>NW_027271607.1:0-490000 GCF_040938485.1 Diadema antillarum
GGGAAAGGGACTGGGATACTTAGAGGTGCTCATTGATAATGACAGATATAGCTACAGTTCTGTATATAGGAGAGATGGATAGAAAGAGTCGACACTGATAGGGAGAGGGGTTGGAGGGCTAATACTGAGTTGGAATAAATGAATGACAATAAGGGAAGGGGGGGCATATATTGCAGAATACTAAACCCTTTTTGTGCCCACTGAATTTTTGGCCGCTGCCATGGTACCACTCCCACATTGCTGGACTTTGTTGCATTCGATGACGTGAACTGGGGGTTGACTGCCGAAGGACATAATAATATAGACAGACAAAGAGGTGATTGCACAGGAATGACATTAAGGGTGATGGGTAATCCATCCTACACCCACTACCACTTTGACAGTCCTTCATCGCCCCCCCCTCCATTATGGAACAGCAGGAGCCTTAAATTCTTCATATACCTGTCATGCACCCCTGTGGTGACTAATACCTAATTCCTGAGATTGTTTGCGCTCCATTCATCCCAAATTAGGGTGGTGTCCAAAATGTGGGTGCTCTCAGGAAGGGCTGGTGGGTCTACTTTCTGCACTTGGATACATCAAGGATAATGACAATCCATGAAAAAGCCACCCCTCCATTTCCACTGTAGGGGTGACAGTTCTCACCCCATGTGTGATGGTGTACTCCTGGAGAGTCCAAATTATGCCCTGCAGGTGTCCCACACACTCAATTTACTGCCTACCCGTGAGGCATCGCACTTCTGTGGCTAAGTTGCTCATACCATGGAGCTACTAGCTAATACTGTGTGTGTTTTCTCCCCTGTGATATACTGGCAGAGTCATCACCTAGTCTGTCATTTTCAGACTCTTAAAGTAAAAGCTTCTATGCTGATGATTATATTAACCTTGAGTGTTGATAACATGCTATATACTCCATAGGAGAGGCCAGTGCAAGTAAGCATACTGTAGTGAATGATGAACATCAGGCAGTGGCAATCCTCAAAGTTTTGTTTTGAGTGAATGACTGATATATACTCTTATATCCCCAAATTATATGCAAACCTGTGACATCCAGGGTGCTTAATAATACTCAAGACCAGCCCAAGACAGTACAAAATGCATACAAAGTATTGTACAAATAGACTCCAGGTGTCAAAGTGTGATTTTAGTATAATTCACAGGTGGACAGAAAGGTTGATTGTGGCATTCCTCTGACGATGTCTATCCCCATTTCCACATGATTTGCAAGGATAGACTTCATTCAAAGTAGTGGTAATACTTAACCCGTTAAGGACGAGTCCTGAGTACACTTTCACAAGTGTCCATGGGAAATGTGTGTTGTAGCAAAATCAGCCCTTCCTCAACGGGCTGAAGTACATCACATTTAATACACATTGCAACATATGTACTCATCCTTCTGTATCATGGTATCGGTGAATCTTACTCTTGTTTCAACCTTATTGCACCCAGGCACCAGCTATAAACTTGCCAAGTTTTTGCATCAGTAATCAGTCTCTCTGGCATCCCTCTCAAACATGACCTAATTTTAAGTTTAATAGCAAATCCACTTACAAACGTAGGTGTATCTCTTGAAGTGTGCCTCAATCCTCGCAGGAAGGCCATGGTGACACAATAAGGATTAGGGGATTCAAGAAACTTGCATGTTTCTGTGATATTTGATGTGACTAACAAAAGACATGGTGAGGGAACATGCAAGTTATACTGAGTTGAGGGGAAGGTGCATTCCAATATCTTTTGTTAAACATTTCAGTACTTTAGCAATGATTGACAGATGAGGTCATCTGAGGAATATTGGTTTGGAAGGATTTTTTTTTGTGGGCATTCCCAAGTAATCTGAAGAAAAATAGAAGAAAAGAAATCATTAAAAATATATGGAATGTTTCTAGATATTCATTTCACCACAAAAGTGATGTTGAGGGTATCATCATAAATCAACACAAATCAACATGCATTTGGATTTCAGGGGCCCTTTAAGAGAGGAATACTTTTGTAGATCAAGGACCAAGAAGCATGACATTCATGTACAATGGAGGCACAGGAAGGATTCAAAGTCGATGTTTTCTTCAATAGGTACTGTACATGTAAATAATGTGCAGAATTAACTCTTAACGTGCCATGGTCGCCGAACGGCGACCTTAGTCCTGACGTGCCATGGTCGCCGATCGGCGACTAAGAAGAGCGAGAAAAGCATTGATCATTTAAGTTCTTCTGGTACCGTAATGTGTTACACCAAGAAACTGCCAATGATATGTAGTGGTAGCTGATTAGCATAGCCATCGTTTCCACTAAAAATGTGAGCATGCTTACATTAGAAAATTTTGAGTAATTACACGATTTTTCAGCTAGATGTATTTTTTTCGTGTCGGGAAAATCCGCAGCGAGCGCACCCTCTGCGAGATGTGTATGGATCAAAAGTCTCATTGGTAAACCACACGTGTGTATGCTATTGATTCTGCGTGTATTGTCTATGCGGTTCCAGTCGCATTGTTCCGCTTGGATGCTGTCCTGCGGGAAGCTCTTTTGATTTTGTCCCTCAAAGAGGGTCGTCGGTCAAGTCTTTCATCCTTTTGTTTTGGTGAACGTCACCAATCGTCCCCACGCTAGCATAGGAATTGCGCGCGGACAAAGACCTGCCGATTTCAATAGAGTACCCCCCGCCTGTGGTCCACTTAGACAAAAGAAGGATTAGTAGGCTCTTCCTTCTCAAGTGGACAAAAGACACTCTTCCAGGGCCCGGGACAATCACTTTAGTTTCAAATACAGGATCTGGGACTAAAGGACTCAGATTTGGGAATGAATTACTGAGGCAGAAAGAGAAATTGCTATGACAAAATAAACTGCTAGTATCTTTGGAATCATACAATTCTAGAACGCAATTTTGTTATCATTTGAAAGAGGAGATGTTGCTCTAAAACTTTCTCACAGAGTCAAGGGAGCGTTCTATTGAAGAAAAAACATGACTGACTCTTTTTTTCCATACTACACAAAAATTTCTAATATTTTTTTTGATGTATCAATTATTTCTGCAATATTTCAGGTTCAGATAGATATTATGCCAAACTGACTACATGACACGAAAGAACAAACATTTCTTGATATATGTTGTGTAGAACTCAATTCAAAACAGTCAATAGTTTCAGAGATATGGCGGTTTTAAATTTTATTGTCAGTGATGTATCGAAACGTTCTGGCGTTAGGAAAAAACCTCTGGCACGTTAGGGGTTTTGGGCCTGGCACATTAAGAGTTAAGCACTTCTCAGTGTAAAAAGGATTTAGCTCCGCAGTTTATAGGATGACCTTGGATACCATATGACTCGATATCTCATGAATGATTTAACGCCATTCTGACTCTCAAGGTAATGGGGTAATTATGATCGTTGCCTTGCGCAGAAGGTTATTCACATCACCGAGTCATTATCATGAAGGGTAGGTCGACCTGCCAACGTGAAGGAGAGGTGTGATTCTTCTTCATCCAGTATCGATGGATGCTCAATTTACATTCATGGTGATGACATCCAATCATTGTGTGCCTTCCCTGATATCCCGTAACACCTTAGTGAAACTGAAAGAAATCGTTTTCCCTTCACGTCTGGTCCCTGCAGTTTTGACAGCTTGTGCACAGTCCATGATCATTGTCAGTATCAATTTACTAATTGCTCTTTGACTTTTCCTGTTGAGAAAAGTATTTCAGACTTTTGTTTTCTCTTCTTGATATGGAGACTTACATTGTATGTATTAAACAATGGCTGCATTTGCATCACTCAAGTGTAGAACAGCCTTCTTACAGCATGCGAATGTCTCACGAAGGCAGAAACACCAATGAAACTCTGAGACATGCATCCAAAAGACAGTGCACAGGTGGACGAAATGGATGAAAGTGAAATTACTCAAGATTTTAGGTTTTTATACCACATCTCAAGCTTGTTTTGACTGCTCTACTACTCTAGTTTGTAAACAAACTGGCAAACAGTCTATTCCTGCTGAGTGATTTCAGAACAGTCCTGAGAACTATGATATGTCATGGATGAGAAGTTGATGTCGATGATTTTATAAAGGTTCTTGCGGAAATGCTAACTCTGGGATGGCTTTTGTACGGTAATAAAGTTGTGTACCTGCATTGGCGTCTGACCTACGTCCTCTCAAGACTTCCAATGTCTGGAGGGGGCCATTACGAGCCAATTTTCGGGCCTCGCCAGTGAGGCTTGTCAGAGTGGTACAGCACACCGGGTAGATCGCCTGAGAGCTAGATTGGCCGGCTTTCGAAGTTTTCCCGCCTGTTCTCAAACAGCAAAGTGGGCTAATTGGAGTTTATCCCTGAAAGGCAGTTTTACTTCCTCACTTTAACCCGTAGAGTACCATACCAGCTTCTAAAAGATGTTGTGGTGATATTTAGACCTGTACGCAATGAGAATGAAAGAGTTAACAAGTTCTGGATTTGAGTACATATGCTAGTGTGTAAGTGTATGTATCCTTTGTGTGTGTGTGTGTGTGTGTGTGTGTGTGCAATTTTTAAATGGGTTCAAACAGGGTCCAATCTACAACTTGTAGGAATACATTTTGTACATGGTCACACCACAGCAATTGCTAATCTCTGTTGTGCACGCCAATGAAGTACTGTACATGCCATAACCTGTTGAGGATGAGTCCCGAGTATACTTGGGCAAGTGTCTATGGGAAATGCGTGTTGTAGCAAAATCAGCCTGTCCTCAATGGGCTAAGCGAATCTAATTTTTTGAGAATCAGGAGCTCCCAGCAATACCACAAGTGGTTAAATTTACAATAGTGGAATACAGCAATGGACAGAGAAGTGTACACATGCACTGCTCCATCATATCGGGATCAGATTTCATATTTTTGCTTGTTTTAAAATTCATGAATGGCACCCGGCGCACAAAATTCGTAAAAAGAAAGACCTCATGATATGGCACGTGCAGAACTGCTGCATGTTAGATGTACTATACTGTAAAACCAGAAACATTTGCAGCACGAAACCATCACAAATTGGAACAGACAGTCTTTTTTGCAGCATGACAATTTCTCTAATTTCCACTGGCATTCAGTGCATTGTGTAGACAAGAACTTTGGCATGTGTTCTAATTTTGCGAATCATGGCTCCTCTCAAAATTTGCAAAAGTCTCATGCACACAGAAAATGTTTCAAGAAAAGACATTCAACATGAATTAAAAATGTGTTCAAGAGTACAGGGTGATCCAAGGTTTGCTCCAGTGAAAAATGCATGTTGCCAAAGCCACAGACTTGTAATACGTGTACCTGCCCTCCTTAAACTGAAGAAAAGCTTTGATGTGTATCTTCTGATACCTTCCACTTTTTAAATGAGGGTCACTGTTTGTCAACAGTTCATCTCAGGCGAGGTTCTTTTTTTTGTGAGTGTATATATGATTGTGTGTGTGTGTGTGTGTGTTTGTGGGTGTGTGTTTGTGTATGAAACATGTCAAAGTGTGATTATTTAAAACAAAACAATACTTTGACTCTGATGGCACAACACAAGTACAGATATGCTTGGCATACAAAATGTGTGTAAGCAAAAGGTCTGATCTAGTAGACTACTCTCTGATCATCTGATGTGTTGACACAGTCTATGCGAGCTTGGGGACATTTTTCTTTTCCTCCACCTGAGCTTGCGTACTCGCATTCTCTCTAATATGTTTGCCACAAGAAACCTAAAGTATCGAGTAATGTAAAGGTATGGCCTTGTGACTGTATAATGCCCTCCACATTATCAGAGGTAGATATGAAAAGAGTCTCTACAGCAAAGCATCGGGCATTCTGTTTTGATCTAGTCCCTAGTCTAAACCTAGCAGTTGTTGATTCTTACAACCAGGGTTAACTTATTTGTTTCATTATATAGATGATGACTGGCGGGGGAGGGAACATACTGAATGTTCCACCCGGAGGGTTTGAAATGCTACTGAGGGAGGTTAAAAATCCCGAGACGAAGTCCAGGACTTAGCCTCCCAAAATAGCATTTCAAACCCTGAGGGTGGAACATTTGGCACATGTTCCCGACAACAAAAGTCATCATCTGTTATATTATAATGAGTTAGTCAAATACGTCAAATCAAATATGTCAACGTCAACCACCAGCACAACGCACTCGATCGCTCGCTCGCGCAGAGCCAAATTCACTGTGTGCGCGCGGTCCTAGGCCTTCTGTCATTTGTTACGTGAAAACGTCTTCTCATGGGAGAACATTACGAGAATGTTCGCCCATTGGTGAACATAACGAATGTGCCTCCATCACGAGACTGCGTTTAGCCAAGTATTAACCGGTATTTGACTAACCCATTTAATATAACCGGATGTAACATGTATAAGAAGAATGGTTTTGCTAAATAGTAAGATAAATTGGACCCTCCACGTGTACAAACAATTAGCCTTTACAATGCTGTACCTTTCAGTCTGCAACTTAATTCCAAATTAGGCCAAATTTGATCTGACTGGACGGTAGCCAGTAGCCCACTAAGGTACAGACATTGTATAGCAGTAGGTGCCTTCGTCCATCAGGAGGCAATTGTGACACAGTAAGGATTAGGAGGATTATAAGTATGACATTGTAATCACAGTTCATAGGCATTTAGTTTCAGAAATCTGTGCCAATCAGCTAAGTGAATACTGCACCAGATGTGCCAATTGACAAACAAAACACATTATCAAAGGGTTATGTAAACAGTACTAGTGCTAGATAAAATGTGACCCGCTACAACAAAAAGGTCCTAAAGTCGCGCACGGTCGAAGCCGTGAAAATCGAGTTTGAAGTCAGAGCATTAAAATTGGTCAAAACTTACGATTTTCTGATTTTGATATATTATTGGAGTCTAACATGTCTTCTATCATCTGTCGAAATTTTGAAGCAAAATGATCAAAGGAAAGACCAAAAAATAGCGTTTTTCTGAGCCATGTTTTTTTGGCATTTCAACGAAGCAGAAACTGGTTCGAAAATTTGGATTGAGCGCCACAGATAGGTTCCGCCCCTAACAACGACCAGAGTGATCTCATTGGTCAGTTTGCTGCTTGCTGTTAACCGAAGCGTGAAGCTCGCACACTGCCCAGTCGTCTGTTGCGTGTGGGTGGGGTGCGCTATGCTCAGCCGCTTCTCACATCCTGGTCACTGATTGGTTGGTGAGGAGACTGCCGACGCTGATGTGCTTGAATGAACTCTTCGGGGGTTGCTAGGGCTTACCTTCTAATGTCCAGAGGTGAAAACTGACTTGCATGTCCCTTGATCGCGATTGCGTTGAAAGGAAGACTTTTAGGGCGCTTTTCTCGAAACAGTGGTTTTCCAGACGTCTCGACATGCTCTCTTTTAAACATCGATATCTCCGCAGCCGATTGTTTATATAAAATGTGTTATATATCAATTTAAAGCAGAAAGATTAGGGGATTATATCATGCAATTTTCAAATAATTGACCTCGCCCGACTTTAGGATCATTTTGTTGTAGCGGGTCACAAATAAGTTTATGAATTAAATTTGATAAATAAAATGATATAGGAATGAATGCTGAACACTTTTCAAATGAATAGATAGGTAAATCAAAAATGTAGTATAAAAAGTAAAGAAATTAATTGCATCGATGATTGTGCTGACATGAGGAATTGACTCACTTTTATGACTATTTTGTGAAATACCTGCTGCAAAATTCTTAAACTTAGATATCCATGATAAACAAGGTAATCTTCTTCCAAGAGAGAGTGACAGGTGAATAATAAATGTTTGATCTTCATTGACAGCAAATGTCTTTCAGTTGAGCTTGTTAGTAGGAACGTTTTCTAAATCAAACTCAAGAAGCAATCATTAGATTTTGGCACCAGCCACAGGAATATTAAGGGATCTATGGTTTATTCTACACATTCACTGTTAAACACATTGAAGACTAGTCCCGAGTATACTCAGGCAACCTATGCAGCTATGGGAAATGCGTGTTTTAGTATTTAATAAAATATGTTTATCCTCAACGGGATGATACCAGAAAGTCGAGGTGTTCTTAATTATCTTTATGTGTACATTTTTTTAACTCATACATGTACTTTCATTGGCTGTTTACTGTCATATTTACAATGTACCTTTCAATTATACACTATATTTTAAGCAACAATTGTTGTGCAAGGAAGAGTAAATGGGGAATCATGAAATAAAAGGGATGCATTATATTTGAATAAAATCTTTTTATGACTTAATTTCATTCAATTTTTGTTATTATTTTTTGTTTTTCATTTTTTTTGTTTGTCAGTAAAAGCGCATTGCCCAAAACATCCAAAGCTTATAATGACATTTGGCTATAACATCTTGGTATTTTTATGTTTGTGTTTCCATTATTTGATTTAAACCATGATACAGTACTATAGGGGTATTAGGGAGGTTTTTTTTTTTCAGGGGCAATAAATTCAAGGTTATTCTACACAGTATTCACATCTACTGCAGTAAATGTAATAAACATAATAATGTATAGTAATATCGTTATATAGTTTTTTTTTTGAGAGGAGGGAGTAGTATAGAATTGTTAGGCTATATATACGATGCAGGACATTAGAGTATTCCTAGAAGTGTCTGTCTGAATCTTTTCAGGATCGATTTCTTCACTGCATTAAACCAGTTGGAGATCTGACCTCCAAATTTTATAAGTGTTCTTGCAGCTGGGAAGAAACGGAGATAGAGAGAGAGAGAGAAGCAAAAAAAAAAAAAGAAGAATGAATTAGGGAGCTCTGATAGCACACTTTCTCTTTTTTTCCCCTCTCTCTCATTGATGAGTTTAAAGAAAAAAAAAAGGAAGAAAAGGAGAAAAGAAACGCAGAGCACTGTAACCACCAGCGTGACATGCAGCTTCACGCTTTCTGCACCGGGAGACATTTGTGAAGTTACCTTGCTGGGGCTGATCAGCCCACAGCTCCCTGTGGCTTGTGAAATGGTTGCTCATGCAGTGAAAATGGCTGATGGATACAGCAGGGGTGGGGGGGGGGGGGGGGGGGGAGGAGGAGGAGGGGAAGGGAGGGCAGCAGAAGGAGGGTTGAGGGGAGGGATGAGTTGGAGGGGAACCAAGGTCCCTTGGAGAAAGGCAGTGAGGATTTAGCTGTCTTTGATTTTAAAGCCACTATTTATCATTTGCAGATGAAAAACAAAGCAAGAACAAACTGCTTTACATAGTGCTTCAAAATAGTTCAAAAATGTGATTTAGGAATAGAAACAACTAACCTAACAATCAGTATTATCTACATATATGTTCAGCATTGTTAAATATAAAAGATGTGAGCAATAGTGTTATTAAATTTCTGCAGTTATGGTTTATTGAGCAAATTATTGATACTCCTATTATATATTTGTGGCTTTATAGCCAAATTCTAATATATGAAAGATGCTTTGTGATACAACTGAAAAATATGTACACATACACTCTAGCATGCATCAAATGTGATTTTATAATTTGAACATTTTTTTGTTTTTTTTTACCTCTGCTCCCACTGGTAAACGGTGGCTTTAAACGGTCAAAAGCACTGCACTCCCAGTGCACAGCTCTGAATGTGCACATAACCAAATTTGTTTCTTACTAAGAAATTTTCATCAAGGGTCAGCTTGTTGCCTGGACTAGTCAAAGCTAGTCTTGTACAACACATAACCCTGCCTTGGGCAATCTGACTTTAACCCGTTGAAGACGAGTCCTGAGAATACTCGGGCAGGTGTCTATGGGAAATGTGTGTTATAGCAAAATCAGTCCGTCCTCAACTGGTTTAAAAAGGAAAGAATATTTGAATCACTATAAAGTTTCAAAAGAGTAAAGAGACCTGGTAGCATGGACATACCATGCAATGTATGGCTGGCCTGACTTGCATGTACACTGTACCGCTATATATTTAGGAATCCCTGTAACAAATTATGTGACACCTCTATCGCTGATCACTATGACCCGAATCCACGAATTTGGTACAATTGACACCATGTTTTAAACCATGGTTTCAATTGTACCACCTTTGTGACTTCGGGCCTATGAGTAGGTCTCTACACACACAGCCGACGAATTTCGAATGGGTTTGAGTGTTAATAGCAATGAGTGATTGCTTCATTGCTCCTATTCTCTTGATACACACAATTCTTTAGCATCCATTCGTTATTATAGTCCTGGTTTTCCAATGTACCCCAGTGAGACGTGAATGAAGATCGATTCGATTGTGCCGCCCATCTCTCCCCCAAGCTGCAGGTTCTTTTAACCCTTTTAGGACAGACCGATTTTGCTACAACATGCTTTTCCCATAGACACTTGCCCGAGTATACTCAGGTCTCGTCCTCAACAGGTTAATAAAGGAAGAAGCGGAAGGACCACCTGCAGGGGTGTCAAAGTGTGCTGAAAAGTCGCCCCATTCATTCGACTGGTATCCCTTAACCCTGTATACAGCACAGTGTCACCAGTGGAAGTATACATTTTATCAGCACCAGTGCACTAGCTGCCATGGAGAAAAGCCTTCAACATCTGCCTTTAAAGATTGTAATAAAGCTGTGGGTATCTGTATTTTGAAAGCACTATTTATTGTTTGCAGGTGAAACAAAAATCCAGCTTTATTGCTTCAACATAGTTCTGAAATGTGAGTTAGGGATAGAAACAACCAATGTAAAAATGTTTATAATCAGTATAATCAAAAATTGTTAAAGATACAAATATGAACAGTAGTTAAAATGAAATTGTGACCCGCTACAACAAAATGGTCCTAAAGTCGCGCACGGTCAAAGCCGTGAAAATCGAGTTTGAAGTCAGAGCATCAAAATCGGTCAAAACTTACGATTTTCTGAATTTGACATATTATTAGAGTCTGACATGTCAACTATCATCTGTCGAAATTTTGAAGCAAAATGATGAAAGGAAAGACCAAAAAATAGCGTTTTTCTGGGCCATGTTTTTTGGCGTTTCAACGAAGCAGAAACTGGTTCGAACATTTGGATTGAGCGCCACAGATAGGCTCCGCCCCTAACAACGACCAGAGTGATCTCATTGGTCAGTTTGCTGCTTGCCGCTAACCGAAGCGTGAAGCTCGCACACTCCCCAGTCGACTGGTGCGTGCTGGCGGGGTGCGCTATGCCCAGCCGCTTCTCCTGGCATCCTGGTCACTGATTGGTCGGTGAGGAGACCGCCGACACTGTGTTTGAATGAGCATTTCGGGGGTTGCTAGGGCTTACCTTCTATTGTCCGGAGGTGAATACTGACTTGCGTGTCCCTTGATCGTGATTGCATCGCAAGGAGAACTTTTAGGGCGCTTTTCTCGAAACAGTGATTTCCCAGACGTCTCGACATGCTCTCTTTTAAACATCGATATCTCCGCAGCCGATTATTTTTATAAGATGTGTTATATATCAATTTAAAGCAGAAAGATTAGGGATTGTGTCATGCAATTTTCAAATAATCGACCTCGCCCGACTTTAGGATCATTTTGATGTAGCGGGTCACAATTGTTTTTAGACTAAACCATCTGCAGTTATGGTTATTGAGAAAAATAGTGATATTTCCTTTGGCTTTATTGCTAAATTTTTATATGGTAGGATGTTTTGTGATACAACTGACCTACATGTACAGTACACATGCAGTATGCATCAAATGTCATAACTTAAACATTAAAAAAAAAAAAAAAAATCGGTGCTTCCAATGGTGAATACCCTTTAAGCCTGAGATATTTTATCTGCAAAAAGGAACCAAAATACACAATAAGGTACATCACTGTAGTTTGTGATTTTAAGTCATGGTAAGCACATTTTCTCAAGTAACCTTTCTGCTTTCTCAATTGGTTAAACAAAAAATTAAACTTGTTTTCAAAGTAACATAATGCATTAAGCATGCCCAATTACATGTAACAATTCATGAAGTTCATGTTCAAACCAAAAAACAAACAAACAAATTTGCATACAGCTGTAGACCAAGTGACCAGAATGCCCTATCAATTAACATTTTGGGAAGCGTGCATTTTAATATTGTGGGCTAAAAACATTGCTATTAAAGTATTGTTTCATTAGTATTGTCAAACGCTAGGCTTTTGATAATAAACTCTCTGTTGTTGCAAGGTGGATGTGCTGTCACAAGGGCAAGCCCCATTATAATGATTGCATGAATAATCACAATATATCACAGATGCTTATCTCAGTGAATTTGGAAAACAACACGCGTGTTATCAGAAATGACCTTTTCCTGCAGTATGCGCAAAATGGAAAGTCTTCCACGAACTGTCATGTTGCTATACAACACAGTCATGATAATCTACACTGGCATAGTGCCAGGACATGAGAATGGATTAATTTTGGTATTATAAGTGGATGGCTACTTTTATCACTTCTTTTGAAATACAATCTTCAACGAATTTTATATTGCATTTTACATCAGTTGTTTTTCCCACTTGAAGGTACTGTTTACCATTGGGAGCAGTGATTTTAAAAATGTTCCGAGATATCACATTTGATGCATACATTGTATGTGTAGGTCAGTTTTTTTCACAAAACATTTATACCCTGTGAAAATTTTGCCATCAAAGCCTAAAATATAAGGAGATATCACTATTTTTCTCATTAATCCATAACTGTAGATGGTTTATTCTAAAAACATTTTTATCATAACTATTGTTCACATTTTGTATATATTTAACAATACTTAACATCGATTATTCTGATTCAAATATTTACATTGGTTGTTTCTATCCCTAACTCACATTTTAGAACTATTTTGAAGCACTAAAGCTGGGTTTTTGTTTCATCTGCAAATGGTAAATTATGTCTTTAATCTGATTGGGCAAGTAAGCAAAAAGAAAGACGAAGAATAGATAGAAAATAAATCGATGAAAAGGATGAAAATATTGGCAGCCTGAATTATTGAAGTACTCTTGCTGTGCACATACAATGTACATGTAATTTAAAGGCTTGAATATCAACTCATCAACCACGAAAAACCATACTAATTTTGTTGTTTTTGTGTTTTTGGTGCTATGTCTTTGCCTATAATTACTGTTAGACATTAATAGTACTTCAGAATGTAGAGTAATGACTATCATTCATTTGAGCCTAATATGTTGTTTGTCAGATACAAAACTGTGTGGGTTGCAGAATTTTCTGAAGGTTGTTCAACCTGCTTATTTTAAAGGGATGGTATAGGTTTTGTTAAGATAGGGATGTAGATTTCATGTTTTTGTGAGATAATCAGAAACCACTTATTTAATATGAACTACGTGTATCAAAGAGCATACAGAGGAATCGTGTGTTTGTTTTTATTTATGTTTTTGGATATTTCAACCATTTAAAAATTGAATTTCATCAAATAGACTTTTAATTCTTCTTAGGAAAGCCAAACATGAGTGTACATTATTGTACAATGTACAAATGTATAGTATGGCATTTGAAATTGTGATTTTATAGCTACTTGGTGTTTGGTATGAAGAAATGCTTTCTAATTGGTTTTCAGTTATGTATTGAAGGTGTACATTTTAACAAAAAGGCTGCAGCATAAATGAAGGAAAGAGTATTCTATTCATGAGCAAGTGTAATGTTAAACCCTTCTTTCATTTTCTTTCCTTTTCTTTAATTTGGATTGAACTCCTGGACTGCAGTAATCATTAACTCATTTCAGCCTGTTGCCTTCTACGTACTCTGAGACCAACTGAATTTGATTCCACTTACACTTTTGTGGAATGAAACTGCTAGGTACAAAAAATAGTTTGTGGAGCAGTTTAAAAAAATGCAGAGCAAACTGCAGTGCAGTACTAGGAAAATTGTTCCCTGCCATGGATTTTAAACATGGGATAACGGGTTCAGTATTTAATAGGTTTTGTCAAGAAGTCTGGTGGGTATGTGTATGGGGGGGGGGGGGGGGAGGGGGAGATTCCTCACATTAGAGGCAGAAGGACGTTCGCTAAAGATCAATAGCAATTTATCCTCCTACGTACATTGCATGTTTCTGGGAATCACATACAGTGTACTCATCAGCCATGTTGTGTGTGTGGACGCCCCCCTCTGCAGCTCATTAGGCTGGCTCCATGTGCTGGGCATTCAAATTAAGATTATCACAACTGAAATGATCTGGCCACGGCAACATGGCCCCTCGCTGCTTTATGTGTGTAAAAAAGCTAATTATTGATTATTGCTCACTAATTACAGTCACTAATTATTATGCGGGAGTATGGGCTCCATTTTAACCTCCTACACTGTAAAGCTGTGGGGCAAATCTAACAGCATGTAGCCATTATGTGATCCATTGCAGCTTTTGTAGCTTTCACACTTTTAATACCACTTCCCTCCCTCATTTCCCTAGCCCTGACAACTACACAATTGTATCCCCACCCTTGACTACCAGACAAAGGTACAGCCCTTCACCTGTAACTTGCCAAGCGTCCGTCCATCCCGCTGGCCGGAGATCAATGCCATTGACACTCGGTGGATCTGCGGCCATGGAATCTTCTCCCCGACAGTCAATCCGACACCCCCCATTAGCCGAATTCATTAGCATAGTTCACATGTGCAATTAGGGACCAAAGTGCAGCGTGTCGTATCCATCCCTCCGTCCATTTTGTGCATGCACATACTCTGAAAACACACACATAACGCGTCATATACCAGTAGCTATCATGCACAGGTTTTCACAATCTGCTCTCCCATCCTTTTGCTAAATACCCCACAAGCGACATACAAATCATGTAGGTCCAGTATCATCCCTGCTTTGCTGTCGAAAAGCCAAACATTTCTTGGATACTTTGGTTTTTCATTCCAGGGTACTCACATTAAGAGGCAAGAATGCTTGTGGTTTTAAATACTAAGTTCTTTAATTAAGGAACGCAGTGGTGACAAATGTGAAGATGTTATCACATGTTATCCATCATATGATTAGCCAAAGCTCATACAGAATGACCGAGTATGATTATCTCGTATCAAACCCGTTCCTTATGGGAACCTGGTGTTCCCGTAGCGTCAACAGATGGGAACTTGCTATACGGTACCAGGTTCCCAAGATGTAGACAGGATTGCTTGCATTTATGACCTAAATTCATGTTAATTTGTGCTATTCTCCCCACTTAAATGGCTGTAATAGAAACATTAGGGTTTCTTCTATTGATATTTGTTTTCTTTCTGCATGAAAATTGCGTGTATTGCAGTATTATTTGCCTTTTCTCTGATTTAGTGTGTTCTTGTTTTGCCGTAAAACTCGTAAACCTGTTGAGGACGGGCTGATTTTGCTACAGCACGCATTTCCCATAGACACCTGCCCAAGTATACTCGGGACTCGTCCTCAGTGGGTTAAAGATGTACAATGTACATGTACATAGTGGTCAAGGTTGAGCTCAGTAGATTGACTTTGCTGACCTTTATACATATGTCTTTTCTGTAACATTAACAAAAGAGTTTGTGAGCACATCAGCACACGCTCTATTCATACCTTGTGCCCGATCAATATTTCCATTGTTCGATGGCACAATCATGTAGTTGACTGTGGAAAGGGATTATGTAACGCTTAATAAATGCTTGCGCATGGATGGACCATAATTGTTGGATCGTTCTTATTTTCTGAGATTACCAAGCTGAGTCTGCCTTGCATACTCAATCAACTACTTAAACATTCTCTACCACCACTCCATGTACTGTATACGCTATATATTTCGCGGGGGTTTTATTTTCGCGAATTTCGCGAGTCGGGAGCTATTCGCGAAATTAACAACACGCGAAAATATTACCTTCCAAAATAAATCCCTTGCCTTGATGATACGAACATTTCAGTACTAGTATACCATGTCACGGCTTACCGAACAGACCATACTGGCTAAGCTTATTTACGCACGTCCACGTCTACTTACGAATACTGTAGAGAGCCAATCCATTATCGCAAGGGGACCACTCGTCAGAAATCTAGCGCGATGGACTTAACCACTTCAAAAATGTTGAATTCTAACTTACTAGTTTGCAGAGTTTGGTAAGTTTTTTTCATGCAGTGTATAACTAGTATCATTCTTATTTGCTAGTAAGTTGAAAATTCACACTTTCTTTGCCACTTCATATTTTCTCTGGTCCCCCAATCGCGAATTTAACCACTCGCGAAAATGTGTGACAGAGGCAATTCGCGAAAATTTATGTACGCGAAAATTATAGCGTATACAGTATTCAGTTTCATCAGAGGATAAAATGCTTTACATTGTATACCATACCAGATGAAATATTAAGGTGACTTCACAGATAATCTGACGTTATTCCGAATTTCATTTTCGGATCAACAAATCTTCGGAATAATGAACCTTCGGAATAACACCACACATGTTTGGATTAACGAACTCTTTTTCATTTTCGGATTAACGAACCACTAGGTATAGGGAATTTGTGTGTTTCGGATTAACAAACCTTCGGAATAACGAACCTTCGGAATAGCGAATCTTCGGAATAACGAACAGCACCCGGGTACACCGTATGTCCCCCCAAAAAATTACAACAGGACCCTCTGCGATGATATCTTTAAAAATAGTGAATCAATCCAAATACAAATTAAGGGTATGAAACTACAATTCATTGCCCACATCTTACAAAAAAAAAAAACCCATTCGATTTGCTTCAGTGGTCAAAGAAAAATGAGGAATTTTGTAGAGGATGTCCCGGAATCTCTTCCCTCCAAGTTCTGTCTATTGTTTTCACACACAAAAGCATCGAACTGCTAAACTTGGAAGAATCAGACCCACCACATGCTTTACAACATTCCACATTTCTCTGTGACCGCTTAACCAAATTGAATGGGGGTGTTTCTGCAAAATAGAGCTAATATGTTATATTTTAAGACCCTGAAGTAGCATTTAGACAGTTTAATCATATTGGGTGTTATCAACGCGAAAATTTGATTGTTATTTTTTTTTTTTTGGGGGGGGGACATACTGTATTTGAGAATAATCCTTGTAACAACCTGTGTACAGCTTTATTACTGATCTTTACAACAACAAAAAAAAAACAGTGAGAAAGTGCACACACACACACACACACAGCTGAGGAATCTTGACTGAAGTCTTATCATTACTAATGACCATGTAATGCGTCGATGCACATATTCGCTCATGGGTGCTGTCGTGGTTTTCATATGTACTCTGTAGGTAGCCAATGAAGATTGATTTAATTGGACCAGCCACATCTCTCCTTGCTAGCGGGTCTTTCACAAGATCTCCTCTTGTGTATGAATCAGCAATTCTTCTTTTTATGAAGATTACTATTATTCAGTTTAATTCAAGTCATTTCCATCCAGACTCAGTTTTATTCAAATCTTTTCAATTTTAATCAATTTAAATTTAGTGTTTGTTTAATTCCAGTACACTTGATTTCATTTAATTCAGTCTAAATCAGTTTATTTCAGTTCAGTTCACTTCAGTCTGATTCCATCATATTCAAAGTAAACTTCAACCAAGCAGGGAATGAGTATTGAAAGATGCAGTTAAATGCTATTTTGGCTCTCTCTTTTAAATACAGAGTTGCTAAGTCTTCCTTCTATCATTGGAGGCTTTCTAAAAGCTTGACAAATTTGATTATATCTTTGACAACAGAGAATTTGAAAACCCATATTTTCTTCTGTTATCGCATACGGTTGTATGTTGTAACATGTCCCCGTGGCATTTCGTCGGGTGCCCGTGCATTGGCCGCTAACGCAATACAAATTGTATTGCGTTAGCGGCCAATGCACGGGCACCCGACGATTTGCTCCTGCAACAATTGCTCCTGAATATCTGCACGCTCAGCCAAACATAAAACGTACCCACAATCATAACCATAACACTAATCCTAATCCTCACATCAAACTAAACCTAAGACCCTATTGCAACCCTACCCGTAACCCTTTTAAAGTCCTTAAAGAAAGTAAGACCGGAGCAATTGTTGCAGAGGCTTACATGTCCCTTGTCACCATGTAACACATAATCTTCTTGATTGCTCTGTGGAACCTTCCTCTAGTCTGATTTTTTAATAGCACACAGCAAATATACGTACACCGTAAAATTAATTGTTGTAGATGTCTGGAGAAAGGACTGTGAAATTAAAAGCAAGAGACAGCATATAAAATGATTTATAGATTGCACAGATTACATCTAATTGGCTGTGTCATCTTCACGCTACTGTATAAACAGACAGGCAGACAGTAAAATCAATCATTTTATAGTTCGCTATCAAACCTTCTCCCCTTTGCCTGACCAAGCCCAGAACAATCAAAGTAATTTTGAAATGTTTTAATATCAAAACATGCCATTAGTTGGTGGATTTAATCACCAAATGTAGTTGTCTTTATTAGATGTCACTTTGTAGACACAACAAAGCATGTTTGCAAAGTTTTCTGCCAATGCAACATCAATATCCATGTGTACCCTGACCGCCCTGACAAGAAATTCTCGTTTAACTGCTGAGGTGCATAAAACCGTACAGGTGTATACACTGTACCTCATTCTGGGAATTGTATTTACAGCACACTGTATCCGATGTATACAAAATTAATTCACATAGGGCGGGTGTGTCAAATTTCATTTTCCCGACACGGAATCTGTTGGCGCAGCCGCTCGTATCTGCTCGAGCCCGACGGAGATTAGATGGTAATCCGTGTCGGTATTGGGTTGGTGAGGTCGAGCAGAGTGTGTCGTGTACAGAGGTGGCTAGGAGGATCTATCTCAACCACTATAATTCCACACAAGGAAAATATATCATGATAATATTTCCACATGGCATAAACTCGTATGCATCCAATGACCTTTCTGCAGATAGGAGCCCTTGCATCACAAATTATGCAATAGAAGATGCTATGTGCTTCGTACGCCTTTTTGCCTGCACTTGGAGTGCCTGCCTTCTTCGCCATTGAATTGGCACAGATGTCTCGGAAACGAATTGTCACTAAATAGAAATTACCTAATCCCCTTACTGTTAATCCCCAAATTGTGTCACTACGGCCTTTTTCTTGGAATGAGCTACATTGCTACACCTGGGCCCTGTTTCATAAAGCTGTTTGTAAAGTTACGAATGACTTATGAACGACTGGTGATCAGTTGTGATGTGCTATAGGGCCTACTTATCAGAATTTCAATAATTCAGCACAAGAACTGATCACCCGTTGTTCGTAAAGTCATTCGTAAATTTACGAACAGCTTTATGAAACACCCCCCTGGAGTAGGCTTGCTGACTGTACAACTACAAGTTCGGATGAATTACTAAATGCTGATAAAAGAGTGTGGCAAGCTATCAAGGCTACACTTGTTGTATGTGCCTCTAGAGGCACATAAAAGATTAATAATGAATCGAGAGTGCCAGATTCCAAACTCACACACAGTGTACAGATTGTATCATAAATATCAACAATCATTTGTATACCAAACCAGGTTTTGTGTATGTATTCGATTGGTTATGATGTATTCATGACATGGCATTCTGTCTTTCACTTGATCGTATGGACAGGTACACAGTTGTTCGGCCATACTCACCATTTTACTCTGGAAAGTCTTACTTTCATATACATCTCAGAATTCTGTGTGGTTATGAATATTGATCATCTTCTCTTTTATTCTCCAAATTAATGTACATATGATGAAAGTAAAAAAAAGAAACGCTCCAAAATTTCCTACATTGATTCTTGGATGAGTTGTCAGATACTGTATACGCCGAATATTTCGCGAGGTTCTTATTTTCGCGAATTTCATGAGTCGGGTGCTACTCGCGAAATCAAAGACAAGCGAAAATATTGACTCTGATCCCGATGTGAATGTGACGTACATGTGAACACTTCTCCGTTCAGAAGAGGACTCCACGATCGCGAATTTAACCACTTGCAAAATCGTTGGGAATTCCCGATTTGTGAAAATTTAGACTCGCAAAATATATGGCGTATACAGTAATGGGGAGTTGTGAAGTCTACTGTAAAACCAGAAATATTTGCGGCATGAAACTTTAGCAAATTGGAGCCGACCCCTTTTTCTCGGCATTAAACTTTCGCAAATTGCCCCTGACATTCAACGCTTTGTGTCTAGACAAACATTTTGGGTGCATTTTACTCTGAGAATCTTGGCAAAGTTTGTGAAAGTTTTTTGGATGCAAATTGTTTTGCTTTTGCAATATTTCTTTATAAACAAAATGGATGTCTGCACTCATGGCTTCACTTCAAATTGATTAAGTGATCTTTCATTGTTCTTGGCAGGTGGAACGAGAGATTGCCATTATGAAACTAATTGAACACCCTCATGTACTTGGCCTCTACGACGTCTATGAAAACAGAAAGTACTTGTGAGTATCTATCTAAACATTTACATGCATTTAACCCATGTTCCTATGATAATTTGCATATGTATCTATTCTCACATTTTTTTTCTCGCCTTCACATTTTCATATACTTGTTTTATTCTATTAAACAAAGTGCTTTTATAAATAAAGTGATATTGTGAAGGAGAACATGATCCTCTTTAGTATGGAAAGCATGCTTGGCATAATCTCATTTTCAATAGTTTTAACCATCACCACTCTGATATAAATACAGATCGGATAGTGCAATAATTGAGAAAACTGTAAACAATCCTGCGTACCATATGTTTGGTTGAAAGTCACTTTTAATACATTCATGACGTTCGAACACGCCCACAATGAAACTTTGGTTTCAGTTTCAATGTTTGCAATTATATATGAATATGAATACTAATAAATCTGTAAAAATTGTCTCCAGTTTTAATCTTATAGAAGAGTGTATATTTTGATTTTGTTGGGACTGTTCCACTTTGATTGCCATTGCATGTTATCCTCTCTTCGTGTCAGATATCTCGTCCTGGAGCACGTATCAGGCGGCGAGCTCTTCGACTACTTAGTGAAGAAAGGTCGGTTGACGCCGCGCGAGGCACGCAGGTTCTTCCGACAGATCATCTCCGCCATCGACTTCTGTCACAGCTTCTCAATATGGTGAGTCAGCGGTTCAAGGCCGAGCTCGAAACAGACAACGGAGGTCATTGTCGCACTGGGGGAGTGTTTGGGGCGGAAGATTAAAAAAGGGATGGCTTTGGGGCGGGAGGAGGGTGCAAAGGAGAGCGAGGCACGAGCGGAACATGATGGGAATCAGAGATTGGGTGAACAGCCTCTCTGTTATGGACAGCAGTGATTGCTGAATATGATTCACCAATAACAGCATGCAGTATTATAAGCGAGATGAAGGGGGGGGGGGTAGGTAATATAAGGTTAGGGACCACAATTGTATAGTGGCTGTTACTCCCAAAATTGTCTGTTGCATCGTAACAATGCCCTTCACTTCCTTCGAAGTCTGGGATGTGTGCGTGTGTAGTCGATCAGCTCCTGGTCTGACAGACTTCCAGATATTTTTAACTCTGAGCTGTCAGGTGGTTCAGTGCAGCTGAGCAGATGCTTGGCAATGTTTATGTCCTGTCACTTCCAAATTTCTCCTTCGTTCTTCAGCACAACGTTTCTCACTTCCCTGAAAGTATACAGATAAGCACCTTGATAGTGGCTTTCACATTCGTGTAGCAATTAGAGAATGAGTTGGTGTACTGAATGATGAGAATTGTCCAATCTTCCCATAAATCAAACTTCATTAATACTTATCTCTGAACAGTATAAAATAGTATATTCCTATGGAACTGTGCAATACAATTCTAATAGTGATAGATATTAAAATAGATAGTGATGAAATAATAATATCAATGATGATGATAATAATAATAATAATGATGATAATAATAATAATAATGATGATAATAATAAAAATAATAATAATGATAATTATTGTAATGATAATGATAATAATAGTAATAATATCATTATTGTTAGTAATATTATTATATTTTTATCATCATCATGATTATGATATTATACTGTCAGACTGCTGCTTTCACTCAAGCCATTTGGATTTCACTCTCCTTCAACCCGCTGAGGACGGTTTGATTTTGCTACGACACACATTTTCCATAGACGCTTGCCCAAGTATACTCGGGACTCGCCCTCAACGGGTTAAAGTCCCATGCAATGAAGCCGTGATATTTGAATTCTTCCACGACCCCCAGCTTAAAATCCCCTTGACTTTACGTTACAGACTGGACTGTGAGACTTCAGACTTGTAAGTTTCAGAGTATTCAGAAAGTGATGCAATTTGAGCAGCCTAACTCGCTGCCAGTTACAGTAAAACTCTAAGTGGCATACCAATACAAAGATCACTGGAGAACAGCAGGTTAAAGTAGTCTTTATGAGCAGGTGAGCTTAAAGGACAGGTTCATGAACAAACACACACAGAAGGCTTTGTAGGGAAACAGAATTTAGTGGTTTTTATAGTGTATGCAGGTTGTCATTTTGTTGTCTGTTATAGATATATTTTGATGGACGTTGTGTGTGTAGTTCTTTTCTTTTTTTGAGGAGTTCTATCATTGTGGGATGATATTTGAAACCTAAAATATTCAGACATCCCTACAATGTTGATATGACAGATATCAAAATAGACAGCCATGCTCAAATGCAGCTCAGTTGTTTCAGAAGGTCCCGCGAGACCAAATTGTCTTTTTCCCCCCTAAAACCCAACAAACGGCAGGTCGTCGTGCTCTGAATACAGAGCGGAAACTGGATCCTTGTCCCCGACACTTTGTGTAGATGAAAGCAGGAAGTCGTTCAGGAAGTTGAGTCTGTTGTAATGGCAAAGCACAAATCCCTGGAAAGCTGGGCACCTGGCCAAAGGGAAGATGGTCATTTAACCCTTCAGCACCTAAAAGGTTTCTTGCACTATCATTTTTTTTTTCTTTGCTGGAAAAAAGAGTCAAATTTACATTGTTATATACAGTATGAACCAGGTGACAACTCACATTGTCACACAACCACACACATTGCATGTACACAAACACGTACTAACACATGTACACACAAACTTCAGCACAGACAAACAGACAATCGTCTTTACACACACAGGCACATTAAAGTATGCTAGCATATTTATACATGTAGTCTTGTGTGGTGTGTGTGTGTGTGTGTAGTACCCAAATGGTGAATCCATAATGAAGTCTTGTCAGGGAATTTATGCATTGACATGTGTTCAATTTCTTGCAATGCTGTTTACTTCAACAGAATG
Source organism: Diadema antillarum (assembly GCF_040938485.1). Classification (NCBI taxonomy): domain Eukaryota; kingdom Metazoa; phylum Echinodermata; class Echinoidea; order Diadematoida; family Diadematidae; genus Diadema; species Diadema antillarum. The sequence continues at coordinate 23,069 of NW_027271607.1, forward strand.
AAAGAATTCTTCTGTTAAATCATTTGCTTCATTGTTTTAATGGAGAACCTCCATTTGAAATGCCTTTTGTACAAACATGCCTTCTTTGTTCGTCTATATCTTGTGCATTCATTAGTGGTGTCCAAGACTTTTAGATGTGCTATTCTTTTCCCATTCATATGAATACATGGTGTATCTTTTTTCTGGGTTCCCACTGTCATATGATCTGTTACTCATGCTGTAGTTGACTGTTGATATTTGATCATGGAATTTTTGTTTAATAGTCTATCACAATCCGCTCCACTGTTGAAATTATGGTCAGAATCATGGAGTGATCTTGATTGTATCACATCTCATCAGATCATGAGGTCTGTTGTGGCAGTCCCGATGATCATAGAAAACTCTTCGACGTTTATAAAATTGTCTACAGTCGTATGATCAACGTGACTGCATGACTGACGTCAAGATCTGATATGATCACTTAACGATTACTCCACAAATCAGACCATGCTTTCATTAGTGGTGCAGATGGTGATACATTCCACAATCAACTACGAATGGTTAATCATGGCTTCCTTAGGGGATCACACAACCGTAGGAATGCAGCATTAACCTGTTGAGGACGAGGCCCGAGAACTCGGGCAAGCGTCTAGATGGGAAATATTTGTTATAGCAAAATCAAACCATCCTCCCATCCTCGAAGGGTTGATATTGTACACAGCTTGTGCACAAATTTATGTCTGTTGGCTAAAACCTCATTCTTACTTTGAACAGGGTTTTAAAGTGAAATGAATTGAATTTAATACAAGTCAAATACATTTCTCCTTCTCCCATTTTATTCCTGCGACCATTCCTTGTCCTCCTCCTCCTCCTCCTCCTCCTCCTCCTCCTCCTCCTCCTCCTCCTCCTCCTCTTCCTCCTCCTCCTCCTCATCCTCTGCAGTCATCGAGACCTGAAGCCAGAGAATCTCCTTCTGGATGACAAGAACAACATCCGGGTGGCCGACTTTGGGATGGCATCCCTGCAGCTGGATCACTCCCTCCTAGAAACCAGCTGTGGCTCCCCCCACTACGCCTGCCCAGAGGTCATAAGGGTGAGTAGGCATCCCCCCCACCATGTTAAAATGGGCGTGGTTATAAGGGGATGGGGGTTGGCGGGGGGGGGGGGGGGGGGGGGGGGGGGGGGAGAAGGACCAAACAAGAAGTCCTCTTTAATATCTGGGTGGCTGACTTTGGGATGGTATCCTTGCAGCTAGACCGCTCCCTCTCACAGACCAGTTGTGGCTCCCCCCACTACGCCTGCCCAGAGGTCATAAGGGTGAGTAGCATCCCCCCACCATGTTAAAATGGGCGTGGTTATAAGGGGGTGGGGGTGGTGGGGGGGGGGGGGGAGAAGGACCAAATAAGAAGTCCTCTTTAATATCTGGGTGGCTGTCTTTGGCATCCTTGGAGCTAGAGCTAGACCACTCCCTCTCCCAGACCAGTTGTGGCTCCCCCCACTATGTTTGCCTAGAGGTCATTAGGGTAAGTAGCAGTCCCCCTCCCCCTCTCCTCCCCCCCCCCCCCCCCCCCATGTAGAAATGGCCTGGTCCTAAAGTGGGGAAGGGGTAGGGTAGGAGGGGGGGGGGGGAGCAGACAAGAATTCCTCTTCAACCCGTTGAGGACAGGCTGATTTTACCATAACACACACTTTCCACAGACACCTGTCTGAGTATACTCCGGTTTAGTCTTCAGGGGGTTAAAAATACACTACATATATATGCCATATGTAGATCAAGACTATGATATTTTCAGCGAATTGGGACAATTTTTGTGTATCAAAGATGATTTGCAAGTGGTTGAATGTGTGAAGAAGGTGAGAAAAAGAGCAAGAAATAGATTTGATCCCTTTTTCCAGCAAAAAGGTAGCGATTGCCCACTATGCAGACTACAATTGTGTACATTGTGTTACATTTGTGTTACAGGAAGAAACATTTGTGGGAGTTGATAATTTCCCTCTATATCATTTCACTCAGGAAATTTGTGAATTATAAGTAGAAACATTGCAATGTATGCCACATTTAATACAGTATTTCTCTTTCTTGCTTTATTTATTTGTCGAAAGCATTAAACACAGACCACAGAACAATGTACAATAAGGTGTCCTATGACTCGCTCTGACAAAATTATGCCTGCTTCTGCGTAACTAACATTTTCATTTAAAAAGTTAAAAGTTTGCCAAGCTTTTTCTGTTGGCCTGTGATCAATTCCCGCTACCCTACCAAACAAACAAACAAACAAACAAACAAAATATATGTAACATTGGCTGCAATGGAAGTTTCGTAGGACAATTCCTTTCTTTTCCTCGACAGTGTTGTGGTCATGCTTGCGTTTCTGTCCTTCAGACTGCAGATAACCACATAAAACAATAAGCCCTGAAAAGTTAAACTCCACTTCAATACTTGCATAGTCACCACACTCTGACTGTTTTTAGTCACTCGTTCAATAGCTCTTGATATTGCACATAATCTACAAGTCCTCTGCTTGTGGAGTACCTGAAAGATAAAGGGTACATTGATCTGGAGTAATCTGGAGGAAGAGTTTTGTAACAGTTTCCCAGATCGTCTCTCCTGTTTTGCTTTGCTTTTTTCATTCAAACATTTACCGCATGTCTGCGATTGAAAATTCATAGCCAGGTTTGTGCAAATTCCAGTAGAATCATTCAGGAGGCAAGGAACATAATAAATGCTGCGACCTGGAAATTAGCTTTCGATAGACCACCCTGAATCTAGACTGACTGACACTCGTCAGGGTAGAATCATGCCTCGGGATGGGGGATTTCTGCTCGTCTTCGCTGAACCCTGAATCATCAATCTATCATACATCACCATTAATCAATGATGGCTAATTACCATCAGCTGATTGCTCTCGGTCCGTTTGAATCTCTCTCCCGGTGGATCTGTGCTGCAACTACAGTGTACCTTCCATTCACACACAAGACTGAAAACAAGTGTACTCTTCCTCCATAGACATTGAGTTTCTGTGTTTACATAGATTTATAGTGCACTTTCCCTCCTCAGTCGTTTGTGTGTTCGGTGTTTCTAAAGTACTCAGAACATGTGTGATACTTTCAGAATTCATGACCCAAAAGAGAAATAAAGTAGAACTGCAGTGATTTCGTAAAACATGGCTGGTGAAAATTGCTGTGCCTTTTCACCCTCTTCTGAAATACCATATCCATGTATGTCAGAAAGAGTCAATAACTTTTTTTCCAGGCAAATAGCAAGACAAGGTGTTAAGCATGAGCTGGAGAGATGTAATGATGTGTGACGAAGGTAATGAACAACCTGAAAAGTGAATTAGTACTTCACTTTCGAGATTTCTCTTTTGGTTAGCCCTCCCCTTTAACCCAGCAAATCCCCCAAACTTAAAGAGAAAACAAAAACATTACTGTTGCGTGGTCATGGATGTGTTCATTGTTTTGTTTTGTTTTGTTTTTTCTTTGCTATTCATTGTTATTGTTCATTAGGATGAGTGGGAAAAAAAAATCATACATCAGAGCCATTTGTTATTCATTAATAATCATTCATTTCCATTACAGATATTTTCAACAACTGTTTCAAGTGCTCAATTTTAATACAGCATATTTGTGGCAACACAAAGAATTTTAAAGTTTCATATTTCTCTCTCATATTGGCAAGTTTTGATAAATATATGTGGGATTTAGTGCAGACTTAACAAATTGAACAAATTCCATCTGCTCTCTCTAGATCTCTCGTCTATATGAATTTAACCCGTTGATGATGAGTCCAGAGTGTGCCCGGGCTAGTGTCTATGGGAATTGCGTGTTGTAGCAAAAAATCAAACTGTCCTCAACGGGTTAATGATGAAAGGATAGCAAATTCCTCTGTTTTGTGTGGGGTATAAAGAGCATGTGTAGTTAGAATGAGACCATTTGCTTTTAATTAATTTACTTTTCCCTCACAGCCACAGTGGGGGGGGGGGGGGGGGGGGGTGACAAGGGGGTATAGTTGAAGGCATGTCAGATTTGTCGCCAAGAGCGACTAATCCCTCAATCCACTTGCCAGTTGAATCAATTACGTCCAGTGATAATCACCCTAATTAGCAATTCAGGATGTAATCCTCTCAGTCAGTGTCATTCCCCAAACCCAAATGGATTAACCCCTTTCCCCCCTCCCCAGTGCAAAGTGCCATGCAACCGTCATACTGTGAGCATGCTGATGTTAGCGACACTAAAAAAGGGTTAAGTTTGCTATGTTTGGAACAGATGGTGCTTAGACTTAAAACATTAAAGCCGATTATATGCATTAAGTATAAGGCTTGAAGGTACAGAGTTTACATTTTCATGAATAGATGAGTTTGCTGTAGCTGTCCCGAGCACAATCGCATTGGTTCATATGTGAATTACCGTATGCGCCATATTATGTCACAGTGTTTGTATCTTTGGAAAATTAAGTATTTAACTGATGATGGCAAATTGATAGCAAGCCAAACATATTGCCTCTGCAATAAAAGTATACCACATCATATCCAAGGTGGGAAATCAAGAATGCTCCTTTAATCTCTCTTTTTGTTTATTGTTTTTTTAATTTTTTTCTTTAGTCATTAATAGAAAACAGGGCCAGAAACCTGAAGGTCATATTTAATCCCTCTTGCAAATCTCATTGATAATATTTTGCATGGTTGAAGAATAATGTCTCCCAAAATTATGTATGAAATCTTTACTGTAATACACAAAAATATCTAACAAGTAAATGAGAAAACTAACCCCATTTGACTCCAGAATACATTTCCCCTCTTGTACCAAGAATAACGATTGGAATTTTTTGGGGGGATCCAAATAAATTCACAAGAAATCTATAGTTATTGTTTCCCTCTCCATCATAAAGAAATATCCAGTTTTATCATTCTGAGGAAAGGTCTAAACTTAGTAGTGTACCTATATCAGGGCTGCCAACCTTGAGTGAGAGTTTGGCGTGAGACACAGCGAGGGAGCGGAGCGACCTCCTGGCTAGCGCCTGGTGGCCTGCTGTGCGGCCGTACGTACACAGTCAGTGTATGTAAAGCGATGTAAAGCACACGTCATAGCCATACATGTACTGTAATTTGCCAAAAGTACAAGCTACGCTCACGTGGTATAGCTAAAAACCAATCGTAATCCAATAGCTCGTCTTTGCGCGCGAACGGAAAACGATTATTATTGGTTAAGCTTTACACCTGCGCGGGAAAATCTCAAAATTTTGGGCTTGGGGATATCGATATTCGGAATATCAGAGAATTTAGAGATATATTTATTTTTGTAGTCATGTACACTCCCATTTTGGGGGTTTAGCGTGAGATTTCGTTTATCAGAGTGAGACAGTCTAAATTGCTCGAATTGCGTGAGTCTCACACTCAATGCGTGAGATTGGCAGCCCTGCTATATGCAACATGTACCAGCTTATGAAAATTATCCAGTGTTCAGAGCTACAGTACAAAAGGGACACACATACTTTAACTAATGACAGGTTTGAAGTCCAAAGTACAGAAATATTTCCTCAGGTGAGAATTGGCCTGAGACTACTAGTACCTGGATCAAGTGCAATTCCAAACAACATGAAAAGAGGGTTTAATGTGTACTACTGGTTTTACATTCATGACAGTAATTACCAATGCAACAACTACCGACTGTATATCGATGGTATCTTTAACGACGTTTTGTACTTTCACAAAATGTGTAACATGAACTGATACGTATGAAATTGAGAACTTTTGAAAATATTGCCTCCCATGGCAGAGGGGTATATAGTGTATTGATATCGCAGGGGCGGATCCAGGATTCCGTAAAGAGGGGGGCACATTTACAAAATTAAAGGGGGGGGGGGGCGCACGCACCTCTCCCCCCATTTTTCTCTTTTTATTTCTTTTGTTTCAACAAAAAATAAAGGGGGGGGGGGGAGGCGTGCGCCGGTTGCGGTCCTCCCAGGATCCGCCACTGTATCGTATCCAAAGGGGGGAGGGCACTATAAAACATTTCTCTCATATATGGATAATACTAACATCTCATGTCCACTGCGAGTCACCAGCAAGGTCCAACTTGTAAGATAAACTCACTCATGGTGATATTGTATGCATACAGCTCTTGCAATTAAAAAAAAATTAATAAATAAATAAACCTGGCACGGTGCTTCATTCTGTCAATTCACGTGTTGGGATGGTGTCTGAACTTCGACCATTATTATATTCACTCAAGCGAAATAAAAGCTTCTGATTCTCAAGAAACTTGACAAATAATAACACATGACAAATGCTCACACTCAGGTAATTTTATGGAAAATTTATTACCAATTGTTTTGCGCCAAAATGTTGCTATAGGAGAAACTACAAATTAGTATTTAACTCATCACACACTTTCAAAACAGGAAAAAAAAACAAACCTTCAATAGATTGACAAAGTGAATCTGGGGAACAAGGTACAAGGTTCAAATCATAAATTTAATGTCATGACTCATATACACCGTATGTTAAGCCTGTGCTCAGTGTGAGGCTCTTGGTACAAAACTTTTACATGCTTTTGCAACATGACAGAACAATCCACTGTTAGGACTTCACATGAAGTATTGATGCAAACATGATCCCGATCATACGCAACAACCCAGAGAAGTATAGGGTTTCCTCAAACTTGGCAAGTTCTTGTGCCGCAGGACATCTAAATGTGCAGAATGATTTTTGGCTGGAAAGCAAGCAGTACCTGTAAACATGATATTTTCATGAATTGGAAGGGATGGCCTTTTTTATGGCATGAAATTTTTCGCAGAGTGCCTCTGGCATGCGACGCATATGGTGTAGACAAGAACTTTCACGTGCATTTGAATTTTGCGAATCTGGGCTCTCGCGAAATTTGGGAAATTGAGTGGACGTGAGGTGGCGCTACACAACGTGGTACCCCGGCCTGGGGTACTAAGGTACCTGGGGGGTAAGGCGGGATGCATCAAGTGAAGCCTAAAGCGGACAAACAGAAGGAAAGAAGGAAGGAAAGGGGAAAGACGGAGGGAAAGAAGATGATAATGAGGATGAAGAGTGTGATGATGATAACAGTGAATAAGAAAGAGAGAAGAGTTGATGAAGATAAAAGGAAGAATAAAGGGCAAGGGGAAGGAAGAGGAAGTAGAAGAGTGTTACTATGATATGTGACCCACCACAACAAAAGGATCCGAAAGTCGCTGACGGCTGAGCTGAGAAAATTGACTTTCTGTTTTTGACATGATTTTGTAGTCTAATATTTTGTCTATTATCTGCTGAAATTTTGAAGCTGAATGATCAAAGAGAAGGCAAGAAATTCGTGTTTTTCTCGGCCATGATTTTCCGACTTTCAGCGGAACGGAAATGTGTCCGAAGATTTGGATTTAGCGCTGCACATAGACTCCGCCCCTAGCAACGAGGGAGTGATCTTTAATTGGCTAGTGCATGGCATCCTGGTTACTGATTGGTCATGCGTAGAGACCGCTGGCGCTAAGCTTGAATGAACATCGCGGAGGTTGCTAGGCGCATACCTTCAAGGTGAAAACTGTCTTGCCTCCCCTTGATCACGATTGCGTCTGAAGGAAAACTTTGAAGGCGGTTTCCTCAAAATGCTGATTTCCTAAACCCCTTCACATGCTTTACTAAAATCATCAATATCTCCACAACCAAGTTCTTTTATGAATTGTGTTAGATATGAAATTACAGTGGAAGAGTAAGGGAATAATATCATGTTATTTTCTGAAAATCGACCTCCCCCGACTTTTGAATGCTTTTGTTGTGGCGGGTCACTATTATGTAGACAGAAAGAATGACAAAAGAAGAAATATATGAAGGAGAAGAAACAAAAGGAAAAGAACAAGGAAAAGGAGAAGAAAGAAGATGAAAGAGGAGTAGGAAGAAGTAGAAGAAGAGAAATATATGAAGGAGATGAAGAAGGAAGAGGCATGAGGAGAGAAGAAAGGAAAGGAAAAACGCAAGAAAGATCGAGGAAAATGAGAATTAGAATCAAAACCTTTAGCGGTGAGTGAACCTTTCTAATCTGTGAAAGGAGAAACTGCCTTGCATTACTTTATTATGCATCTATTTTATAGGAAAGCGACACCACGTCATCATGTTTTTATTACACTGCATGTTGCCACGACAACCATGACAGCTTGTCGGCATCAGAGAGCGTCGGCAAACTACAAAATGTGGCTTCCCTTTTTCTTCTTGGAGATGTTCCTAGATTTTAAAGGATGTGCTATGATCCAGCTGAATGTATCTATCGTAGTACCATAGAGGTAGTGCACTTGCATAAAAAACACATCAATATTTGTCTCTGTATTCATCTGTTGCTTCAGCCCCGACAGAAAAGTGGAGAGCCGCTACACCATTTTTTATTATTTTTTTTTAGCTCACCTGAGCCGAAGGCTCAAGTGAGCTATTGCGATCGCTCTTCGTCCGGCGTCCGTCGTGCATCGTCCGTCGTCCGTCGTCCGTCGTGCGTCGTGCGTCGTGCGTAAACTTTTTACATTTTCATCTTCTTCTTGAGAACCCCATGACCGATTTTCACCAAACTTGGCAGGTAGCATCCCTAGGGGGATAGGATCTCAATTTGTTCAAATGGGCACCATGGCCCACCTGGGGGGCCCCAGGGGGGCCCAAACACCCTAAAATTATGGAATCTTTAAAAATCTTCTTCTCCAGAACCAGAAGTGATAGGGCTTAATTGATACTATGAGTAAGTACATTGATGACTGTAGTTTCAAGTTTGTTCATGGGGGAATCAGGGGTGCCCCCCTTGGGACCCAGGGGAGGGGGGTGGGGAGGGGTCCTAATGGGGCCTAAATTGTACATTTTCATCTTCACTTTGAGATCGCCAGGGCTGATTTTCACCAAACTTGGTAGGTAGCATCCCTAGGAGGATAGGATCTCAATTTGTTCAAATGGGCACCATGGCCCACCTGGGGGGTCCCTAGGGGGCCAAACCCCCTAAAATTAAGGAACCTTTAAAAATCTTCTCTAGAACCAGAAGTGATAGGGCTTAGATGATACTATGAGTAAGTACATTGATGACTGTAGTTTCAAGTTTGTTCATGGGGTTAGCGGATTCATTCCCCCCCCCCCCCCCCCCCCCCCCCCACGCCCTTAGGACCCAGGAGAGGGCTTGGGAGAAGTCCTACACTTGTAATGGAGCCTGAATTGTACATGTTCATCTTCTTCTTGAAAACCTCAAGATGAATTTTGACCAAACTTAGCAGGTAGCATCCCTAGGGGGATAGAATCTCAATTCCTTCAAATGGGCACCATGTCCCTCTTGGGGGCCCCCTAGGGGGCCCACCCCCCCCCCCCCCACATTAAGGAATATTTAAAATCTTCTGCTCTAGAACCAGAAATGATAAAGCAAAGTTAATACCATGAGTTTGTACATTGATGACTTTAGTTCCAAGTTTGTTAATTGCAGATTCAGATCCAGGACTGCCTGCCCCCTCTCTCCCCCCCCCCCCCCCCCCCCCCCCGAGTTGAGGGGGGGGGGGGGGGAGAGGGATCCATATGCAGACCTAAAGTTTCCAACCTTCTCAGGTAAGAGTGTGCAAGAATGCATGGAAGGTGAAATTGCGATACTCAGGTGAGCGCGTGACCCGCGGGTCTCTTGTTCTAGATTTCAGTTCATTTTGTTTAAAATGTCAATTTTCTTCTTTGTCTGCATGGTAGGCAGGCTCCTTCCATATAAATGCAGTTTCATAAGCCATAGTGTTCTTCTCACTGATACAATGGATGTATTTCTTTTGTGGCATTGCCATTAAAATTTGAATTGAACTCTTTTCGTACAATCTGATGGTGATGGGTGGTGTTATGTAGCTTTAACATTAAACTTTGCAACTAACACATGCAGTAATTTGCATTCAGATCTTTTCCCCCATAGTTGTTGATACTATTTGTAGGTATGGGTTCCTTTTAAAGGCAATTTAAAATAGTGGAAGTTTTATTTACACTTACAATCAGGATATAGTCTAGTGTGATATTTAGTGTAAAGTTTATTATCGTGTGAAACCTGAGCTTTTTTTTTCCAAACATGAAGGATACCTGAAAGTATTATTTTTCTTTTTACAATATTGAAGAATGGCTATCAAATGATTTACACAGGCGAGAATTCAGTTCAAACATGACAAAAATCGAACAGGCCTGCATTCAGTGGTTGTCAGTAAAGCTATCTTTTTTTTTTTTTCTAATACAATATCCTAGATTTGTACCTGTGCTTTTCATACCAAATGATAGTTGATGTGGCATGACGTTAATACAAAATAAATATCACCTTCACACATTGGAATCTTATTATCTGCCCTGATATAGAGATAAAGTAATACAAGGTCCATGGGGTTCGTGCTTGCATGCATTAGTGACCGTAACACGTTTTCAGCTAGAATGGTATCTCAGCAGCAGATGTGTTGTATCGCATGGGATCAGCGTGGTATAAAACTCGCCCACGACATACTGCGTAGTTTGAAAACATGCAGACATTTTTGAGAGGGGGGTAGTGAAACAGTACTAGCCATTAACCTACAATGTGCTGTACACAAAAATCTCATCAGATCGTCATTTGTTACAGCTAGAGTACAGCATACTTTGTGTGTGGAGGAATGTTATGTACAGAGACTCCAACTCTCCCGTTTTCGACGGGAGATCTCCCGCCGAAAGCCCATTTTTGCAAAATCTCCCGTTCTCCCGTTTGAGATTTGATTTCTCCCGCCCTGGCTCTGTGTCTCCCGGTGGAAAGGATTTCTTAATTATTGCTAAGTTGAAAAAATAAGCCTTAGATAGCACCAGAGAATATCTAGAACCCTAGGAACTTCGCGCTTCACACACATCAACTTGGAGTCTCCCGTTTGCTAGGGGTTTCGGGCGGGAGAATCTCCAGATCAGAAGGTGCTTGGGGTTGAAGTCTCTGTATGTATGTGTTACACAAACATGAATATTCATGAAGGGGAGAGTAGACAAGTCTAACAATAAGCTCATGAGAGCACTGCTCATGTCAAGTGTACTTTTTCTTTTTCACCTCTTGTGTTTTCTAACTTTCTCACCCTGCATTATTGTACTGCATACAATACAAGGTATGTGCAAATTAAGTTATTTGTAGTACCTTGTATCGTACAGATATGATGGAATTAGTCTAAGTATTGCTGAAATGAAGTTATCCGTCTGGTTTTTGCTCCCTGACATTGCCAATTTGAGTATTTGTTTTCTTTTCATGTGAATTGGCATAAAAGTATGTCTCATTAGCACATTGCACTGAATGCTGCATCCACACATCACAAGGCATCTTGTTCCTTTGATACTGGTAAAATTGTTGGTGAGGGCAAGCACGCCGATGGACGTACATTGTAAGATCAAAAAAAGATGTCAGTAATACAGGCTGTTTTGTGTCTTTATCAGGCTGGGTTATGATGCTAGTGTCTTTCTATTTTTTTATTTTATTTTATTTTTTACAAGAAGTGTAAAGAAGTGTAAATTAAAAAATATATATATATGGGTCATTCCATGGGGTTGGGTCTTCTCTAGATTTTCATGTTGTGTAGGGAATAAAAGTCATATTCTGAAAAATTTATCAAATAATTGTCTGTGGTTTGCAGTTATTCTGGGAGAGAAATGTGTGAAGAATTATTTGATGAAAAAAAAACAAGCCTGTGTACAAATGTATTTTGTCTATGACTGTTTCACTAATGATGTCCCATGGTTTTTTGTGGTTTATGTTGTGACATAAATATATGCCATTTTCATGGCAATGTAAAACAGGAATATACAACCTTTCAGCATTATGCCTATCATAATTAAGAGAGGCAAGGTGACTTCTACAAAGACTATAAGGCATATAAACATTTGTAACAAAATAAGAACACCAGAGCATCTTCAAGCAACCTCATACCTATGTTACAAACGATGTCCATGGCAATTTTTGTTGTAACATAGGTATAGCATGGTTTTACATACACTTCCAATCATAATATGATTAGAAACTTTATTTCTATAATGAGATTTATATTTCAGGAGTATTCTTATCCAAAAATTAGCATCAAAATCCTCCAAATAAACGAGAAAATATGGAACATATCACTGTACTTCAGTGCGATGTCCGGCCTCTTCGTGTAACGTAGGTAAGGAAAGACGCGTCTCGCGATAAAAAGAAGAGCTACTAACTTCAGCAATCGTATTCATGTCACTGGCAGTCCTCCCCCAATGGCAGAAAAACTACTCACAGCCAACATACACCTACCTGGACAGCGCAAGATCTATTTTTCTGCCGTTGTCCATGTAACGTAGGTACAGGAGTTTTAATGTTTCTGATGTCAATTGGTAAGCTTTTACGCTATTTTACAAAAATAATAACATTTGTCATATTCTGTAACTCTATTAGAGGAAAAAAAATGACATCTAAACCTCTGAACTGGCCAAAAATACTGTGGACGATGATACTGTAGTCCCACATACTGAGATATTTGTTACAGGTTCATGTTCATAATTTTGATTGCCAAATTTTCCGTCCATGCCGGTCTCTGCAAAAGGAGCATATATTCCTCTCTTAGAAAACCATACAAAAGTATATCAGTGTATCTTCACTGCAAAATAAAATTGTTTTACCTCACGATTATTGTGAATTTTTGGACCCTTTTGTCATTATATATCTACCAAGGTAAACGTGCTAGAGTTAGTATTAATCACTATATACTAGTTGGAAAACGTAGATGTCCAGACTGCATCTGAACTAGAGAAATAGAGTTTGCCTTATTTTGCTGGTGATATTGAGGGAACTAGGAGCTGTGAAATTCTTTCTCTTTAACAGATTTACTTCCTTCCAAGATTTCACTGACCTGTTAGATGCTCTGATGAAGTTGTTAACATTTCACAAGGATTCACCATTTCCATTCCATGTTCACCCACTGTGAAGTCTCAAAGCTAAAATGCCAGTGTCCTATTCAGCTTGGGTGGGTAGTGGGTAGGAAAGGCTTCAATAAAATTATGAACCCCAATCAAAATTGGACTATTATTGCTCTACACTATTATTCAAAAAGAGGGCGACAATTTCGATGGGGGATGAATATAAAATAGGGCCTAGTATTATTTTGGGAGTCTATTAAGGACCATAACCGTAAACGTAACCCTGACCCTAGCCCTAACTTTAGCTAGGACACTGGGGGCAGCGACCTGCCCTTCCTACAGTGTAGCTTGCATCTGAAAACAAGTTTTTAGCATAGAGTATGACAATGATATTTTCCTATGTTTTACATGCCATATTATTATTATTAATATTTACATCATTTTAAGCATAACCCATTTTTTTTTTTCAATTTTGGTGGGAGGTACACATGGAACTCTAGCTAATGGGTATGCCAAGAGGTAGAAATGTAAGCAAAATTGTTAAAATTATTTAATTCCATTCATAAACACACAGATACATCAACAGGAATATATAGTCAACCCCGACAAAAGTTTTCTTTTGATTTTTTTATTCTATTTCTCTTTACACCTTTTGTTCAGTTTTTTGATGAATCTGCCATGGCTCCTCCTCTACCACCGCTACATGTTAAACTACATGAAAGAGTAAAAAGGACACATCCACAGCACTCCACAAACAGAGAGGAAGCCGACAAAGCAACACCCAAGAAGAGCGAATGTAACAAACTAGACAAGAAGAAAACTGCAGAGGGAAAATGGACAGAAGAAAAACAAAAATCGAGGGCTAAATGGACATTGGACAAAAGAGCAGAAATTGATTTCAAACAAAGAACATGGAGAAGACAAGAAGACTTGTCTGATTTTTCTTTATTACATGTAGTTTTCTTAGTTAGTTGACAACTAGTTGATGATGTTGTTAGTGTATATTAGGTCAAATTGTGTAAAGCTTCACTTTCTTCTTCTTCTTCTGATTAAGTCTGCCTTCTTTCATATCAGAGTTACAAAGAATTGAAGTCTGTGTAACATAGGTATTGTTCCACAGGTGTGCAGTAGATATAATTCCAAAGAACTGTTACAATAGTGTTATTTGTGGGAACATACATAAAGTCTATATGTGTAGGTTTTAACATCTCACACCACAATAAAGGAAATCAGTTGATATGTCGTAGTGTACCTATGTTACAAAGACATACTGTCCGTGTAACATAGGTAGTACACCGTGGGCGAGGTTGTTGTCTGAAAACCCCTGATTATAACAATAAAATCATGTTTTCACTTGAATACCCATACAAATCACTTGCTTCAATTGTGGTGCTTTTAAGGATATTGTCATTGTATCACTCTTGATGAAAAAGTGAAACCTTTGATTGAAATTGTTAATGGTTTGTAGAAAAAAACATGTTAATAAAAGTGGCTTGCAGTTGACATCAGAACATACAATCTTACTAATAATGATCTCATGCGCCTGTTAAATAACATGTTGATGTGCTATGGACGAAAAAAACGTGGATGTGTTCATTGTTATCATTTCAGAACACAAAATGATGAAGGATGTCAACAAATGAAGTCCGTGTAACATAGGTATTTTGCCATACCTGTTTACCCATGCTGACTGAAAGTGTGTGAAGTAATAAACAGATTTCTAGTGGAATATGTTGAAGAATGGGAGTAACAAATCAGGGGGAAAAAGGAAATTTCAATTTACCCAACTTGAATTTTCAACTTGTATGTCACAATTTCAGTCCCAACCCCATGGAATTACCCATATTTCTCCCCCGTTTGCTTGATAAGGCTTTGGGCAAGGGATCCATGGTTTAAGTCGTTACATGCAGAAAAATTGCTGCTCTATGGCATTTGTTTGTATTGTAATATAGTTCAAAATTGTAACTTTGATAAGTAAGCCTTCAGGTTAGTGCTCATTCATTATTACTTGCCCAAGAGTAAAGTTTTGGTCACCAGGGGCAAGTGGGCAAGTTGGTTTGTATTATATAAAACCTCCCTTTCTGTGCTGCTTTTAATATTGCATCATTCTTTTCTTTTGCATTTTGATTTTTCTCCTTCCATGCAGGGTGAAAAGTACGATGGAAGGAAGGCAGACGTGTGGAGTGCTGGTGTTATTCTCTACGCCCTTCTTGTTGTAAGTATATCATTTTATTTCAAGTTTTTGATTTTTTTTTCATCATTTCTGACAAAGCAACTGTATGGTGCGATATATGCAGAAAGTCCCATTGATTCTATTGATGGTCCATTACAACATGATTGGTAGATAACAAATAACTGATCCACTTCCTAAAACTTTTGCCGTAGTGCTCTGTATAGGTTTTTTTTTTCTTTTTAAACTTAAAGTCTTTGAATACTGTATGAATAAAAAAATATTCAAGGCATCAAATTTTCGCAAATTGGAGCCAACGGCCTTTTTTTGCGGCGTGAAAATTTAGGGCATGGCCACTGGAATTCTATGCATATAGTGTAGACAAGAACTTTAGCGTGCATTTTAATTTTAAAAATCTTGACTCTCGCAAGATTTGCAAAATTCAAATGTATGCAAAAATATATGTTTTATGGTAAATATTGCACTGCAGGATTTAATAGCATCCGAGCACCGGCTAGGAACTCACTTTATATTTTGTAGCATGTTAAGGCTTATTCTTTGGCAGAATCTAGAGGGATTCTGCATTATACATTTTTAAAGAGAGTGAATTTTAAGACAGCACCTTCCTCTCTTCTTCTTGTGTTTTGCGAGGGCAGCTATATTTGGATCATTGTTGGTCTGGCTTCCCTGAAGCTCTGTTGTTCAAAGTAGTATAATTGATCAATTCACATCAGACACTCATTTGTGTGTTTCATGTGAGGTGGTATTTTTTCTTGACGTCAGTCCCAAGAAGATAGATTGGAAATGAGAAAAGACAAGAAGTTTCCATGTAAGTGCAAGCTATCCTATTTAGAGTCACTAATTCAATGACACCTGCAAACGTCAGAGCTCAGTATCATAATGTTACATTTTACTATTAATCATACAGGTGGCGTTAGAAACTCATAGCAACACTAATCACATTACGGAGCCTATTGAGTTACAGGAGAGACGCCAGCTTAATGTTTTTTTTGTAGTATCTTTTTTGTACTTAATCTTTTTTTTTTTTTTTTGGTCAACAAAAAGAAATGCAGGTTTCAGGGAAAATCCTGTTTAATTTCAAAAGTGTAATCCTACACTTGTCTGTTGCAGTGAAGGTAAATGATACTCTTCCCACCACAGGGGCAGATCCAGGAATTCTGTAGGGGGGGGGGGGGGGCGCAACTAATGTTTCTGGTGCCACTTCCGGGTTTCATTTCATTTTTTTTTCTTTTTATTTCTTTTGTTTTTAACGAAAAATAAAGGGGGGCGTGCGCCGGCTGCACCCCCCTCTGGATCCGCCACTGCACCATGTATTTTTAGCCCTCAGAATACTGCAATGCTGTTTACGAGGTTGGCATCCTTTTCACAGTTAGTTCTGTAACATTATCCAGCATACTGTAAAACGATAAACATTCACGGCATGACATTTTCCTGAAGTGAAGCTGATGGCCTTTTTTATTTTACGGCATGAAACTTTGTGTTATCAAATTGCCACTAGCATTCAGTGCATTGTGTAGAGAAAAAGTTTTGTGCATATTTTACTTTCACAAATCTTGACCCTTCTCAAAATTAGAAAAAAGTTTCGTGCATGCGAGAATTTCTGGTTTTACAGTAAACTCGCTACACTGAATCAAATCTTTAAATGCGTTTCGCCACCAGGGGGCGCTGCCATTTGACGATGACAACCTGCGTAACCTGCTGGAGAAGGTAAAGAGGGGGGTGTTTCACATTCCGCACTTCGTCCCGCCTGACTGCCAGAACCTCCTGCGGGGCATGGTGGAGGTCAATGCAGACAAGCGGCTGACGGTGAGTATTGGGGTGATGTGTGTGGGCTGGCAAAACTAACCAACTCGCCTGTACACATACTATGCAAATTCCTTTCAGTACCATCAATTACAGAATAATGTAGGTCGTGCATTGGTATAAGATCATATGCTGCATTCAGTACCCTGGGGTATGAACTACAAATTTGCCATTTTGTTCATTATTTTCTTTTTAGTGCTGTACCTTGGGTTTCCCAAAAATAGGTGAAGGAAGTTTTTAAATCCTTTATGCAGGAAGATTTTGTGGTGTCTTAATGATCTTAGGATAGTGAAAAATAAAGGGAAACATATCAGGTGTTATTTTCTTCTCTCTCTAATTATGATACGTGTACAGCATATGTGTTAGCAAACAGTGTCATGATAAAATGCCCCGTGCTACAGTAATGGCATAGGCAGTGCATCCATGTGCATCAGTACCACTACAGTCTATACATTATTAGTCCACAGACGACAATACAACAGTAATAATGAGCCAAGTTTGTGGATTAAACTGATCCCTTTCTAAATTACCAAGTCCAGAATTATACAAGAGTTTTTTAGAAGAAAGGATTTTGAAAAGAAAATTATTCTAATTGGAATTACGTTAAACGCATCATAACAAGGGTGAATTGGGATCTTCATTGCCGACTGCTGAAATGTGGCCGCCATGATAGCAGTGTGTAGCTGTACATCTTAAGAACTGATGATGGTGCTTCAAATTGCGTAACCTGAGTATGATGACAGCCGGGCTTACGGAGTGTCAAATCGTTTCTTAAAATGGTATGCATCTCTATGGGTCATACTTTGTGTAAAGCTACACCTCCAGGTCAGCACCATTTTTTTTTTCTGTTAATACTTGACATGCTTTCCACTATCAGAAAGATAGAAGTGAGCTAGCATCAGAAGTGGAATGTTTAATGCTGTCACCGCAGAAATGCAATTTAAAGTGCATCATAATTTTACAATGTGTGTTATGTTTCCCAGCTGGTGAAGAGTAATATATTAGGTTATTTGTATGCATGTTTTGTGATTGCATATCTGTAATCTCTGGATGTTGAATGTGATCCATGAAACATCTTCAATTATTTTGTTGTTCTGAGTCTCTTTCCTTTCTTTGATTCTTTACAGCTGTCACAAATACAGAGGCATCCTTGGTTTGTACTGTAAGTATCATTGTACAGTGTTTTATGTCTTTGAAGTAACTGCACATTTCTATTATGTTCTGGCCCCAATGAGTAGTATTGTGTGATATAGGAGGAATGGCAGAAATCAAATTCTTAAGAACTTTGCAGATGAAAATGCATTAGGTAAGCTCTGTCATGCCTCATACACTGTACATACAGTATGTACTTAGCCATCATGGAACATAATGTTTCCATACATGTTTATCTATTCAAAAAATCTTACTTTTTTATTCCTTTTTTTCTTGTAAGAGTATGCTATCATGTAGAAATGGATGATAAGAAACCCCATGAAGTAGATCGTTTTAGACTGCAGAACCCTTAAAAACTGTAATAACGCAAAACGTTGTGTGTGTGTTTAAAATAGAACTGTTTATAGCATGTGAGGAAATGATATGTGTGGTCGTATGTTTAGATATGATTTTGTTGTCCGTTAATTCAGCCCTAGTGAAGTGCTTTCTGTTTCATTTTGATTTTGTTTTTTTATCTTTGTGTCATATGATTCCAGAGGGACGAGGAATGACAACCAACCCGAGTCAGATCTTCCCAAGAAGCATCACATTAAGGTAAGATCCTAGAGTTTGATTTAATATGCAAATTACACAAAAAACACAAAAACTCCTGGGTCAGCTTACGTACTGTGGTAGAGCTTTAGTTTTATAACTGACACCACTCTACTCCCTTGAACATTTTCACAGTAATATTTCATCAGTGAACTGAAATTCATGTTTCATGAAAAAACAACCATAATTATCTAGTATCTATTTTTTTTCAATTACTAAAATACCTCACCAAGGCATGCTCTGAAAACATACAAATTGGTATGTTTGATAAAACATGGGACCAGGGCCCCATTTCATAAAACTTGTTACCAGTGACAAGTTTTCATAGATGTGACAAGCTACTGAAATCCTTGCAACTGATTGGCTGAGAGAAAATTTGTCTTAGAAATGTGGCAGTTGTCACTGATATTGAAAGGGGCCCCAGGTTGCACAGAACAACCTGCCATAGGTACCACATACAATGTAGTATCGATGGCCTGGGGGTACTAGAAATTGTTTGATATGGCCTTCCAAATCAGTGCAGTACAAGATAGTCCTGGACTAATGATGTGGAGAGCTCACTTTAAACAACAGCTAATGAGAACAGGTTGAAAGTTCATTTTGTCACAATCTGTTGCAAATTACCTTTGCTTGATGAGACTTTTGCCTACTAGATCTGTAGGCTTCTTCAGATCGATCTCTGCGAGAGAGACTTCCCACTAGCCGACGTAGCTGGCGCACGCCGATCTGAGAAAATGGGATCGTATATTGAGGAAAGTGAGTATTGCCCCAGGTCTCGGTTGAAGGTTTTCCCTTGTTGTTTTATGGAGTGGGAAGTCTCTCGCACAGCGTTCGGTCTGAAGAAGCCTACAGATCTAGTCGGCGAAAGTCTCATCAAGCAAAGGTAATTTGTAACTGATTGTGACAAAATGAACTTTCAACCAGTTGATATTCCAATCAGATGAATCTTTTTAGCAAGCTAATGAGAGTAGTACCAGGGCCAAACTTGACCCCTTGAAGTTGATGGAACTAAATTGGGGGGGGGGGGGGGGGGGGGGAGATGAGTAACTTGTGGGGTTAGAGAAAAACTTTGCAGGGGAGAAAGGGCCAAATCTCTCCTTGCCTGACTGTATTCATGGTTTGAAGCTTACCACAGATAATATGTAGACTGAGGTATATGCTTATTTGACGACAGTCTGCAAGCTATGTGCTTATTTAACGACAGTCTTCTGCATTCACACTCCCAGTACATGTGCCATAACAGTCAGATCATAATGATTCACTTTATCCTGAGTGGTTCCCAATTGATGTGTTCTCTTATTCTTTTCTTCAATCTGTACACGCATATCTCAGTTTTATATTCGGATGTACACACTGTATGTTCTATTGTCTTGTAAACAAAAAGAAATGACTGTATTTTATGTGTAATATACATTCGATACAGAAAATTCCTAACAAATTCATTTGAATTTGAAAAAAAAAAAGGTCTAAAATCTTCTTGTCATCATCCATCCCAGATACCTCCCATCCTCGGCGACGAAGACATTGATCCCGATGTCATCGCCAGCATGGCTTCACTCGGCTGCTTCAAAGACAAACAGAAGCTCCTGAGGAATCTTCTCTCACCCCAGTAAGACTCTCCGGGGAGGCTAACTCCATTAGCGAAGACCGTGATAAATAGTGTACAGTCAAAGCAATTCTCAGTATTGCTGAAGAGCTCTGTCACAGCTGCACTGTGGGATTCCTTGGTGCCCTTGTTTGCTTCTGGTTGTCTCACGCGAGTCGCAGTTCCCATACGATCCACTGGAGTTATTTGTCTGCTTTTCTGTTGTTACCCCTTTTTTTCTTGGCTATAATTCAGCTTTAAAGAGTTGAAAGTTTCTAAGTTTTACTGATTTGCAGTCACTTGAGTCATGGTTCACTACTGCAGGGCTTCAATGTGCTAGTCACATGATGGAAAGCGAGAAATCTTCAACAAAAAATACCTCTGGAAAAGACAGAGCGTGATCTGAGTGCATGTGCAGCCAAAACTGGGGCAAGTTTGTCACCTGAGCTATTCCATCCCATAATGCATCTACAACGCTGCTCTGCGCATGGCACCTACGTAGGCATTGGTGATACCGAGAATTGCTTTGTGTTCACAGTTCGTTGATGGGGAAAAACCATCCATGTTTTATTGAGTGATTCTGTAGTGTATGCTATGGTGACATTGTGACTTTCCTATAATGGCCATGTCTTTACAAGAGCCTAATGCCTTATTGATAGTACTGTACAGTGACAAATAATATAATCATATCACACAGAGAGTGTCAGTTGAGTACAAATTATGAATGTATCCCCCCTGAGCCTGACCAAGTGATGTGCATTATTTGTTTTATAGAATGGGTGACACAATTTGAATTCGACAGTAGCCATTGTGGGAAGATTTCAAAAAGGCAGGCACCAGCTCCGAACTTTACTGAACCACACACACTAACTATTACAATATCTTTGTAATATGTAGGCAATCCAGCACTTTGAAGTCGTGGTCATTAATGTACCAGCACGTGATGAAAAGTAAAGTTGGACCTTTCGGCAAAAATACTAAAATCTGATCACGTGATAGCTTTCAGCTGATTGTTTGATTGGAATCCATCATCATTATATATTATATTAATATTTTTCTCTCTATCTTTCAGCCACAATTCAGAGAAGGTGATATACTCACTGCTATTAGACAGAAAACAGAGAAAACCCAGCTTTGAAGATGAGCTGGAATACAGGACAAGATCAGATTCTGGTGAGTTTCCAGTCCTTGTTGGTTCATGTGTCCCATGATGCAGGAACTTGTGAAGCTTTTTAACCATAAACGTGGCTGGTTGTTTGCAGCTGTAACTTTCTGTTTTGATTTCTATTATTTCATACCAGTATTTCATATGATTGAAAAAATAAATGAATGGATTTCATTTGTGTCCTAATTTTGTAATATCCTACTGTTTATTTGAAATATCAAAAACCTTCAAATACCTGTTGAATTGAAAACTTCCTTAAATTGGCAACACATTTGGCAGGAGGATTATGTTCAGTTATTTAATTTTGTATGCAAATAAGATACATACATGTCATGAGGAATGAAACATTTTCTCAAGTACATAATTATGGTTGCATAAAATTTTAACCTTGGAATTTTCTGTCTCCATCAACTTTTCTTGGTAGTAAGGATGCAAATATTTCCAAGACTTCACCATGACTGAAATGTTACCATGACGACAAGCATGTCATTCTAGCTCAGTCGTCTCCTCTGTGGCTGACATTTGAGTGTACAATGTATTGTGTCATTCCAGAAATATGAGAAATCTATATTGTATGTAAATGTCATCATTTCTATTAAACATAATATTTACCTTTTCAGACAGAAGATGTATTTAGTAGTGAAAACTGGAGAAAGAGAGAGAGGGAGAGAGAGAGGGAGAGAGAGAGAGAGAGAGAAACCAAAGCTTATGTATGTTTATACACAACAATTTGTCATTGTGAAAATGTCATCGCTATATTAAACAAGAGCTGAAGATTTTAACCTTTTGTGTTATTGAATTTAAGTTGTGCAAAAAATGAATTGTAAGGCCGACCTGCCAGGTGATAATATTTTCTACAGTGTTCTTTTCATAAAGTCTTTAAAAGCTCCTTTCTCATGACTGGCAAGGTTTAAGGACTGTAGTAACAACATAATGCATTATCATCTATATATTGAGTGGACAACATATTGTTGTCTTCTCATTTTTCTGTACAAAATGAGAGCATATTGAACGAAATGCATAGGCCAATAGATTATTTCCCCATAGGCTACCGTTGTTACTGGCTGCTCAATGATACACCATATATTGTCTCATCTGTTGCCCAAGCGCTTCGTGAGTGTGCAAACGCTTGCTACTAGTGCTCAAAATCTTGTTATAATTCACAAGCGCACAAACATCTTGCATAATTGCTTTATATGCTGTTGCGTAGGGCCTACTCCTTTTTCAGTGCTGCGTCAACTTCAAAGACGAGTAGAAATATGGTACTTTTGGGCAGTTTATGCTTTCTCTACATAATGATTAACAATCTGCTCGTGGGGAAACTTTACAAATGGTCTGCTGTCATGTGATCACGTTTATCTAGTCACTGATTGGTGTGTCATTTCCTTGATGATATGATGTACACTGTTAATCATACCTGTATTGCTGCAGCACAAAAAAAAATAACTGAATAAAAAATGATGCGGGTGCTAATGGTTGCCCATCTCTCTCGAGCAGCGGACCCGCCCAGGAAGAGAGTGGACTCCTACCACCGGAGGAGATCAGAGAGGAAGTCCTTTGATATGCCTCGAGATGGATCCATGTCACCAGCCAGGCGTGCCATGTCCCATCACAACTCAGGGTGAGCCCATCTCTCCTTAATCCGCTGAAGGCTATTCCCAAGTATACTCAGGCTGATGTCTGTGGGAAATGCCTGTTGTAGCAAAATCAGCCTGTCCTCAGGGGGTTAAAAGCATTATTTAACATTTGCAGATGAAACAAAAACCCAGCTTTAGTGCTTCAAAGTACACATAGTTTTAACCCTAAAAAGGCCGGGGGGGGGGGGGGGGGGGGGGGGTTGAATCACCCCCCCCTCGACATTTTTCGAGACTTCTCCACCACGCGAAATTTTTTGACCGCGCCGTTCGCTGACTTTTTACTTTCAAGTCTCGCGCATCTTTTGACACCATTTTCGCAAAAATCATGCATACCGTTACGACACTGCATAACGTTTTATACATGCCTGTCAGATCGAAAATGGCTCAAAAACGTTATTTTGTGTATAAAGTCTATGCAAATGGAGTTTTCTCTTCATATTCATAAAGATCTGATTATTTTCACTTTTATAGGCTGAAACTAATTAATTTTAGCATGATTATGCTTGATATAGGTTCTGTCATAAATTTTGCAGAAAAAAATGATAAAACGAAAGGTCGAAAAAACAGAGAAATACATAAGAAATTCATAAAACAATAAAATACATAAGAAATTGATTTTGATACCAAATTTGTTCTTCAAGTACATTGTTAGGAATGCTACAAAGAATGTTTTCACCAAAAATTAGGATTCTAGGAGCTTTAATTTCTGATTTAGAGCAAAATGTATGATTTTATGCATATATTAGCATAATCAATTATTTTGACGAAAATTTCCATTTCTTTTTGTATAACTTGGTAGATTACGCCACAGGCAATGCGCGTGCCAAATTTCATGGCAATTGCGCGATCGACGGCCGAGATCTGGGGGGGGGGGGGTATAAAATTGTTTCTAGAATAAACCGTCTACAGTTATGGTTTATGGAGAAAAATAGTGATATCTCCTTATATTTCAGGCTTTATTACAAAATTTTTATATGGAAGGATGTTTTGTGAAACAAATGACCTACACATACATATATGCATCAAATGTCGCTGCTACCAGTGGTGAACCTGTTTAAGACTAGTCCCGAGTAAACTCGGGCAGGTGTCTATGTGAATTGCGTGTTGTAGGAAAATCAGTTCATCCTCAACTGGTAAAAGGAGATTAGATCTCCAATTTGTATCTCTCCTATCTTTTTTTATTTATTGTATACAGCACATTTCACCCCTAGCAAAATAGTTTGTGTGAATTGGAATTTATAGACAATTTGCAAGTGGTCAATTGATGATGAAGGAGAAATATCTGTTATCATGTGTCATGAAGCAAAGTTAGCAAATTTCTGCCTTTGGGTTGATTTACTTTACATTTGGGACACAAATTTTTGCCGATGAATGTCTTCTAGCACCATCACGAGAGATGAGCTTTGAACTACATGTACACTAGTGTTGCTGCCACGTTCAAATGTTACTCCAGCCTGTTCTCTTGTGATTAATCCTTTAGAGTAATGTCAATAAGAATGATGAATTCAGTGAGAGGCCTTATGACATGATACCATGGAAAATTAAGGGAACAGCCATGCGGAGAAAACAGCAGAACATATTTCCGGGTTTCAAATCTATATGGTGCTACCATGAAGATTTTATAACTACAGTGTGTACTTCAAAACAATGATTTTTACTTCAACACCATAAACTTTGTGGAAATGGGGTCAAAGACCAGTTTGATGGGATCTAATGCACCCCTCTGTGCCCCACCCTGCAGGTCTAGGAGTGTCACCAGCAGCCCCCTGGCATCACCCACCCACAGCCCGCGGCAGGTGTGTCGGCAGCACTCCGGTAGCAGTCTGGTCTCCACAGGCTCCGGTGGTGGTAGTACACCCCCTGCCAGCCCCACCGCCACCTCCTCCCAGCAGCAGCAGCAGTCCACGCCCTGGAGGGCGCGCCTCAACAGCCTCAAGAACTCCATCCTCGGCTCGCCCCGCTTCCACCGGCGCAAGATGCAACCGGCCGAACCGGACGAACTCTCCCTCACGCCAGACAACTCACCAGAGTGAGTGCGCCATCCGTCAGCTTACCGTACAATCAGAAATTGTCGCATGCATAAAATTTATGTGAATTTTGCGAGAAGCCAAGATTTGCCAGTGTAAAATGCATACTTATGTGAAAGTGTTTGTCATCGGGTCTTGTTCTTTATTCTGTAATGCTACACCATCAAAAGGACGGATGCAAGCGTCTGTCTCATTCCCAGCTTTCTGTCGTTGTAGTTTTGAGAGGGACACTTGAACTTTGACATCATAATATGTGACCCTGCATTACAAAACCAACAAAAAGTCGCCAGACATGAATTCTTAATTAAGAGCAGATTCTGAAAGAGAAGACTTTAAGCTTTAAAATGATGTATAACTCAATTCAAATGGGCTCTCCTAGCCTATGTAAATCCTCACACAAGATCAGTGCATGCGATTTTTGTTTGTTTTGTGATGCACGGTCACATATTGTCGAAAAGATGAACAAGATGTCACGGGAGCATCTCTGCCCCATTCAGTGAAGAGACAGTCCATCCAATGCCCCTGTCCCTGAGACTCCTTGCATCTTTCATTGTACTCTGCATGAATTATGTTTTTATGTTTATATAGCTACATATCTACCCTCCCCCCCCCCCCCCCCCCCCCCGATCAATATAAGATGATGATTACATACCTGCCAACTGTTCAATTTCAATCTGAATATTCAGATTTTTCACTGAACGAAAATGCTTTAATTTCATTGTGTTCTGATTTTTGGAAATATCTGTTAATAGTACAGTATATGAAATTTATGAAAGTTCAGATTTTTGAATAATTTTTCTTTATTTGTTCAGATTTATTAAGTCTCAGAGTTGGCAGGTATGTGATAATGATGAAATTCCACATACATTGTACATGCAGAGCTGGATGGATAACCAAACAGCAATTATTTGAATGCTATTGTGTCATTCTTCCTTTTTTTTTGCATGAATGGTTTGGAGATCACGATCATAACAATCCCACTCAAGACCAGTTTCATATCATGCTCTAACTCTGCTGGGATAGCCGTCATCAATTTATTCAATACAATTTTATTATCCTTTCAATAGTTATTAGAAGAGAGTACAAACGATTTTAAGAAATGAAAAGGGGCCTCTAATACATACCTGATCATTCTTGTACTCTCCCCCAAAAAGGGGTTGTAGAAAAACTGCTGAAAACACACTTTCCCATTCGTGTTATGATCCCAAACTAAATAATATTGTGGAAGAAAGATAGCTCTTTCAGAAAATATGAAAAACTTAAGATTGACTGTGTTGACCCATTTCACCTGTTAAGACTCCTTACGTAAAATCAAGGAGTGCGACTTTTTGTTTGTTTTGTGGTGCACGGTCACATATAGAATCTTTGCCTGTATGTCACCACCCCTACTCAAAGCATTTTTCCCTCTCAAGATAATGTTTAAGATCCCAATCTTGAGTGCTCAAGCTTTGTTTTCTACAATTCATTATGAGGATCAAATATTAATTCAGACCAGTTGCACAGAAGATGATAAATGTGACCCGCTACAACAAAAGGATCCTAAAGTCGCTGACGGGTGAGCTGAGAAAATCGAGTTTGAAGTCAGATCACCAAAATCTGTCTAAACGTTTGGATTTCTGTTTTTAACATAATTTTGTAGTCTAATGTATCTTCTACCATCTTCCGAAATTTCGAAGCTAAATGATCAAAGGAAAGGCCTGAAAATAGCATTTTTCTGGGCCATGATTGGCTTGCCCGTCAGCGACTTTAGGATCCTTTTGTTGTAGCGGGTCACAAATATCTGAACCAAACTTTGAGATAAGAAATGTCCATCGCTAAAATAATAAGTGTGAAAAAGCCATAGGCCTGACACATTTGGTTAGGTGAATGATTGTAATCTATTTTGATTTGCATCTGCTGCAGAATGTCCAAGAAGTCATGGTTCAGCAGCTTCATGGCATCGGACAGGGTGGACGAGGAGTTATCGATAGCCGTCAGGGACAAGTCGCTGGGATCCATCAAGGCGGAGCTGGTTCAAGCTTTCCTTACGGTAGGACTGGATCTTTTATTCTGCCCTTAATTTAAGGGGAGACTTTCAATCTTGAATATGGGCACCACTTTTATTTATCCTGGAGGGGTAAAGTGGTTCATGTTCAACCCACATTCTCATTCCTGACAAAGTTCAGAAAACTTACATGAAAAAATTATAGTCACTCACATCTTAAAGCAAGAAAGTATTTTTATCTCTCTCTTAGGATATTTCAATAGTGGTCAGACAGAGATGAATGGGAAGGGCTTCAAAAATTTCTGGTTTGATAAGTATAAACATTTTGAATGCCAATTTTCATGTACTCTTTGTTAGTAAAAGGAGGATGAGATACATTGTACATTGTAGCTTGACTCATGCTTACCCTACTCAGCCTGGGTTTGGGGCTATGCTACAGTATTGGGGGGGGGGGGGGGGCTTCATAACAGTATGCACCAACGCCACAAATTTTGTCTCAAAAGTTGCATGAGACTTGAGAAAAAAAAAGGTTTAAAAACCTGACGAGGACTTCTCGCACTACAGAATTATCGTGCGAAATGTAGCAGGGGGCAGATTTGCCTCTCGCCCTTTTGGGGTTAATGAAATACCAAGGCAAGTCGGAAAGTGGAAACAAAAGAGAAAGTTTATTCCTAAAGACAGTGGTATGACATATTTGGTAAGATTAAGTATAACAAGAACTTAATTTTAGCGTACTTTTCCCATTCTCCTCTCACCTCCCTAGATACCAGACATGAGCCATAGCGTCCAGTCGACCACCTCGTTCAGGGCGGAGTTCAAACGGGCGGGGTCGGGTGCGGTCTTTGCCAAGCCAATCAAGTTCCAGGTGGAGATTCTGATGCCGGACGGAGGGGCGGATACCTCCAAGGAGAACTGCGTCCACATCCTCCACTTTCTCCTGCTTTCAGGTGAGAATGCATCACTTCTTGTCTCCATGGCAACAGTATCTTCTAGAAGGTCTTTTTCATCAGTATTCAGTAATCCATGCAAGCCTGACTGAGTCGTTGAGTAGCAAACCCACTCAGATGTCATTATGTGCCTCAGTCTAACAATAAAGGTCATGGTAACACAATAGAGGGAATAAGGTAATCTGTGTTCATAAGTTATATAATTTGCAGACTTCTGTTCTTAATGGCAAAGAAAGCACTGCAGCAAGCACAACATGGTAATGCTGTGTTTACATCGTGTTTTGAGCAGCCACAGCAATCACTTTTCAGGCCAACCATGGACAAAACTGGTTGGACGTGAAACAACGTGTTGAGATGGGAAAGGCAAACGTGACAGGCCATGATTGCCGTGGATGCCATGTCAGATTTTTAAACAGTCAAAAAAATTTGCCACGGCAGTCCCGGTGCTAATGATAAAACTTGTATGCCATACTAGAATGGGAGATGAACGTAACAAAACATGACGACACGTACATTATACAAAGCCATTACAAGACGGGTTGCAGGCAGTTCGTAGCGGGACGCAGCGGAAAATATTGATAGTCTAGCCTGACCAGACGCCGTGAAAACAAGTCTAACCTGACCAGATGCCGTGAAAACAGCTTCTGATAGCTACAGGTGTATATGTTTTCCGGGGCGAGGACTGAAATGAACAAGACTAGAATACAAGAGGGGAAAACAGGAGAATGTCTCATCTACCCATGGCTCACTACGTTTTGGGCAAATATGGCTGCCGTGACCGCCGGGAATATGGTGTAAACACAGCATTAGGGTTAAACAAACTTGGCTCTGCCTCACATGCATGCACCTGTTTTCATGTAATTTTGTGACAGGAAGTCTTCTGATGCCCATAATGATGGACATTGATTACTGTATATGCCATATATGTAGCGAGTCTAAATTTTTGTGAATCGGGACTTCCCGACGATTTCGCGAGTGGTTGAATTCGCGATTGTGGAGTACTGTACCAAAGAGAGACATGAATACATGTGCGTCACATTCATATCGGGATCAGAGTCATTATTCTCGTGTGTCTTTTCGCGAATAACACCGGACTCGCAAAATTCGTGAAAATAAAAACCTTGCGAAATATACGGCATATACAGTAAACAAGTATAACCTTGTCTGCTCGTAGTTCCCTGTAGAGACTCTAACAGTATTTTTCAAGCATTTTTTTAATGATGTTAAGGTTCTAGGTTTGGCAACGGTGATGCCAACAAGCTTGCTTGTGAATACATATTCCAAGTTGCAACAGTACTGCACGCTTCTTGCCGATGTCATTTTTTTAATAATTCTTCTCTCTCTTTGGCTTGAATGTTTTGAGCCAAGTCATTTCCGTTATTCGGTCAAATATTAGGTATTAATTGTTGCAACGATAATGTCTGGGCTTTATCCAGGTCCTGTGAGGAGATTCCGAAGATTGGTGGAGCTCATCCAGTCACGTCTATCATCGTCGCGTGTCAACTCCACTGAGTCCCTCCCAGGGCCGATCCGCTCCTCCTCGACGGGCAGCTCGTCGTCAACGAGCGTGGGACTACGCCGTGTCACCGCGGCCGGTGAACCCCTCCTTCAGCGAGGACGACGGGGATGAGGTCTTCGCGGACGGCCCGCTCCGTGTCGCGGGGAGGGGCCTGATGGCGGATGCTAAGGATCGTGCCTGTAGCCAAGTGTCAAAATAACATCTGCTGATGATGACAATGATGATGAGAGCATCCCGTTGCCATGCCAAACCACTTTTCTCTCATGGTCTCTGTCTGTTTGTTTGTTTGTCCTCAACCTCATGCAATTTTCATACATGTAAGATGAAATTTTTACCAGTACACATGTATATAATTATGTATGATCAGTCCCTCGAGATAGATTTTTGTAGGCAGTGTCCCCGGATCTATCGCCATACTGTCCTAGTTTTTTTCTTGAATTTCTGAAAGCTGCTGATAAAAAAAAACTTCTATATTCACATATTGTCCCTTGTGATATGTAGCTGTAGCAGAAGCTTCAACAGTTGGTAGGAAGAAAGAAAAAAGGAAGAAAACAAAACAAACCAAAAAAGAAGGACTGTATGATGTTGCTTGCCCACGAGTCTTTAGCAGAGAATGCCATCAAATCTGTTTGCAATAGCTTATCACATAAACTGCTGTGATCTTTTTGTCATTGCTGTCGATGTTCTTGTTAATGCTGTTTCATAGTATAGTCCTTGGCAGAAAGCTGGTATAAAGCCTCAGACGAGAGCATGTGGCTTTTTCTCTTGAACGTGCAGATCCGCATTGCTTGGATTCGCTGCGCAAAAAATGGCCGCTGCGATTTTCGCTCACGCTGTGGCCTGAGAGAGATGAGTAGCAGTATTTGCAATAATGTGTGCATTTTTTGTGTGTACTTAAAACAGCACATTATGTAATTTGTACAGTGTACCTTTCCTGAATATTTTATTTGCCTGATACACATCCATTCCCACCACTCCATGATTCCACCACCCATTTGAAGCCTTTGTAGGAGGTCCCTCAGGTTAGCTTGTTGTTTTAAACATGAAATTATCAAAGAGTGAAGCACAGTCAAGAAAAATTTGTCGCTATTAATCAGTTCCCCAGGCAGCGATGTAGGATTTACTGCATACAACTAAAAATAGCACTCTAAAGTGATGGAATGATGTTCGAACCTTATGTGCAATCGTTTTGCATGGCAGAAAATGTTTGATACACATTTCACAGCACCTCTTCAGCAGCATGTAAGAAAAAGAAACTTTCCCCACATTGTGCAAAGACCACTTCCAGGACTGAAGTACACAAAATGAGGCATTTAACTGATGGAGAGGAAAGATTGAGGAGAAAAGACAGTCTTATCCCTTTCTGTGCCAAAGACTTTGGACAGTGTGTACAATGCTATGGGTTTTCCTGTGCCAATTAGCACACAAAACACACAAAGGGTTAATTGTTTTTTTTTTCATCATATAAAAGCGATTCAATACTAGAGTCCAATGTCCTGCATTTCTTATAGTTTTGTTTTGCATATGGCTGGCCCATGCAACTTTAGAATATAGTCCATGAATTTGTGCCTTGTGTTTATGGTATGACCAACTACTTAATAGAGCAAATTTGAACCTTATATTTCAGTGTATATTTTGTTCATTTTAGCCGTGCAGCTTCATGTCTTTCCCAATTATTTAAACATGAAAATTTGGGCAGATCCTTGAGGATGGATTTTGGGTACTACACAGCTTTAAACTTGAAGTCTTTCTCCTCCATCTAGAAATGATGGTAATGTGATTCCACAAGGAATCGCTGTATCTATGCCCATCTCCGGTTATATCAATCTCGTTGTAGCAGTGTCTAGTGTGTTCCTGAAATGACCAAAACGGAGCTTTCAGTTCCTGGAAATTTGTACCTCACTACAAATGTATCTAGCTCGATCAGCCATAGCTGATGACGTTGGGGTTAATGCCCATCTTCATCAGCAATAGGTAATCATTTTAACAGGGCATTGAACTGTTGTTTCTTGTTCTCCTGACCAAAACAAGTGCATTTTAAATAGAACTATCTGATGTGTTTTGTGAGTTCTTATCAGTTTACATGTAGATGAAATTTGATGTTAAAGAAGAATGCATCTATTCGTTCACACCCTGAAAATGCCACAGATACCAGTCAAAGTGTAGAGTAAGGAGAATCTTTGGACCAATGCTCATCTAAAGGAAAAAGAAGTCAACTTGGGTGACCTCATTTAAGTGGACCGAGAGCCCTTCAGCATATACAGACTCGGCACTGAAGTTCACAAGTTAGGAAGAAAAATGAGCATTTAATTACCATCCACCTTTTTAATTTTTTTATTATTAAATCACATTTTTATTAAATCCTCACATCAAACTAAACCTCAAACCCTATCACAACCATAACCCCAACCCTAAGTCCTTGAAGAAACTGAGACGGAGTAATTGTGGCAGTATTTGTGACTTGTATCACCAGTGCAGGTACATGTAGTGCCCTGTTGAGATGCTATGTACCTTTAAATGAGACATCCTACTCACGTGCTAAGAGTACTGAGGTGAATTGTGTTTGTTTTTGTTATTGTTCTACTTATGACTGTGCAATCTACCTTCTTTTCCTCATATCATGGTGTCTATATTTACAGAGACTCCAACTCTCCCGCCGAAAGCCCATTTTTGCAAAATCTCCCGTTCTCCCGCTTGAGATTTAATTTCTCCCGCTTTAAATGATTTCTTACTTATTGCCATCGTATGTTGAAAAATAAGCCTCAGATAGCATGAGAACATCTAGAACCCTAGATCTTCCAGGGCCCCAGGACCCTGGCCAAAGAACTTCGCGCACATCAAGTTGGAGTCTCCCATTTGCTAGGGGTTTCAAGCGGGAGAATCTCCAGATCAGAAGGTGCTTGGGGTTGGAGTCGTTGTATTTAGTTTCATGCAATGAAGCCCACCATTGTTCAAACAACTTTCCTTCATTTTCTATTCATACCATTGAATTCAAGCTTGGTGATCTGAGATTCACCATTGATGCTTTTCTAGGAGACAATGCAGTAGGGTTCTGCAACCACTGGGAAGAAAATATATGAACTCTTTTGTTTTGTTTTGTTTTGTTTTTTTATTCATGCATGCATATTAAAGATAACATAATTTGAACTTTTGTCTAAGGGGAATAAAAAGAGTTCCTTAAAATTAATGACAGCACACTAGTAGTGAAATCTAATTTCACGACTTAATAAAAACATGGGATAAAGCATACAAGTCCCATTGCATCTACTCCCTACGTGAAGTCTTTCGGTGAATAATTCTTTTACAAGACGAGGTGAATGTTGGGTATTTCTTGCCCGTCATTTGAAACAGTCCAATATGAGTAAAATGTGCAATTTTAAAATGATATACAGGGTTGAGACGAGTTCGTTTCATTTGAAGTATATTGACAGTCTACATGACTTAAAGTGTGCACAGACGGGTGCCTCAACCATTCCAGAAGGTAGTGAATCATGCTGCTAAAGGACATTCTGTCTGCTGCCCTCTCTTGCTCTGTGTGCTAGTGCAACATGATGTTCCACCACCAACGGCTTTATTACAGAGACTCCAACTCTCTCGTTTTCGACGGGAGATCTCCCGCCGAAAACCCATTTTTGCAAAATCTCCCGTTCTCCCGTTTGAAATTTAATTTCTCCCGCCCTGGCTCTGTGTCTCCTGTTGGAAAGGATTTCTTACATTTTTCTATCATATGTTGAAAAAATAAGCCTTAGATAGCACCAGAGAGCATCTAGAACCCTGGGAATGTCACGCTTCGCACACATCAACTTTGAGTCTCCCGTTTGCTAGGGGTTTCAGGCGGGAGAATCTCCAGATCAGAAGGTACTGTGGGTTGGAGTCTCTGTTATTATTTCCTATCACATTGTTCAATGAGTATGATTTGTATTGGCCTCTGTGGTTTTTGAAACCAAAGGCTACAGTCCTGTGTTGCAGTATGTTGCTTGTTTATCGCCATTTGAATTCCTCTGCGTGTAATCCTGCATTGGCCTAGTCTTAATTCAAGGCTCCCTGTATGTAGTGAATTTAAGATAGAAAAGCAAGCAAAAGATGGGAACCTTCTCAATTACTCAATTTGGCTACCGTTGTGTGTAGCAAAGTCACAACCGATCAAAACCATGTCATTCAAAGAAGTTAATATACATGTATCTTGCAGTTTTATTGGTCAAAGTAACTACTAGTATATGATTATTTGGCAGGAGTGGCTTGTCATTAAGCTATCTCCAGGCTCATGAATAATTGTCACATTTGAAGAAATCCCAAAGCCCTGGTATTAAAGGGTGTGTACAGTTCTGGTTGGGGTGAGGATTTAGCTTTTAATGTTTGGCAAGATGTTCAGAAACCACTCTATGAGATGTCAAAGAGCATGCAATGCTAAGGGGTATCAAAAGTTTATTTGATGAAAATCGGTTTTGAAATGGCTGAGATATCCAAAAACAAGGTGAAACAAAGAGATCCTAATAAAAGGCGTGGCCTGTCGCCTTTTATTATTATCACTTTTTTGGATATCTCAGCCACTTGAAAACCAATTTTCATCAAATGAACGTTGAATCCTTCTTAAAATTACATGCTCTTTCATATTTCACAGGAGGTTTCTCATTATCTCACTTAGGAATGTTCAAAACACGAATCCCCACCTTAACCAGTACTGTACAGTCCCTTTAATGCACCTAGCTTCACGACTGTCATTGCTACTTTAATATGTAGTAACAAACCTGAGGGTCCTTGAAAAAGACTAGTACACCCCCTTCCTCTGCTGGACTTGCTGGTTGACACTTCCCTTGGCTGGCCTGCTGAATTAATAGTCGATTGCTACAGATTTCATGAAACCTTGAACCATCAATGGAAAGGGCTCATATAATCTTCATAATCCCCATCGATAATTATGAGATTCATTGTTTAATTGGTACTGGACCCATCAAGAGTCACTGGATTTGGCCAGGTTGCAGGGCTGCTGAGTTGTTTGTGGAGAATGGTTTGAAAGCCGGTAGAGATAACCGCTCATCTATTTTTGGGATGGTGAAAGTGCAAGTGCGAGTTGGCTACCATTTTGTTGTTTGTTCCTGACTGCGCCCAAACGCTGTGTTTGACGTCATGATATTTCTTTGGGTGGATTTCCTGTGGAAATAACAGGGTTTTCAGTGAAGATGTGCAGTTGAATTTCTGTTTAATAATGGCCTATCAAGACAAAAAATGGACGTCAAGTTTTAACTGCAATATCATACATGTTTTTTTTTGCGTGCCAGCTTGTAGCACATAATATAAGCAGCATGCAACAGACCTCGATGTACGATGTATGTGTAGGCTGGTTCTCACTGTGCAATGATAAATTCATGGGGTGGGGGGGGGGGAATACTTATATGACATGATTCCCTGTAAAAATTAACATACAATTAACAAAATGTAATAGATATTTGTCCAAAAAAACACAACATGAGAATAATCTTGTTTGGAAAGTGAAAAACGCTTTGTGATTTATGGTTGGCTGGCAAGGTACAAGTACAAACGAGGTCGTAAAAATCTGCATCAGTGACAGGCACTGTGGCACTCGGCTGGCCGTGGTGTTCAATGATTCATGAGGTAAGCCTTCAACTGGCTGGCTTGCTGATGAGCATTTCATGGCTTATTTCACCTCACTCATACTGCCATCCACTACTAACTGTACTGCAGCTGTTGCACAGATTCTATTTAATCGTCATGGGTCTCAATGGGCTCCATGGTTTAGTACCAAAAACACTGCTACGTAAATGGGAGGGGGATGAGATGGGGGGAGCTGGGATACTCGGCCTTATTATGTCCTAGGTAATGTCCGTCTTTCTTACCTGTTGATACGTAGGTTGTGTGTG
This sequence comes from Diadema antillarum, assembly GCF_040938485.1. Taxonomy (NCBI): domain Eukaryota; kingdom Metazoa; phylum Echinodermata; class Echinoidea; order Diadematoida; family Diadematidae; genus Diadema; species Diadema antillarum. The sequence continues at coordinate 58,382 of NW_027271607.1, forward strand.
CTTATTTGATTGCGTGTCATAGTATCCTCTTTGAACCCCTTCTCTGCTTTGTTGTGTGCTGATTGGCAGAAATGTCTAGAAACTACAATGTACTTGCCAATGCATGGATCTTATCTAGGTCCCGTAATTCATATTGTGCCACCTTGTCCTACCAGCAATGAGAAATATTACTACAGGCAAGTGAGATGCTAACTTTTTGTTTCGATAAAGTTTGGCTGAATTATTTACTGATGAAACAGCTTTAATATTAAGCCAAGTGCGTGGGCACGTAAATGGTGAATCATTTTGATATTTTGTGTCTGCTGTGTTTCTGTTAGTGCAATGTATGTAATTTGTTTGTTTGATTGTTTGTTTGTTTGTTTGTTTGTAAGTTTGTTGGTGCTTTTCTTCTTTCTTTCTTTTTTTTTGGGGGGGGGGGGGGAAGGGGTGTTCCCTTTCATTGATACCAATGATACCAATGAAGCCTTGACGTAAGCTTTGTGCTCTTCTGACTGTGAGTCGTACAGTGACAATGTTTCGGAAACGGATTCAGCGGTCACCATACAAAATCTATGTAGTTTGGCCCCAAACTATGTGGACAAGTTAGCCTATAGCCCAGTCTGTGGTGGAATGCTCCCTCCTCCAACGTGACATTGCGTGATGATAATTTTGTGAAAATTTGGTGTTGATTTTTGCCATGGGAAGGACAGGGAAGACGTTGAATATTTCATTCATTTGATACAAAATATTCAGCTGTCACATCAAATTTATAATCATTTTTTCTTTTCCAAGTTGATTTTGCGGCGTAATTACAATGATTATAGGATTCGTGGGTTATTAAAGATGTTGACATTTGTTGACCACACAGAACTAGACTTGCATTGTCCAGGCAACAAGTTATTGGTATTGTCGGGAATATTTCCTGAAATCTGGCTGAAATAAGATGGAAATAATGTTTAGTGTTATAGTGCTGATTATTTTTATGTGTGGTCATTGTTCAGTTTGTCAGATGTTTTGTGGCTGTTCGTTTTTGGCCATGTTTCCTTGCCGTCTCTGATCGACACACACAATAAGTGGACTTTCTTTGAGTTGGTCTTTAATACTCCCACCACAATTGATGAGACTTGTGCTTGCATTTGTGTGCATGTCATTCCCGTATAGTGCAATGTGCTGATATTACACTTACAGCAGAAATAAGTTATGTCTATGTTACTCATTGATGTGCAATTTGTGTTTGCAATTTGTTTGTTTGTTTGTGTTTTGTGTTATTGTTTTTTGCTTCAGCTCTTTGTAAAAGAGTAGTAGTGATGTATTACGTTCTTCTTATCATTATTATTATTGTCTCCTAAAGTGCTTTCCGTTGTCAAGGATTCTTCTTATCCTGGAAATAAAAACCCGCATTCCAAAGGGTAGATTTAATCACATCCATCATGGCTTAAACTCAATCCATGGATGGGAAAAAGGTGTCACATAAGTACCAGGTATACCTTTCACATTCCCCTAGCAGTTTGCATTCATTATTAGATGTCTGTTGCATAATGCATGGGTTGAATTTAATCTACCGTTGTGAATTCAGGCCAGAGAGTTGGATGAAAAAAATAAATGTGAAAAAAGGTTTAGAGCACTCCAAAGCACGCCATTAACTTGCCATGGAAACTTGCGCGTAAATGCCATGCAGTAGGCCTAACCATGGTTTTGTGAAACCAAAGATCAGTCCCGAATATATCCGTGCAGTCCTTTAATCCATGAAGCCCGTGTATAGTGCTGTCAGCCTCGCCTCACGTCCAACCCAAGAAGGTGTAAGACGTGCATGAATTTCGACTTACACAGTAGAATTATGATAAACACAAGATAAACACAATTCATCCGGAGTAGAGTTTTGCCCGCGATTTTAATAGCCAATATTTGGACTTGTACGAGGTCGACTTATGCGAGGTTGACTGTATTGTGCATGGGGGGGGGGGGGGGGGGGAGGGGGGGAGGGGAGGATCCTGCGCACAAAAATTTTTATGTAACGGTTACAGGTAAATGTCTTTTCTGTTTTCAGATTTCATGAAAAATATAGTGAGTGACAAAGTACAAAGGCACAGTTTGTTGAGATTGGGACAAGAAATATTACATGAAGATTGAGATTTTAACAAGATAAGTTGTGGAAAATTCAGTCGGGCAGTGTGGTGTGTAGCAACTGATTCGATCGTTATTCCCTGTCCATTGCCGTACATTCGAAACCACGACTAGCGCAACTTGCTTGCACGCCCGTCAGTGAGTAATAATTTCTAATATGTGCATCGAAACTGACTACGCTCATCAATATCAAACGTTCACTTATCAGTTCAGTACCGTTTGAGTCCAGACGGGATTCTCCGACTGTGTATGTACTGAACTTTATAATAGAGTACCACCGGTAACGATGTTACCAGATGGTGATTTTGGTAACCAAAAAGAGTGAAATTTGGTGATTTTTGAAATTGTTTGGGAACAAAATTCTAGCCTGGTAACCAAATCAAAATTTGGTGATTTTTGGTGATGTTTTGGTGATGTCCAATGAAAAATTATCACAATAATGAAAACGAAAATGCATTTACCAAAAGTTCTCCCCTTGAATTATATTGCAATTGCCTATACAAAGATAACATATTCGTCTTTTGTCTCTTAGCACACACACACACACATATTTGTCTTGGAATCGGAGACGAAACTACACGTCCAATTCGATTGTGTGTGTTTGTGTGTGTGTGTGTGTGTGTGTGTGTGTGTGTGAATAAGTGACTTTTCACATGTCTTTTGGTGATTTTGTTCTTATGGGAACTGAGGGGTGTTTCAGAAAGCTGTTCGTAAAGTTACGAACAACTTACGAGCGACTGGTGATTAGTTGTGGTGTGCTATACTTATCAGAATTTCCATAATTCAGCACAAGAGCTGATCACCAGTCGCTCGTAAGTTGTTCGTAACTTTACGAGCAGCTTTATGAAACACTCCCTGGCAACGCTGAATAGAGATCAGTAATAAAGCTACGTTGTACACACAGTTGAAGATACTTGAGTAGTTCGTATCCGGGCCAGCCTTCCCATTTCCAGAATGATCCCCACTCTAGCAAGTTTTTGTAGTGATGATCTCTAGAATGAAAAAAAAAAAAATACCCTGGAAGGTAGAAGTACTTTGAAGATTTAAAGTATGGTACTAAACATAGAGTAAGCATTTCCATCTACGTGTTTCCATGATTGTTACGTCACACTCTGATCGGCTGTATAGATTTGTTGTGAGCAAATCGTTGTGTTTCTTGGGTGCTGTTTGTAATTGTACTTGTATTATATATTTATTTTGTACATGTATATAGAGGTAACAGATCTCTGCGCCGTTCAGGTTTGTAAAGACGGACAAGAAAAAGAAACAAATACACAATTTGAAGCCTCTTTTATTATTATTATTTTTTTTCTGTTGTCCAGGAATTTTTTATTACAGTGCTTGAATTAATTCAAGATTATATGTGGCAGACTGGGCATTAACTCGGAGTAAAGCCCATCGTCAGCTATCCGGTCACGTCTGGATGGACCGGTGGCTATCTTGATTTTCAAAAGTAATATTAATGGAAAAACGAGATTTTCGCAAGCATTACACTTTCTGGCTAGTTGTGTAGTGGTGTGCACAAATCATTACCAATTTACTACGTGTAACGCTATTAAAATGTACATGACATTTGACTGTTCGATAATTCAATCGATGTGGAAATGAAACAGAATATGAATAAATCCCGACTTTTTTCTGTATGGTAGATGGAAATAACGTGCCATTTCTTGTCCAGATAATAGAGAGATCCGGGTTAGTGATGGTTAGATAATGAATGAGGTCTGACTGTACATGTCGTCTCCGTATCTCATCTAATTGGCTGATGTAATGATCTGCATTCAAATGTCCCGCACGGTTACCCCTCACGACAGGTTCCCATGGCAACCACAGTCAGGCATTGAGGTTTCACCTCTCCCAAAAGATTCCAATGACGAATCGATGAGATTTGTAATCTATGGGCAAACTCACTGCTTGCTTGCTTGCTTTTCTTGCTTGAATGTTTGTTTGTTTGTTTGTTTGTTTGTTTGTTTGTATGTTTGTTTGTTTGTTTGATTGATTTGTTGAATATGTGTCTATGTGCTGTAAGGTGAGTGAAAAGTAAGATGCCACAATGTATATGGTGCCAACCAATCTATTACCACACTATGAGTACTTAATATTCATGAAGTATGAGTTTGTCACTTGTGTGTCTATTGACTTCACTTACGTGTCTCCAGCACGCCAATTTTACCGTGGTAGTTACTGAACTTGTATCCAAACTTTAAGCGGACAAAAAAAAAAAAAAAACAATCAATATAAAAAAGGGCGCATTTGAGGATTTTTAGATTTACTGTACAATAGAAACATTATTCAAAGAGAGTAGCAATCTTGTTGATGGAAAAATTTCATCCTTTTTCCACAGTGTCAAGGGGAAGATAATCTTCCTATTTTCCCGTTAGTTATATGAGTAATTCCATAGTTGTCAAATTCTTCGTCCTCCCCGCCGACGCCAACCAAAAACGCACAGCCAACGGAGGCAGTGATGACTATGATAATAGGGAGCTTTGGATTTCCGTGACGCGGACGTTCAGAGGAAAAATCAAACAAAACCTGTTTTTTGCGCATTCGCAAATTTGCGTGTAAAAATCGACCTCCCGTCATCTGAGTTTTCACAGTTGGTTCTGGGCTATTTTTGCGTCAGCTCAAATTCACACCCAAGAGAGCGAGCTCAAGTACTTGATGGAAAGATTTGATGGGGGCGCCATTTTACTTTGTGTAGGCTGCGTCCTTGCGTAATTTAACCCTAACAGGGCCCGGGGGGCAGAATCCCCCTCCCCCCCCCCCCCCCCCCCCCCCCCCACGTTTCGAGCTATAATTCTGTAACGCGAGAAGGCCTCGTTGCGAGGCTTCTTAACTTTCTTCGTTCAAGTCGCGCGCAACTTTTGAGACCAAATTTGCAACGTCCGCGCATACTTTTTCGAAGCCACGCCCATTTTTGTAACGGCATGTCGCTGGGCCAAAACGGGCACAATTTTGTGATTTTGTGTACATTTCCTATGGAAAACAGTGCTTTGTCATGAAAGTCATAAAAACCTGATTATTTTTACAATTAATCACTTTCAGTGAGTATTTTTATGCTAATTATGGTAGAAAAGTGGTCAGTGACAATTTCCAATAAAAAACAAAGAAAAAACAAAAGTTGAAAAACAACGAAATACATTAGAAGTTCTGAAAACAATAAAATACATAGGAATTGAAATGAGTTTTGGAAGTTTTTGTGATGTACAATTGTTGAATATGCTAAACCAGATTTACAAACCAAAAAGTAGACTCTCAATGCTTTTTATCAGGCTAAGATATGATTTTGTGCTTTATTTGCATAATTAATTGATTAAAATTAGAAATTGATTGTTCAAAAAAATCTTATGACACAATATTGTAGATTATGACGTGGGTGTCACGCATGCCAAATTTCGTTGCGATGGCACCACACTGGCCGAGGTCTGGGGGGGGGGGGGGAGGCGGAATCCGCCCCCTCCGGTTTTAGCATGGCCAGAAAAGCCCGGCCTGATTAGGGTTAAAGCTACTTTGCAAAACGACGCAGGGAGACACTGAGGAGAACGGCCAATGCAATCGTCGTCTAAACGCCCGCATCACAAATCTAAAGCTCCCTATATCGTGTGTGGCACGCTTGCTATTAAATCTACTTTATCTGGAGCGTGCGGTGGATACAGCATCACGAGTCAACGACCCAATTGTCCCCTATTCAATTACAAAGAATTCTGTTGGAATTTAAGCCAGTTTGCTGGAATTTATAATTGATTGGCATGCAGTGATTGTTTGTCTATTTTCGGATTTATTCCAAGGTAATGGAGGCCCGAGTCTAATTTTCAGGCAGACACTGGGGTTGCCATTGGAATCTTTGTTGATGAAGTTATGACGAACATCGGGATACAGTGGTAGCTTTGCCGATAGGACAGAAATACTACATTGTATGCTTGCTGATGGACTTTTGAGAGCGAATCCCACATCAACAACTCAGGATACAGCAAGTTTGACTACTAGTGTAATATCTATTCTATACTTTCTTTCTATACTCGGCTTATTGTTGCATAAAAAGTCTCGATTATGTACTATTTGTTACAAACACACTTAAACCGAACTTTGTGCCGGGATCAACAAAAGTGTAGTGACCCCAGAAACGACATACCCAGAAACGTTTCCGTAAAACATTCAAAGCATTCAAAGCATTAAATTCTTCAATTAGCTATCTGGCTTGGCAGCACTTCGCACGGAGTCATGCAGTCATGCGTACGGTGGAATTGAGTGACAACTCAAAACTCGATGATCGATTCGGTATTATGATTGGTATTTTGGGTTAGCAATCGAATGCTGAATGTTTTCTCTAAGGCCTTTGTTAGACTTACAGCGCTTCTCGCCCGCTTCACTCCTATAAATAGATCTCTAAACTGCCGATGTTCTCGCTCTATCAATCTTTTGACAAATCAGAAATGCTATAGTTAAGTAGGTAGGTAGGTAGTACTTGTGTGTATTCCAGATTTTACGATAACTTAAGCAATTGTTTTTTTGCCAATATCTCACGTAACCGTGTCATTCTCAAGAGGTAGAAGCGATGCCACGTCAACACACTTACACTGCAGGCATCGCTTAATTTATTGTAATTTCTTCACGTTTCTTGTCCAATAAAACTGTACATTTTGATTCCGATGCAAAGCTTTGTGTTTTTGTTTCTTGGTGTAATAGAGCAGTGTATACTTCTTTCTTCTGTCTTCAATCCAAACATTGCAATACACAAAACCTCTCGTAAGTCGACATACACAGGACCGACGAATATCTATCTGCCTTAATATTTTAAAGGGATGGTGTAGTTTTGGTTGAGATGGGGATACAGATTTTAACATTTGCGAGGTAATTAGAAACCACTGAAGAAGTATGACAGAGCATATAATTCTAAAAGAAATTCAAAGTTTATTTTTCAAAGTTTATTTGGTGAAAATCGTTTTTGAAATTGCTGAGATATCAAAACAAAAAGTTAAACAAAGTTGTCCTAGTAAGAGTTGGGAACCTCCTTTTATGAGGACCTCTTCGTTTTTGGATATCACAGCCATAATCAGAAACCACTTATATTAAATATGAAAGAGCATACAATTCTCAGAGAGCAATAAAAGTTTATTCAATGAAATTGATTTTGAAATGGCTGCGACATTCTAGTACAAAGAAAAACAGAGGTCCTAATAAAAGGTGGATGCCACCTTTTACCTTTTACCACCTCGGTTTAATATGTTTAGATTAAAATCATATATATATATATATATATATATATATATGTGTTTATATATACATGTGTGTGTGTGTGTGTGTGTGTGTGACATTACAGTGAAACCCCGTTAAAACGAGGTCCGTGGGACCGCCGATATTGCCTCGTTTCTTAATAACCGGTACCTCGTTATAACCGTACGCACTAAAAACAAAGAAAAACATAAGCATGGAGTCACATACCAAGCAATCAAACTTATGAGCAGTCTTTGCGTTGTTATTACACAAGTAGATGGATCATTTTCATTGAGAAAGAATAAAAAGGATTCGAATCATTTGTGAGTTGGTACTGAAAATATAAAAAAGGGGGGTTGAAAACGCGCGTTCTTTGTTTTTCTTCTGAAAAATCTCTTCGCGTGTGTTGTGCATGCGTTCTTGAAAAGTGCACGGCAGGTTGAATTCGTAATCCTTTCTACACTTATCTCTTCCTCGTGTATTGAACCATTCTGAAAGAATGAAAATATCTTTTGTGAAACACAGTATAAAATTTAATAAGCAAAATCACTTTGTACTAAAACGTTTGTTACTTTTTTTCCGAACATGGGTGCAAGCAGAGTAACATACATTATTATCCATACAGAGGATTTTTAGAGCCCAAATACAAGTATTATTTTGTCGACGCACCTCATAACCTCCAACCCACTTAGAAAGTTTGTTGAACTCGACCAATATTTTTTTTTTTTGCCGAGGCGACCAATATCTAAAACATTGGACGGCAAGAGGGGGATTCCCCAAAGTTTTTATAAACTGCACCGTGATTGGTTGAGATATACGAGATGACCCGAAATATCAAGTAAAAACGTCTGTGATTGGTCAATCACGAATTAACTAAAATATTTGTTTTTTTTTTTCTAAAATTCTGTGTTTATATTGTGTTACTAGACTTGTTTTAAGAACAGAAGATTTGTTTTGGCCTAGTTCGACGTTGATCTAAGTTTCCTTTGGAATGTACATCAAAATACATAGATCACTGTTTTATCTGGGAATGAAGTGGATTAACTTGCACTGAAGAGTGTACCATACCCCATGTCAGGATCAATTACAGTAGGAGACCATAAAGCACTCAGAAACAGGAAGGGTATAAAAGTGAAAATATTCTTTGCTAAAATCCTCTGTAGGATAATAATGATAATATTGGGTGTCCTATTTTCGGTCAATACAAAGAAATATTGGACTCGCTAAGCAATATATTGGACTCGTCTTCGACTCGTTCAATATTTGTGCATAGCTCGTCCAATATTTCCTTGTATTAACCTCAAGGCCATCCAATATCATATAATTATTCAACTTATTTTACGCTGTGTGCGCCCAGCGGGATCGCGATGATTACGTTGATATTGTTTAGACTGTGTTTCATGATGTTTGCACCAGCAGGGGTTGAAAATGCTTTTTGTATTTTTCTTCCCAAAATCTCTTCGTATTTTGTACATGCGTTCTTGAAAGGTACACGACATGGTTGAATTCGTGATCGTTTTTACGCCTTTCTCTTCCTCATTATAACGGACCATTCTGAAAGAATGAACTTATTCATTTGTAAAATACAGTGTGAAATAATAATGAACATCACGATTATTTCATTAATTATTTCGGCTGTAATATTTTACGTAGTGTACACATCAATGTTTCTCAACCAGCAAAACAATGGAAGTCGGAACTAATATGAAAAGGATTATGATAAGCTGCCCACACATTCCAAAAACGTATTTCTCCATGTTCTGCCACCAGTTTGTTTCACTGGATGAAACATTTTTGAATAAGTATTTGTTTTCACATCATGGACTGATTTGAGCTAATATCAAGTAGGCCGCCTACGCGTATCTCGAAAAAAAAAGGAAAATCAAATGATTATGTTCACAGACTGAAGAACATCGGACGGTATCCGTGTGTCTTATCGCATGGTTTATAAGAAAACGTGCAAAAAACCGGACTCGATCGGCATTTGTCACTGATAATGGAGGATAAAAGAGGGATAACGGCGGGACGACTGGGCCTAGCACGTTTGTCTCCTCTTCCCGCCTCAGATCATTCATGTAGAGAGACGGCATGGGGATCGCTATTATTATACAATACAGCTCACGTGTTTTTCCACATACAGTACAAACGAGCGCTACGTACACTGCAAAAAGTCCGGTGTTAAATAGTGAACACCGAGCTGGTGTTAAATTTTCGGTGCTCATTTATGGTGTTAAATTAACACCTCCGGGTGTCATTTCCAAATTTTAAACTGTTTTTTGAAGAGTTTCTTATTAACTGCACTTCTTGTTGATTTTTGATTTAAACAAGACGATCATGAATTTTACATTAAAATACTAGATTTTCGAAAAAATGTGAAAATAAATTTACACCAAAGTAACACCAGCTGGTGTGGTCTCTTATTGAAGCTGGACGGGTGTTAAACCATTGATATTAACACCAACAAATATCAAATAAACACCATGTGGTGTCATTTTTTAATTAACACCAGTACAGTGTCAAAATAATACCAGGTACAATGTCAAATTAACACCACGAAGTGTCAGGTGAACACTTTTCAACACCATCACAGTGCATTTTCAACACCTGTGGGTGTGGTCCTCTATTGAAGTTTGATCGGTGTTAGATTTAACAGCCGTGGTGTTAAATCTAACACCGATGTTTTTACAGTGTACTAGTATTCAGAATGACCCTGCAGAACGGGAAAGAGAACAGAAGGATAGCGTGAATTGTTTTCAATGTTTCGTTTGTCGCGTGTTTGAAAGCTGCAGGTCAAGAAACGGAATCTCGTTGTACCGATCAAATTGCTTATGTGTTTCTTTATCATGACTCACCGACGATGTCATCGTTATTAAACCGGAATCTCATTATAACCGAACTCGTTGTAACCGATCCGTTTTACAAGGTTACGTATTACACTCAAAGAAAAATGGGACCGACGTGATCACCTCGTTATAAGCGGTTCCTCGTTATAAGCGAACTCGTTTCACGGGGGTTTCACTGTATTATATAATATTTGTGTGTGTTTGTTTGTGTGTGCGTGAGTTTTCAGCAGCCCTTTATTCATCGCTAATTTTGATGGTCGAAAGAAAAAAAATCTAACGTGATGTCGAGAGAATTCAGGTAATAGCTAGACATGACAATATTCTGTCCATTTGTTTTTTTTTTGTGCTCTTTGTGTGGTTTGTGTGTGTGTTGGAGGGGGGAGGGGGGGGGGGTTGGGGCGTGTATGCATGTGCCCTTGGGTGTTGTGGGAAAAAAACAACAACTACGACAACAACAAATGCTGACTGGTTGAAATGCTCATTTTTTAATAGCTCAACGCGGATTACATGCACTTTGTGATGAGTATAAATTTGATAGTCATATTTAATTCATTGGTCTTTTATCATTCAGTGATTCTCAGTGCTAAAAGAAATAAACGCAAACATTCCCCGCAAACCACATAACGTATTAACTTAATGACAAAAATCTAATAATCACTTTCTCTCCATATCGCATCGGCAGTCCTCTGGTGAGTAATTTCTCTGCTTTTGCCCCCTTTTTTCCCCTTCTCTCTCTCTCTTTCATTACTTTCATCTCGTTTTAATGATTCGTATAAGGCATAGTATTCGCTACACAATTTGAAATGTTCATTTCACACACACACACACACACACACATACACATACGTACAATATGGATATACATTATGTACAATGTATATGTATATGCTACTAGTATATATATATATACACACACATTAGCATATCGTCGGTTGAGAATGAGAATTAAGGGCGTTGAATTGTCTAGAACGCTACACCCACACGGGCCACAAACACGCGCGCACTCTCACATAAACACACGGGCTTATAAAAACTCTGCATGTTAATAGCTATGACTATATAAGTCTTATATATATAAATCTATATAAATCTTTGAGGGCAAGCTCTGGCCCCCTGACTACAACGTGCGTTCACACGACAAAGCATATCCTCGAAGGTAACTATCCTTTTTTTAATGCAACCAAAAAACAAAAACAAAATATAAACAATGTACAAGTGATCTGCCTATAGCAATAAAAAGGGTTCAGTTAAAACAAGTCAACTTAAACTATCTGCCATAATGAAATAACAAAAAGAAGATGGATGTCTATGAGATATATGAAGGTAGAGAATCAACCATTACACAAGCATGGACCACTTTCTCGTTTATGACATTGCAATTTACCTTTCTTTTGTGCTATAGCATATTCAGTTTTTGTTTATACTTTACTAAATCCATAAATGCAATTCAGAGTTGAACCTTGAAATCTACATCTATGAATATAAAACTTAAGACAAAGAAATAAAAAAATTATATATGTACAAAATTCTATGCCATTATTTACACCAAACATCATGTTAAATAGCGAAAATGTGTATACCTTTTGGGTCTTTTTCGCTATAAAATCAAATAATTTTTGCCATAAAGGTAGTGTTTTAGGACATTGTACAAATGAAATTAATGAAAAGCAGTTTCCTGTTCTTGACTACAGAACATATACTCTGGGTGTTCTTTTTTTAAAATCTTAAATAAGAATGCATTTAAACCAATAATACCATGAAAAACCTTAAAATAGAATGAGCGAAGTTGCGTTTCAGTAGTACGTTAAATAGTTATTCATATGAATAGCACCCCACTGAACTGTTACATCATCAATGGAGAGAAAGTCTTTCCATTAACCTGTTCTTTTCGCACATGAAGAGTCAAGTGTACATTCCTTATTACCGGATAAGCACGTTTTGATTTTTTGATTTTTTATACAAGCGCTGTCTTTATTTTATCAAATATATCTTCATTGGTATCCAAAGAAAAATCAAACCATGAAAGATAAATACCAGTCATTAAAGAATTATGTTTTATATATTTATATATTTATATTTATTGAAATATCGAATTTATTCTAAAACTAGCTCTTCAAAGGTTTTGACACGAGCCCCTATGTGCAAATCATTAATAAAATGAATTCCTTTCTCAAACCAGTCAGAATAATAAAAAAGTCCATGTTTCAAACTAACTTTCTTATTCAACCATATACAATCCTGTAAATGAAATTTTGAAAGACCAAGGTCTTTCAAAATACCTTCTCTATGAATGTACAATACTTTTAAGGTTTCAACTAATTGAAAATTCTTAAGTTTGTTCAAAATACAACCTGTGAAGGTAGCTATCCTCGTGGATAGGCTCACTGCACCCCGTATAGCTATACGCTTATAGACCACATCCCTGGTCCACACGATGCTTAACTAAAGTATAGGGACCCTATCCTCCCCCACCCCCCTCCACGCATCGTTGATAGAGCGCTAACCTTGCATGTCTCTTGGATAGCAGCTATCTTCGAATTAACATCAAGTTAGCTATCAACGAGTGCGTCTGTAACACGGAATTGCACTCAAAATGTCTCTGATGATTTTAGTAATGAGGTAAAAAAAATACTACACGTACATCGTACATCTCATTCATCGTACATCTCATTCATAATCCATTTCATAACCTATATATACAGTTAAACCTGCCTCAGCGGCCACCTGTCTATAGCGGCCACTCTTTTCGCCTCCCTTGGGTGGCCGCTATAGGCAGGTTTGACTGTACAGCAGTTTCCCTTTTTTTTTTTTCTGGGGGGGGGGGGGTACAGTCTATGGACGACATCGAGGACAAGAACTACACTGCTGACTGCCGTGCATTCAACATTGTTCAATTTTGTAAATGAAAGGCCATTAGGACTAATTGAAATTTCAAGCATGCCGAGGATGTTGACAGTGCCTCTATACGTGCACAAGACGTGAGACAGAGGCCGCATGGAGGCCATGTTGTTCAACTAAATTAATGATGATAAGAAAACAAAAAGTAACCAATCCTATGAATGAAAAATCACACGGTGTATCAGGCAAAGTGTCCTTAGCAGCAAGTACACCAAATACGGTACTGCAAGGTCACAGAAGGAACGTTTCGTGACACGATTCAGTGTGTTCGTGCGAGGCCACACCTGTGTGCCGAAAAACGCATTGGTTATAATGGGTGCGTCCTGGACTATGTGTGTCAAATCCATTGAGATATCACACCAGAAAAGGGAACGGGTTAAAAATTAGTGTGGCAAATATCGCTACTCGGCGACATGTTTGAAACACTTTACATGTTGCGACATTATTGTGCACCTTTATATTCGGCATCGAGATTATTCAATACATTACCAACAGAAACAAGATCCTTAACTTCAATTACTGCATTTTCAAGAGCAATTTCGCACATCTCCTTTGCTAATCATTCTACCTGATTATATCGAATTTATCAAAGTACACAATGCTTTTGTAATTACTATCTCCCAATAACTTGTCACATGTTTGATTTTTCCTTTTTTGTGTGTGTCTGTACTTTAACACAATGTATACTCTGTGACTTTTTTTTCTCTTTCATTTTTTTTTTCTGGCGTTCGTTTGTAATGATTATTTTGTGTTTTTTATGTGAATTCTCTTCATTGTATGATGTCTATGTTTTGTTTTCATTTCACGGTCTTGCTGAAAAACAGCTTATAGCTGATAGCAGGCTTTTTACCGTGGTTAAATAAATAAATTCAATTCATTCAATTCAATACATTAAGAACTGGCGACTGACGTCCTAGACATGCCACATAGGCATGAGAAATAATAGAGAGCGATTATATCAAAGAATAAATATTTCCATTATTGTAATATAATTGATATGGTGATATTGTAGGTCTATATGCGAATATGTATTAGTATCTGTAGTAGTAGTACTAGTAGTACCGCTATCTGTTATCATTACTATTATTTAAATATGAGAAAATATACACAATTCGCTTTTGGACCCAAGCATGCTAAGTTTGAAATACTGAATGATAAAAACACCGCAAATGAAAATACGGTGCAATGTATAGTGAAAAAGAGAGAGTACTGCATTTTGGCCCTTTATACTCATATCAAAGGGGGTAGAATATACGTGTTCTTGCACGTACACACACGCACACACACATATACACACGTACATTATATATATATATATATATATATATATATATATATATATATATATAGGCCCTTTATTATACTTTCTATGACACCATGATAAAAAAGAATGTTTGTGCTGATGTTGAGGGAGTCTATATACATAAATGAATACATACATACATACATACATACATACATACATAATTATATACATACTTACATACATACACATAATTAAAGAATAGACTGTGAAATCACCGGTGTAAAATTTGGGATACTCATGCACTGCACGCAAATAATATGACATGAGATGACATGACATGTCACACAACACAACACGAGGAAAAAGAACATAGTATAACATAACATAACATAACATAACATAACATAATATAACAACACAATATAACACAACGCAGCATAACATTACATAACATATAACATAACATAACATAACAACACAACATAATAAAATATAACAAAACATAACATAACATAACATAACATAACATAACATAACATAACATAACATTTCTTTCCATAACATAACATAACATAACATTACATTACATTACATTACAGTAATAATAATAATAATAATAACTATTTCTTATTGAGCGCTTTTACAGGACCTGATCAAAGCGCTGTACATACATCAACAAACAACATTCACAAAGCATAGGAACATACTTAGTAGTTACAATTGAAATAGTTCAGTCTTGAGTTTCCTTCTAAACATTCCCTCTGAATCACATAGACGGAGTTGTTTTGGTAGAGTGTTCCAGACAACAGATCCAGCATGTGAAAATGTACGTTCGAAAGCTTTAGTTTTTGCTTGTGGGATTTGTAGGACTGTCTTATCATTTTGTGACCGGAGTTGATATCTGGTGGCTGTAGGGGTGGTTAGTAGGTTGGATAGGTATTGAGGAGCGGTATTCATCATGCATTTATAGACAAGAAGGGCTAGTTTGAAGTCGATACGCTCTTTGATGGGGAGCCAGTGTAACTGCTTCAGTAAAGGAGCACTCGGGGATCTTCTCTTTACACCAAGCCTTAACAGTACAGTACATAACATAACATAACATAACATTACATTACATTACGATACATTGCCTTAACATAACATAACATAACATAACATAACATAACATAACATAACATAACATAACATTGCTTTCCATAACATTACATCACATTACATTACATTACATTACATTACATTACATTACATTACATTACATTATATTACATTACATTATATTCCATTCCATTCCATTCCATTACATTACCCCTGCCGGAAAGAAACACATAGTGTACCACATAGTCACACTGTGTGAAACACAATGTGTTCACACTGTGTTCACATAGTCAATCCACTGCGTTAATTTTTGGAACACTTTTTAATACAGTGAACCAGTCAGTGGAACACAGTGTGACAACACTATGAACCACACTGTTACCACAGTGTAATCTCAACTGATCAACCACAGTGTGGTTCATAGTGTAGTCACAAAGTGTTTCACTGTGTGGTTCACTGTACAGAGTATTAAAAAGTGTTCCAAATAACGCAGTGGAATGACTGTATGAACACAGTGTGTTTCACACTGGTGAATGTGTTTCACTATGTGTTTCACTGTGTGTTTCACTACGTGTTTCACTGTGTGTTTCACTGTATGTTTCACTACGTGGTTCACCGTGTCTTTCACTGTGTCTTTCACTTTGTGTTTTACTACGTGGTTCACTGTGTGTTTCACTGTGTGTTTCACTGTATGTTTCACTACGTGGTTCACTGTGTCTTTCACTGTGTTTTTCACTTTGTGTTTTACTACGTGGTTCACTGTGTGTTTCACTGTGTGTGTTTCACTGTGTGTTTCACTGTGTGTTTCACTGTGTGTGTTTTACTGTGTGTTTCACTGTGTGTTTCACTATATGCTTCACTGTGTGTTTTCACTGTGTGTTTCACTGTATGTTTCACTATATATGCTTCACTGTGTTTTTCACTATGCATTTTATGACAGAAGTCTCTTTTTATCTCTCACACATTAACTTCTGTCACTCTGTGGTATCTTTCACACAATGGCTGTTCAGCCACACAGTGTATTTTTCACCTAGTGAATTTCCTGCCACACTATGGTATCTTTCACACAGTGACCTCTACTGCCACACCGTTACCTTTCACACAGTGATCTCTCTGCACAATGTAGTATATTTCACTCTGTGAGTTCTCCAACCAAACATTCAAACACCACACTGTGTACACTCTGTGGAGATTTTCCATACAGTTGCCACACTGTGAGTACTCTGCGGTAGTTTTACATCCAGACTCAACACTGTGTACACTATATGGTGATTTCCATCCAGTCTTCACACTGTGAACACTCCGTGGTGAGTTTCCTTCCAGTGCTGTCACACTGTCTAGTAGCTCTAATACAGTTTACAGAAAGAGTTATTTCCAATGACTAATTCACTCGTTGTGAAGAAACAGAAATACAGAAGATTTCATGAAAATGGCAAGCTTTCTAGGTTATGGCCTGATTCCTGCATACTTTGATCCGCTTTAAAGAACAAGTTCACCTTCACAGACATGTGTGTTTAGTGAATGTAGCAATATTAGTAGAACACATCAGTGAAAGTTTCAGGAAAATCAGACAATCCGTTCAAAAGTTATGAACTTTTGAAGTTTCTGCTCACTGAAGGCTGGATGAGAAGACTACTTTAGATTGTGATGTCACATTCATGAGTACAACGATATAAAGAAAATATTAAGAAAATTCAACATATTTTCACTTTCCTCGCTTTAAATAAAAGTTCTTTTAGATTCAGCTCTTTTAGAAGGCAAGAAGAATAATATTACCCTTAACATACGTCTGTGACAAGGTGAGGAAATGTACACTTTTTTCAAGAAGTGAAATTTTGTGAAATTCTCTTTTTATTTTCTTTATATATTGTAAGCTGTGACATCATACACTGTAGCAGTCTTCACATTCAGCAGTAACTGCGCAGATACTTTAAAAATTCATAACTTTTAAACGGATTGTCCGATTTTCCCCAAACTTTCACTGATTTGTTCTACTAATATTGTTGCATTCACGCAATCCACATGTATATGAAGGTGAACTTGTCCTTTTAAAAATGATGAAATTTCATGTTGTCAACCCCCCCAGATTGTTAAGATGCAGTCTTGTAGAGCACTACTGATACCTTAAAGGAGAAGACAAAAGTGCGCAAATGTGTACTCTGCATCAATACACTAATCTTATACCAAAATCAAAAACACTTCTCTTATACTACAAACTCAATCACAATATAAATGATTTACAAATACAGCTCACAGTAACATCTATAATGTATCTCGGCATCATAGTTTTTAAAGCCTCAAGGTATAAACTTGTCAGGACAAGACTTTTATGATAATCTATATCATACAAAAATAAGAGGAAAATATAATGAAATATTAAAACGTACTTTATTCTGTAATTGCCCACAAAATATTCTTTCAGTTTTATGAAAGAAAAAGCTATGTATCAATGACAATTTGCATGACTATTATGAAACACAAGTTTGCTTCATTTCCTGTTATTACAAACCCATTCAGGAATATGTTACTGCAGCGAGCTCTCCTGGCGTAGCACATATCTTCATATTTCCTATATCAAAACAAACAAACATAATCTTACTTTCAGGGCAATAATAATTTTACAGACCAATCTTTGGTACATTTACATCATTAATAGCCACATCTGGGCGAGTGAAATCCTTTTAATGATGGTTTCTTGGTACAATCGAGTATGTTATAGGGCTTGATTTGACTGATTAAAATCATTACACATGATGACTTCTACATGAGGTGTGATCTTATCAGTAAGACTGAGATCTGTGCACAATTCAACACCAGTTATGGTACTATAACTGGTAACCAGCTTTGTTTGCAGGCAGGTTTAATGATTACAATTTGAATCACTGATAATCAATAAAACGTTAGGCTAGATACATTCTTTTTAGCGACATTATACCTGGTGAAGGCTACAAAAAGTTATTAACTTTTGGGCCCGAAACCAGAAATTGACTTCATAACCAACCCTAGACCTCCCGCCCACCGCCCCCCCCCCCAAAAAAAAAAAAGAAAAAGAAAAAAAAAAACAACGTGCAATGAAAAAAATTCATTTGCACTAGAATTGCTAAGTACATTCCATTCCATTCCATTCCATTCCATTACATTACATATAGCATAAACATATCACCAACACTTCTCGACCTTTATTTTCATTACCTGCAGGAGCAGCGCGCTACACAAGAATCAACGAACATACGAAATACTAACCAACAAAAAAAAAGTTTGCCGGAAGTACTACAGTCTCAGAGCACAACCGATCGTGGTTGCTACAAATTTTTTTTTTTCTATAATCAATTATCAATAATCGATAAATGGAGCCAGAGTTACGTCCACCGATTGCTAGGACACGATTGATCATCACAACATTCTGTCTACCCACTACTAAAATGGGGATGGCGCTTCAGGAATTAGAAAAAAAAAAGACTCGTATGCATACCGTCGAAATTACTTTATGTCTTTGATCTCAAATACTTCAAAACAACTCTGATCCAGGCTTTCTCTGACGTAATTCTCTTGTCCTTACTTGATTGGTCGCTGTTATTGCGGACAACAGTGGTAGCCGCCTTGCTTGCAACAAGATTTTCAGACCGAATAGTAGTGTCAACAGACGCTTATCTATAGAAAGGTTACAGTTTGTTAAACCACTTTGAGAAGAAATCCGACTTGGCCACGCCAGCAAATTTAGATAAAATGTGTCGAGTGATTTCAATGATTTATCGTGTCGGCATCGGTGACAATATAAAAAAAAAAGAGATTTTTTTTTTTTTTTTTTTACAGGAAGTTGCGTGTGTGTGTGTGTATATATATATATATATATATATATATATATATATATATAAGTGTGCCTGTCTGTCTGTCCGTCTGGACCATGTTCGTTTGCCAAGATGAGAGACTTTGTATTTTGCTATTTTTGTTTTGTACGGTTACATCATGAAAATTACTCACCATAAACACATTTCTAAACTTTCCAATTCCATTTGGTATTTTCCTAGTAGATGCTGAAATGCCGATATCATCGTCGATAGAAACAATTCAAAAGATTGAAGAGAGCTGCGGGTAAACTTGATAGGTTCCTCGACGGTGCCTGGTTTTTGGCGTCGACAACTTTTAGGATGTAGCTTCGTCTGCTCAATCGTTGCTTAAACTTAAGTTATTCGCCAAATTTAGCTTGAAAGTTTAGGTGACGCATCATTCTCAAATTCAAAGTGCTTCCGGAAAGAATGAGAGTCCTGAAATGGAAGATGTTTGGAATAAAGAAATTGTACGGGAATAGATAATCACAGTCAAATAGTGGCGGATTAAGGAGAATGGGGCGGGTTAGGCCCCGGCTTGCGGCCCCGGCTTGCCATGTGAAAATGCGATAGAAAAACACTACTTAGACTTTGTCCTATGTTCCTCGGACTCTTTCTTAGGCTCAGCGCAACTTTGCCAGAGTTTTCTTTGTAGCTTGTCAGCTGATTTGTCAAGAGGAGTGTCCTTGGGTCACTCCATCATCCCCCTCCCCTCCCTGACCTTATCAAAAAGCTAGGTCCGTTCCTGTCAGGTTTATAATTGCACGTTAACGAACCCACTTCACTTTCCTTCTTCGCAGAGAGCATGACGAAGTCCTGCAACGCGCACGCATACACTGACGTTCTTTTACGTAGAAATCAGGGCTTCAGACATTTCTTTTTGTTACATCTTGTTTTGAAACGGAAATTAACTTTCATCTCAGTTTCTTGTCTGAACGACATCATCATTAGGTTTTGTGATAGGCCTAATGTAGCAATCATGCGGATTCTGAGAAGCCATATACTGTACTCAACCATTTTCTCATACCGCTAATCACGCTGAGAACAGAATAGCAGAATTAGCAGGAGAAAGTGACTTTTTTTTTTCTTCAGAATGATGTTATCTACAACGAAACTAAGATCGTAAAGGAAGCCATTTTAACAATCGTTATGTCATGGATTCCTAGTACTACGAAGATTGCATTACTGGAGCAAAGTATTTTCTGTTCCTCCTTTGTCCTTCTCACCCCTTCCCCGCCCCCTCCTATTATAGTCTACTATACTGGTCTATACATGTACGTCTTTCTATCTTTTCAATCGATTAAAACAAAAAAAAAAGTTTTTAATATCGTTCAGGATATTCCGCAATATGCGCATGTTTCGTCGTTTATCGATCAAGTTTAAAACATTGTGATTCAGTTTCATGCTTTTAGTTTATCACCAGTTTTCGTCGATTCCAATTCCATTTCGCCGTCCGCGGTAGCTGATAACGAGACAGCAAGAGCAAGATTTCGTCTAATAGCACTCATTTTTATCAAACGTCCACTCAGATCATCTCCCAGATATTCGATCAGGGCCCTGTTTTATGAAGGGTTAAAATTCATTATATAGTTGATTTCAACTGTAAGTCTATGGCAGCCTGTGTGATAAGGAAATTTAAAATCGATTTTATTTTTTGACAAAACGGGGCCCTGATGCTTTAATTATTGACTTTATAATCGAATGCATTCGGTACCAGAAGATCCCCCGATTTCTCCACGTTTTGACCTAAGATCGACCGGCGACCGACCAGAATAAAATCGACAGGGCATCGCTTGGGCATCGTTAGCAGACACTGAGGCTTTACAGCCCGCTCGACTTTTCCAAAAATCGTTGGGCGATGACCAAGTTTTCACGACGACCGAGCAGGCTGCAAATTGGCCAGACGCCGCTCTGACTTATGAGCTTGTGCCTTGGACAAACATGTAGGCCTACAGAGAAAAATCATGCCATTGAATTAAAGTGATAACGACAAAGATAAGGTTAAAGCATTAAATATGTTCGTGGGTTGTTGTTGTTTTCCTCTAATGTAGACTTCACATCTAGAGGCTACTACAGTTCATGACGTCATGTAAGCAACAACAATATTAGGAGAATATAATAACGTATCATCAACATTTTCTCTCTTTTTTTTTCTAGAATGATGAAAGAGCACGTGACTTACCTCTATCAGAAAGCTGGGGGAACAATATCACCATTAACTTATGTCAGTAACAAATTAATGGAATGTCTACTCTTCAAGAAAAAATGAAAATAATTCAGAAAATTCTCCTTATATCTTCATTATATTGTTGTCTATACATGACGTCATGACCTGTAGTAGTCTCCTTATCCAGTGATGTCGGTACCGAGACTTTAAATACTCAGTACATTTGAGTCCCATGCCCAATTTCTCTCAAACTCAGCTGTTCATAACTGGTTTCAGGCAAAATTTGGGTTTACATTTCCAGTCATAACTCTCTAGCTTGTTGAAGACTTATCTGTTTACTCAATCTTAATTATGTTGTTGTTGTTGCTGTCGTTATATGTACATATTGCTGTATTTCACCTCAACATTATACTATTTTTTTTCCCGGATTGACGGGCTTAGAAACATCAATATTTAGCGCTATATCAATGTTATTCATTATCATTATCATTAGCGGCCGACACATAATTCAGTGACAATCGACTACTTAATTTCTAAATTTGCTTGACGATCTGACGATTTGAACTCGAAATCAGACACAGATGTGAACATAGTATGCCCGTGAGGACGAAATTGAAATGAAAGCTGATGAAATTAAATGAAAGGGTGAGGAAAATATGCCCGGTAAATCTATACTAATCATACTGTTATAGAAAGAGTACATAGAAATGGACGTTATCTGCAAACGTATATATATATATATATATATATATATATATATATACATATATACATATATATATATATATATATATATATACATATATACATATATATATATAAACATATATACATATATATATATATATAAACATATATACATATATATATATATATATACATATATACATATATATATATATATATATATATATAAAGAAAATTAAGAAAAGTATAGAATTCCATTTCATTGTCATGCTCATAATATGACGATGAAAGATACGTATACGTACAAAGGTAACAATAATATTAAAAGATAGGAGGATCTGATAAACAAATTTCATGAAAGTGAAAGAAGAGTTGCATCTTTCATTGCTGCTGTCATTGTAGCTGTAATCACGACGTCATCATTATCATATCATTGTCAGTGTGATTTATGCCATTTTCAGTCAAGAGCGTCTTTCCTTTTCATACATCCCATTGCCTTGAATTGTAGATTGCAACACAATGTATCCGTGACACGTGTTGCTTCCCTGAATGCCGATCAATCAAGATGAGAATGCGATTATTGTACTCTCTAAAAAAAATCGAGTGAAAATTTTCACTCTAAAAAGAGTGAATACAAAAAAGAGTGAATTTCGAGTGAAATTTGAGTGAATTTTGAGTGAAAATGCTCATTTTCACTCATTTTGGAGTGACGTCAGGGATCACTCCAAAATCTTCGAGTGATCCCTGACGTCACTCCAAAATGAGTGAAAATGAGCATTTTCACTCAAAATTCACTCCAATTTCACTCGAAATTCACTCTTTTTTGTATTCACTCTTTTTAGAGTGAAAATTTTCACTCGATTTTTTTTAGAGAGTATATTGTGACGTATGGTCCTTGTTCCAGATAAATAGCAGCAGCGGGAGTATGTCAAATCAGCATTGCTTTGCGACGACCTTTAAAGACATCCTCTGGTACCTTTGATTTTGATAGTTTCTACAGCGTGGGATGCAAAAACAATTACTATAATAATACATATGATATAATATCAGAATATTTAAGTGTCGACCTTAATGTTCATTCATGCTGAAAGGAAAAACACACTGATTGTTCAAACTTATGACTGTCGTATGAGAGCAAGATCACATGTATCACGATATGTAAGTAACATTAAAAACTGACATACACAAATTTACATTATGAAAACTTCGAGATTTTATACAATATGCTCAAATTGTGTCTTAATGTGCATATCATATCACTGCATCATGGCTTATCGATTTATGATGTCATATTATAATATAATGCTTTGTTATCACCGTAAGTATCATTATATTACTTCATACTATATCATTGTACCCTATATCATATCAATATCGTTATAATTGTTATTATATTGAATTTGTACCAGATTTAATATATACAAGACTGCCATCCTTTGCTATAATACTCCACACTAAACATGACGTGATGATAGTTTTGGGAAGCATCATAAGACTCTATAACCCATGATGTTATAGATTAATGCGAAAGCAAACGTTTTACAAATATTTCTGTCACCCTGAAGGCTGAAATCATTTCTAGGCGCCCTTTTCATTCCAAACAAGTTAAAGCAATCTCTTAGCATAATTATGCAAACGTTTATTCATTCATTTCTTTTTTTATTCAAACTTTTTTATGACATTCTCCTGCAGTTCAATAGAGTTCCGTAATTTGTCTTTTGAGCAGCAGATTATACGATTCTTTAGTTCGAGTATGCATTAAAGAATCCCAAAACTTCATTGTATGTTATGATGAATAGTCGTATATTTCATAAAGATATTGCCAATACATTTATTGTTTAAATGACTTTGTGTTACATTTGTGCATGAAAAATAAAGGCAGAAATAAAATCAATCAAGAGTCGAAATCTTAAAAAAAATGTCAATTTATCTTGAAAAGAAGTGTTGAGAATCTAAATCTAGATATCAAAGTATAATGCCTACGGCGACACTTCGTGGCGGACGCATAAAAAGTGTGATTTCAGCATTACATACTGTAGGAGAATTTTAACATTTCAACCTGGCCTTAAAACTTTGCTATAGAAGTAATTCATGAATGCACTAAGTTTCAAGAAAGTACCATCTGGCATTGCATAGATATGGAGGGAAATAGAATGCAGTTTTAGAATTTGACCTTGACCTTTTACCTTGATCATCCAGAAATTGAAAAGCACTGCTTCGTCCACTCATACATACATTTGCCAAGTTTCGTTAGGATACTTCAAACCGTTTTTGAAGTTATGCATTCCTCTAATTCATTACGGACGGACAATTAACACGAGAGCAATTTCCCCGGTGACGCTCCCTGGCGGACATGACGGAGGTATAAAGAACAAGGCCCCGAGGAATACATGGTAAGGCGTTTCATAGCAAAGCAAATAAAGGCGAAAATTAATTATTGCCATGATCACACTGACTCCTACTACCCGTCGCAATATACATAAGGGACAAGATCAGGAGGGACAGAAGATCTCTCGACATAGAAAACCAACAGACTGGTTGCATAACGTTTTGTAACTGGTTAGGGAAACAGATCACGATTGTGAATTCTGCGGGGAAAATCATTTCGTGCGAAACGTTAAATCCTTCACCCTGTTAATAATGACTTGAAATATTAACGAGCCATGCCTGTCAGTGCGCATCTCCGCTGCGCAGCGGCCGATTTATTGAATTGGAGATCTATACGAATCTCGCGTTATGTCATCAAGTGCACGAGTTGCATTTGCTTTTTTCCAATGTATCACCTCGCAGGTATGATCCCTGACAGTTTTAGTGGCTCCTAGGTTTCGGAAGAGCAACACAGACAAAGACAGGCAGGCAGACGGGAATCTCCGTTACTGGTAAGCATTTCATTTTGCACTGCAGAAAGGTCTAGAGATCTGTGTGTAATTACTTTTGTTGTGTGTATGTGTGTATGTGTGTTTGTGAATATGTGGGTGTGTGTGTATTGAATGATTAGGATGATTTTGTAGTTAATTTGGTTTATCTGTGCGCGATTGTCTAGTAGATCACATCAGCATATACCTGCCGTTGCCACGGGCCACATTTTTATTAGTATTATAAACCCGAACAAGAAGAGTAGTAGATAATTCGTATTCCCCATATATATTGCAAATGGAAACAAACAAGGTGATTTGCTTCTTTATTTGCTGTTATTGGAGGTGGTAATTTTTTTTGCTTTACTCGTCTTATTTAGTTCTTATTGCTCTTCAAGCTATCTCCGATTTCTACTTACCACTGCTTCCCTTGATTTTTGAGGCGTATAGTAAAATACAAAATCACACTTTATCAGAAATAAATGTTTTAGTCAGGAATTCCTGAAGGAAGAACATTTTTATATTCTTAGAATTGTAAGGTTCGCACAAGGCTCAAGATGACTAATACAGCGTGTACCAGAAAAAAAAAAACGAAACCGAGTTTCCTTGCAACTTTTTACTATCGAAACCATACATTTTCTATATGAGATATACATCAATGGAAAGATAAACTTTTCTTCTTTTATCTGATGTACAACTTAAAGGGATTGTATAGTTTTGGTTGAGACCTAAATTTAGGTTTCCAACCTTTTTGGGTGAGATAATGAGAAACCTTTAATGAAATATGAAAGAGCATGTAATTCTATCAGGAATTCAACGTTTATTTGATAAAAAAAAAATTGGTTTTGAAATGGCTGAGATATCCAAAAAAAAGAGCGATTCTAATAAAGTGTGGGACCCACACTTTATTACGATCGCTTTGTTTTACTTTGTTTTTGGATGTTTCAGTCATTCCAAACCCGATTTCCATCTAAACTTTGAATTCCTCTTAAAATAGTATACTGCTCTGTACTATATCATAAGTGTTTTCTTGGTATCACGCAAAAAGTTAAAGGGGATGGCTATATAGTAACTGATCAGTGGGAATCAGTGGGAATGCTGGGGATGATTGTTCCAATTATTGTGGGATTCATTTAAGAGTACATTATGTATCTATTGTTGTGTGAAAATTGTTTGCTTCAGAACGGTCTCATATTCAAGTAATGTGCAGTTTAATGCTCCGTCACTGTACAGGCATGCTAACCTGGAAACATTAAACTGCACATTACTTGAATATGAGACCATTCTGAAGCAAATTATTTTCACACAACAATAGATATGATTATAATGCACTCTTAAATGAATCCCAAAAGGATTGGAACAATCATCCCCAGCATTCCCACTGATTCCCATTGATCAGTTACTAGCCATCTCCTTTAAAAGCCCGCTTTTCATCTCCACCAATACTGTACCATCCCTTAAATGTTCATCGTTCATGCATAACTGAGTTAGAGCAACGAACAGTGGTGCTATCAAATTTTCATTTGCACGAGCAAATGGTGATTTTAAGTGATTTCTTCAGACTTGTAAAGTTACGTTTCCGAAAAACAAAATGCATAACCTAAATATCCATATTTTCTTCTTTCGTATGAGATCTTATGCGTCAAATATGAATAACGCGTGCTTGAGAAAAATCTGCATAAAAACATGCTCCATTTCTACCAATTCTACGGAGAGACGAAAAACAAGCATTCAGCTCTCCCGACTTAGCATTAGACGATAGGCTCGCCCGCGCCATTGACATGATTGAATTAACACAAAACAACGACAGTGCTACAGTGAATGTTGCTCGGGGGGGGGGGGGGGGGATACAAAGAATGATGTATGAGACGGAAAGCCCTTTGTTGTCATTTATTGAGAATAAGCTATGAGACTTAACCAATAATTGGAGACGACTATAAATCGTGTGTATTCTCAGGCTGCATGAAGTCCAATGGCTATCAGAAATTAACGTTGCAACAATGGTACACATTTTGATGATTTTGTACCTCAAACTTATCTCAGGCTACATTTCCCTCACGAGTGGTTCATCCTTCATCACTGACAGGGTTTTGAAGTTTTTGAAGGGGGCGGCGAAGCAGAAAGAGAGGGTAGGCCTACATCACTTTATTTATCACTGAACTAGCGCTTCTAACATTTCAAAGGTACAAGTGCAGGGCAGAAAGTCGTCTTTTTTTTGGGGGGGGGGGGGGCACGGAAGGCTTTTTCGGTCGGTTACTCCCCCCCCCCCCCCAAACATTCGCTGGTGAACTCCCTTTGCTCTGTATTTTGCTGCATGGTCAGGCAAGCTCATGATCAAGTGCTAATTTACGACCCTATTCCGAACCGTCTGTATCAATCCTTTTAAAGGGGCATTCCAGATGATTTTAATAATTTCACACCATGTAGTACATAAATCTGTTGATTTATGTACTACATGGTGTGAAATTATTAATATCATGTATAGCTTTGTGGAATTTATTGCAGTTCGTGAGCAGAGAGATTTGGATGATGATACATGTATAGGAGGCTCACATATTTCAGAAATGTAGTAGTGTAATTCCATTACAATAATGCTTGCTTGTGAGTTCACCTGTGTATAATCTATGCATGCCTTCTTCTTTTGTGCTGCTTCCTTGAGCCCCAACTCGTGCATGGTGACTCTGCTAATTATGTCATCATCCTTGTTCATTGCAATTTCTTAAAAATTTGAAAAATATTCATATTCTTCATCCCAACTATCATAAATTCTGAAACTCTGTCCTCAGTATAACTAATTTATAGGTTGTTCAAATGTAAAAATCTGAAAATCATCCGGAGGTCTCCTGTATTAAATACCCCCTGCCTTCATGTTTGTGTATATTCATTGAAGCGTGAAGGTCATTGTCATCTGCCAAGTCGGGCAGGCGTCGGGAAAACTAACTGGCTCCCTATTTACTATCTATCTTTCTGGGTAAAATGGAAGTATATTTTCAAATTAAGTTTTCTCGAGCAAGCGTAGGTCATTTTTTTAACGCATGAGATGTCATAATGAAAGCAAAAAGAATGGATATTAAGGCTATGATTTTATTTTTTTTTGCAAAAATTGCCGAAAAAACCTGGAAAACTCATTCAACGTTGTCATGTGCTCGTGCAAATGAAAATTTAGTAGCATTACTGTCTATTCGTCTTTCTCAGTCATGCATGAATGATGAACAATGAGTTGTGCATCAAATGAAAGAAGATAAGTATATCTTTCCATCCATGTACATCTCATAGAGCAAATATATGATTATGAAACATCGCAAAGAATTGCAATGAAACTCGGTTTCGATACCTTGGAACATTGGTTTTTCTATGGAAAGCATTTTTGGGGTTTTTTGTTTCTACAAATCGGCCTTCGTACTGTATTACATCTTCCAACAGAATGAACTCTCATAAGAGGCGTCATCTTATCTTGCTAAAAACTTTTTTTGATGATGATGATGATGATGATGATGATGATGATAATAATAATAATAATGATAATAATGATAATAACAATGATAATGATGATGGTAATTGTAATGAAGAAAATGGTAATAATGATAATGATAATGATGATAATAATCACCATCATCATCATCATCATCATCATAACAATAATAATAATAACAACAAAAATGAATTATGCTTATACTATCATAACATACTTTACATCTCATTAAAAAATGGGAGTCATGACATGTATTCATAATTGAAACCTTATCATTTTGCAGAAGATTTTTTTTTTTTTTTACCTGCATGGTCTTAAGCAAACCCATTAGCTTTAGCTGCTGTTGCCTTATATATAATTATAGTGGAAGATTATTCCAAAATTTCGGAGCAGCACACACTTACATTCTGTCACCTCGGATAGTTTTTGACTTCCCTGAGGAGATTTCAACAGTGTTTGATAAAAAACATTTTGAAGTTCATGACTGCACCAGAAACAAGTGGGCTTGAAAAGGTAGCACGCACAAACAGAGTAAACGACGTACATTTTCGCGCGCTCCAGACATTTTTTTTTTTTTTTTTTACTTCGTCGACAATCATTAACAAACGTGAAACCTCATCAGTCAAATAGAAAAAGATTTGGTATCAGAAATAGTTCTATCGCCGATGAAGTGAGGAAGGAAAATATGATTGTTGACCTTACTTCTCTGCCGTGGCTTTAAAAACGCTTTTATGTTCTAAGTAAGGACCTTTTGGACCTCGGGGCAAGAAATTCTGTCTTAGGTTTGTGAAAAAGAAAATAGTCATTACATGTTGTATCTAAACATCACGTTTCAGCAAAGCAAAGTACAAAGAAAGAGTAGGAGGAAAGAAGGAAAAATGACAAGATGACATAATACCGAATAATCACATAATGGAGATAGGAATAGCCCCGAGATATAAAAAACTGCCATCAGTGAAAAAATAGTGTTATTTTCCCCACATAATTATACCGTTTGCGACGTCACAAGGTAAACAATGGAATATCAAGTCTCCGCCAGACCTTGATTTCCTGTGGGAAAAATCAGTGAAGATGAAGCATACTTGAGATAATTACCGGAGGGGCAGAACGGGCGTGGTAGGTTTATATATATATATATATATATATATACATTAGCATCGATCAAGCTTACAATTATGTCTAGCAAAGAGAAACAAAGCACTGACGAATTGGCCTGGCTTATAATATCACGAATCATCACACATCAACTTTATGCCGAATGTTGCTTTTGGCAGACATGGTCACAGATCATCCGAATGAATAATAGTTAGTATTTATTATCTTAAAAGCGCCTTTTCCACTGGATACAAAGGGCTTTGAGATATCATCCCTGGTCGTCATGGGATATAAAATGAATACATATTAACAGCCAGTGACAGTGCGAGTCCAGTGCTTACATAACAGGGATTTTAGAATGAATAAGTATTATTGTGATGTAATCCAGCGTTGGTAAAGATTTCAGAAGAGGAGGGAGCCAGCCTTGGTGCAGTAGGGAATCATCTGCAACGCCAATTAGTTTGTTCGTGCGCGGTTGAGTGAAGGTATATCTGACGATGAAAGATGAGTGCGGCTAGAATGAGAATGTCGCACGAGACTCTCCGCAACGTACTCTGGAGCTCTTTCGTTGAATATTGGTATAAAACGAAGGAAGAGCAAAATGCTTGTAGACCCGTTAGTCCATTTTTTTTACAGCTAGAAGCTAAACAAAATTTGTTTGCTTTTTATTGGAGATAACTAATAATAATTAAAAAAAGTCTTTGTGATGTACTTATGACGAATGAATAAAAAAAAAACACGACACCGGAAATAAACAAAATGTGGTGGGTAATTCCCAAGGCCCTGTAAACGGGAGGTTACGGGTTCTTATCCAGCCTGAAAAATAAATCAGAACTCGAGGAGAAGAAAAAGAGAACAAAAAAACTCATTCCATCGATTAACAAAGCTTAGTGAATAAAATGATGTTATATTTTCCCAGTACTAATTAAAGGCTATTGATAATTGTTGCCCTTGAGACTGAAAGATTTTATCCTTTGTATGTCTCTCCATATCCCTTCTTTGTCCTTCGTTCGTATACACACACATACACAACAAACACACACACACATATACACACATGCACACACACACACACACACACACACACATATATACACACACATACACACACACACACACACACACACACACACACACACACATACAAAACCAGTTCAGTTTATTGCAGTTTCACTTATTTTGCATCCGACATACAACAAAGAGTCCAATGTAATATACAAAGTATGCTATTACACCATCACTTTATTTGATCAGTTGAAAAATACATAGAATGTAATATGAATCGTAAACTAAATGATAAGACATGAAATTATCACATTATCTCTCTCCCTCCAAAACACATTATCCCTTTCTCTCCTTCCCTCTATCTCTCTCTCTCTCTCTCTCACTTTCTCTTTCCATTCTCCCCCCCCCCCCCCCCCCCGCATCAAACACCTAAAACTGTCCTCTCCTTTTCCTTTACTGTTCAGAACCGGTGCCTCGTATTGGTTTTTGTGCAGTGATGCGGGCATATACTTCGGTTAGATCATGGATCTCTCTACGCCGATCTACCCAGCTACTCACTTCCTTAGTCCGCTCTCTGTCCTGACGACCCCGGCAGACTCCTTCACAGACACCTCCAATCCTCCGTGGTTTGCCACCTCCCCAACCGTTGCCATGGCAATGGAAGACTCGGGCCCTCCTGGAGCGAACGGGACGGACGTCGGGAGCGACGAGGCGGAGAGGGGCGTGGTTCAAAAAGTGTTGATTGCGGCATTCATCACTTGCATGGTTTGGGGCAACGTGGGCAACATCCTTGTGATGGGCGCCATCCTCATTGACCGGAAGTTACGTAACACCGTGGCCAACATCTTCATCTTTAACCTCGCCATTGCAGATTTTTGCGTTACGTCCTTCGTGGACCTCTCCTATATCCTCGGTAAGCGATACACATCCCAAATGGAGAGATCACGTGTCATGCCTGCACACCCAACATACGTACACTGTATAATTATGCCAATATTAAAGTCTAGTAGTAGTAGTAGTAGTAGTAGTAGTAGTAGTAGAAGTAGCAGTAGTAGTAGAAGTAGTAGTCGTATTATGTAGTAGTAGTAGAAGTAGTAGTAGTAGTAGTAGTAGTAGTAGAAGTAGTAGTAGTAGTAGTAGTCGTATAATCTAGTAGTAGTAGTAGCCGTATAATGTAGTAGTAGTAGTAGCAGTAGTAGTAGTAGTAGTAGTAGTAGTAGTAGTAGTAATCCTAATCCTGAACGTAATCCTAACCCTATAACCTAAACTCTTGCCCTGAACCTAACCCTAACCCTAATCTTTACTCTAACCTTATCACTAATTAGTATTTAGCCGATGGTAATTTTCCTCGGGGGTTTATTGCCTTGATACGGACAGAACACATCAGCGAAGTTTAAGGAAAATCGTATAGAGTCAATTCAAAAGTTATACATTTCTAAAGTTTTGATGCTGTCATCACTGGAAAAGAAAACTACT
The DNA here is from genome assembly GCF_040938485.1 of Diadema antillarum. Taxonomy (NCBI): domain Eukaryota; kingdom Metazoa; phylum Echinodermata; class Echinoidea; order Diadematoida; family Diadematidae; genus Diadema; species Diadema antillarum. The sequence goes on from NW_027271607.1 coordinate 90,365, forward strand.
GCGGTTCATGATGACCATGATGACGTCAATGTGTGGATAACAATATAAAGAATGTCGTCAATGAAATGTCATTTATCATAAAAAACACAATTCCATCGACTTGCTTCTGACGAAGGTTAATGGTTATAACATTTCCCCTTCTTTTTGAAAGAGGTGAGAAGAGTGCTGATAGAAAACTGAAATGTTTACATTTTGTTAACATTTCTCTTTATGTTGTTGTCCACACATAACTAGTAGAAGTCTTCTTATCCAGTGATAACGGCAGTAAAACTTTAAAAATTCATAACTTTAGAAACGATTGACCGATTTGACTTAAAAATTCGTTGATGTGTCTTACTTATGTTGCTGCTTTCATTGAATGTACATGTATGTTTGGGATTAGGATTCCTTAACAGGTACTATTTACTATTGACAGATTGGGAACAGTGATTTGAAAATGTTTTAGTTATCACACCTGATGTATATGTGGGTCAGTTGCATCACAAAAAATCCTACTATATAAACAGTTTACATTCAAGCCTAAAATATAAGGAGATATCACTATTTTTCTCAATAAACCATAACTGTAGACGGTTTATTCTAGAAGCGATTTTTATGATAACTATTGTTCATATTTTGTATATTTAACAGTACTTTGCATCGGTTATACTAACTATATTGATTTTAAGTTGGTTGCTTCTATCCCTATAACTCACATTTTAGAACTATTTTGAAGTACTCAAGCTAGATTTTTTGTTTTATCTACATATGGTAAATAATGCCCTTAACTATGCAGCAAGGAGTAATACACGTGTGCAACTTTATGCTGTGTTGGCCTTTGACGTTATACCGGTCCCTTTGTCGCCATCCCTCGCAGGGAACTTTCACCCCCAGTGGTTCCAGGGAAAATCCGTGCTCTGCAATCTAGCTGCGTCGGTCTGCATCGTAAGCTGCACCTGCTCCATGTGGAGCATATGTTTCATCAGCATCAACCGATTCGTCTGCATCACACAGGTCTGGTACAACACAGATTTTATAGATTATTTTATAATATCCTTGATATCAATTCGAATATGACATAAGTATGTACTTATACCTATAGGCATAAGGTCTCTTTATACAAATACAAAATGTATAATATATATACGTATATATATATATATATATATATATATATATATATGTATATATATATATATATATGTATATGAAGAGTTTGTTCGCAAAAACCGATAAACCCTTTTTTGAAGATTTTGAAGTACGGTCTCTGTCATAAAGTACAAAATAATACCTTTTAAATGATATATTGATCACTACATATAAAGGTACATTTTTGAAGTCATGGTCAAAAGAAGCAAACATTTTCTTATTATTCTCTTTATTATTCTTGACCTTTAATCGCAAATATCTCCATTTGGCAAATATGGACTTATCGGTTTTTGACAAAAAACTCTTCATACAAATATATACATATATATATATATATATATATATATATATATATGTGTGTGTGTGTGTGTGTGTGTGTGTGTGTGTGTGTGTGTGTCTTTGTGTATTTGTGTGTTTGTGTGTTTGTGTGTGTGTGTGTGTGTGTGTGTGTGCACGTGTGTGTGAACGTATGTGTGTATGACTCCAAAGCGCACTAAATTGGAATTGATTCAGGAGATTTACATTACATCAAAGACCGACGGTAAAAATGTTTACGTAGCAATCGGTATCAATTTTAATCTCGCATTTTATTTTAAACGATAATTTCAAAATATTCTCTATCTCTTTTTTTTTTCTCTCTCTCTCCGTCTGTCTCAGCCCGTTCAAATGACTTTTTATTGGATCAAAAAATGGAAAATCTAATATAACTGTCGTGACATGTATTAGGTCGCGCTCATCAAACGTTTTCTGAAAGCACTGTACACAGTTTATAGAGATTTTTTTCCACTAACGACTTTTACAGCATTGATAATTCAAGGCTGACAGAAATCTCGCTTAGACGCTATGCATTTCATTTGAATCGCTTTAATTTCACCTTGGTATTGTAAGGTTTGGATGAGTCGAAGTGATTAGATGGTGACGATGGCCTTGGTCTCGTAGACAGATAGAGTTCATCATCTCCGATTGTATTTGAAATCCCTGCTGTCTAGCGGATGGTACGGTTTTGCCATGGGTACTACTAAAACACTTATCAATTCAGTGCTTATTTACGTCAATGTGGGGCAATTTGCTTATCAGTTGCTATATATATACAAAGAAAAACTGAAAGAAATTCATGAATTTGGTATAGTTTTGGTTGAAATGGGGAATTCAGATTTTAAATTTTTCGAGATAATTAGAAGCCACGTAAAAAAGATGAAAAATCATACAATATTTCGGAAGATGAATTCAAAGTTTATTGTTGAAAATGTTTTTTGAAATGGCTAAGATATTTTAAAAAAAAGCAAAACAAAGTTGTCCTAATAAAAGGTCTTTGTTTTTGGATATTTCAGCCCTTTCTAAACCGATGTTCATCAAATCGATTTTGAATTTCTCATAGAATTGTATGCTCTTTCATGTTTCATAAGATTTTTTTTTTCTCGTTATCTTACCAAAAAAGTTGGAAACCTGAAGACCCATAGCAACCAGAACTGTATACAATCATCCTTTTGTGAAGTCCCCTGAAGACCCCCCGACTTCCCTTAACTCGAATCTTTGAGATGGCGTCACTTAACGGACTTCACATTGAATGTAATAGATTTCTGCCAGGGAAATCTCACATACATTTCCTTTATACTTCGCAGGACTTTTTTTTTTCTAACCAGCGGGAAGTCCCGATTCTTTCACCGGAATCAGGACCACATACTGAAGAACTGATTGATCCACACTTTACTGGTGTTGAGAAGTATCGTATAGATGACTGATGCATGTAGTGTTATACACATTTGCGATTGGAGGGGGGGGGGTGAGGGATACATAACATTAACAGTAACTTATTATCAAGATTAGGGTAGATTCAGTAGTTGAGAAGCAAAGGAGAACGTATGGAGAGGAAAGGGGTGGGAGAGGAGAGGGTGTGGGTAGGAGAGGGGTGGGGGAGGAGTGGGGGAGGAGTGGGGAAGTTGGTATATTGGAATGGGGATGGGGTGTCAGTGGTAACTTAGGGAGTAGATCGATAAACGGCATTGTGTGGTGACCTGGATCTGCAGAAGTGATCTGTTTTCTGCCTTTCACCCTTCTCCCTTTCCAAACACATCAGTCTATCTTCTTTATACTATATACTTTTTGTGATAACTCCTCTTACGAAGTATTCCACCCTCTACAGTGTCGCAAAATTCTGCATCGATCTGAAAGGAATGAGAAGAAAGAATGCATTGAAATCGCTGGTGGAAACCAGAACTTCATCTCATGGAGATCGAAATAGCAGGAACAAAGATATAAAAAAAAGAGTGTTAAAAACAGCATATCGCGAGCTATGATTACGCATTCGGCTCTTGTCCACTTCTTTTAACCTTTTAAGTCTTGAGCTACACTGCAAGACCTCACACAGTAATCTCGAGAGCGTGAAAAAAAAAAATAATTGTGGGCCTATATCCTTCATCTCTTTATTCTTCAGTGGCTGAATAAGATTCTGTATCTTTTTTTTTTTATAGCTAATACAAAAGCCAGCATCAAAGGATGGACTTTGCCACGTTTTCCTCAAATAAAAGACTCGTCGTCGGTAATAAGTGGCAATCCGTATACCCATAACAAACATGGGCCCGAGAATGAAGCTGGAAGAGGCCAGGATAAATAAGACCTTATTATTATTATTGTCATTATTGTCCTCCGACTTGGAGAGAAGCTCGTCCTTGCCAGAAGAAACGAATGAGAGAGAAAAAAGCACCATGGAAACCTTCTCAATGTGTTTGATACGTCGATTCTCTTCAATCTTGATCGCGATGTCATCTAATCTAAAGATGTCGCAGGTGTGTGAGATATAACAACCTTTCTCTTGCCCCTTTGTTTTGCTGTTCACCTCGACACAGGAAAAAAAAAAACACCGTGAAACCCTTTTACATACCCTTTTATCTACGTAAGAAGATATCTGTCTGACATTTTGCTGGAGTCAAGTCTTTATGCAGATCACTTTTTAGTCGTAGGTTTTGAGCTACTTGTGTTTCTCAGACTTCCGGTTTCACATGGCCTGCCAAAGAAATGAGATATGCTTTGGTTCTACATCAATTTCACGGGGATGTACAACCAAGGTCTACAGGCATGTTTGTGGAAATGTAAAGCTGTCGCTTTTATTACGTCCTCGTCTATACTTTTCTTTCTTTCTTTTTGCGCAGAAATCATCGATTCGCCTCTGAAGAGCTGCATTTACAGACTTACTTGTTCGTCATTACTTCTGAGCTCTGAAGAGAGTGTAACCTTGGTTGACTGCGATGAAAAGTCTGTTCATCATGGAACTGCGACTATGAGAATAAGCCCTTGTGGCTTTAGTGCTAACCAAATACTACATGTATTCGAGAAAGAGTGTCTACTATTGTGTTTGCGCGCGAGGAGATGTAAACCATTGCGTTGGTGTTCTGTTGTATTGCCTCCCCCAGTCTGAGAAGACTTTTAGAGTATGGACGGATTATTGCAAACATATGGGGATATATTTCAATATATCTTTCTGCTGAGCAGAAAGATACAAACAACTTCAAGTATTAAGACATGTCATATCACTTTAATTGCCTTTCCCTTCCAATCAATGCAGTACGTGTTAGGCCGTGATACTTGTCTCTTACTGTACTCTTCAATGTATCACTAGTACTCACAGTAAGTGATAAGAAATGAAGGACACTGTTAAAACGCATGTTTGTGGGCTAATGATTAAGCACTAAAAAATCTACCATTAAGAAAATTGATAATGTCACTTCATCACGCAGAGCCTCCTCTACCCAATGCCGTGATATTTACTGGGTATCAAGAACTCATGAATTCTTCTACACGAGGAGTATTCAAAGTTAAGCAATTGGATGTGAATATATTACTAGAGGTTCAAAAGAAATTAAAAAAGAATAACATTTCAAATTTACTCCATATCATATAGTATGAAATATTTTTTAATATTATAATCTTTGCGCCACGAAATTAAAAGGCTGGCAATATTATGGCATTTTTTCTTTGCTTTATATAACGATCTTGTCCTTCTCTCGGCTATTTTTTTTAACACTATTACATAATATAACAAGATATATGCCTAATTGCATCATCTGGCGCTAATTTATCAAGACTTTTGTTTTCGGGGGAGGGGGTGGAGGGATGGAAAGAACGCGTCATCAGCCAACTAGAATAAAGTACCCCTTGAAATATGCGTGTAATTATTCTTTATTCATTTATATACACACTGCTATGAAATCATACCGAAATAAACTTACTTCATATTAACGTCTGCCATTATTGCGCTCGTGTTGTGTACGCAGTTAACAAAATACCGCTTGGGGAGGAACGAGACACTATAATAAATGTGTAACCAAACAATATTTGCGCAGAACGTATTGGTTTATAACATTGATTCATATCTTTCATAATGTCTAGATTCTGAAACACGATCCTAGCTCTTGATTACCCTCGCGTTGCTTTGTCCTGTATATGTCACTACGGACCTAATTGATAGAAGTCAACCAACGCGAGCGGATCATTATGGCGCTCAAGAAGTAGAAGAAGAAGATGATGATGAAAAAAAAAATTGTTGATGACATCAGCGATCACGATCCATGCATGTGACGAGGTAACGTATCAATGCAATTGTTCTTTTAGGAGTGTTTCTGGCACTGAAGCAGATAGCATGTGCTCAGGTTATATATTTCATTTCAATCAGCCAATTATTCTTCAGAAAATTCCTAATCGCTTCTTAGGGGAGGTGCGCGCAGCTCTAGAAGTCGGGTTGATCTGAGATAACATAATAGAGATTTTCATGCCGTTGTGTATGACCGCCTTTTTTCCTCTCCCCCCCCCCCCCCCTCCCCACGTGATAACAAAAATAGTTCACGTGATAGACCCGTCTGCATGGATGGATATTGCTGGTCATCTCGGTTGGCACCGTGAACCGTTCTACCTTTACCTTATCTTATCTGTGTCGTCAACATCATTTTGCTCCTCGTTTTGTCACTTGACTTTAATTCCCCCATTTTGAAATTAAAAAAAACCAACAACCCCAAACTGTCTTTTGATGATAACTATATACTAGTAATGCTTTAAAGGGACTGTACAGTACTGGTTGAGGTAGGGATTCATGTTTTGAACATTCCTAGATGAGATAATGAAAAGCCTCTTATGAAATATGAAAGAGCACGTAATTTTATGAAGGATTCAACGTTTATTTGATGAAAATTGGTTTTCAAATGGCTGAGATATCCCAAAAAGTGCTAATAATGAAAGGCGACATGCCCCAACTTTATTAGTATCTCTTTGTTTCACCTTGTTTTTGGATATCTCAGCCATTTCAAAACCGATTTTCATCGAATAAACTTTTGATACCCCTTAGAACTGCATGCTCGTTGACATCTCATAGAGTGGTTTCTGAATATCTTACAAAACGTTAAAAGATAAATCTTCACCTCGACCAGAACTGTACACACCCTTTAAAGGGTGGACAAGTCAGCAGAGTTTACACCTTTACAGGTCAGATTGAAATCTTTATTTCAACATTCCTACCCCTTTCACATTAACACGAATCCGAGCATGCACACTTTTTTGTGTGTGTTTTCATTGATATTTATTGGTTTCATTCAAATCATTCATAAATCCCAATCCCCAAACCATTCTGGGAGTAACAGGAACGGTACAAATGCAATTCAAAGCACAAACAAATCGATTTGTCATACAATTTATACTGCAATTAATCTCTTTTCAACATAGATAACTCTCACTCTCGCACACATACGCACACATTACACACGCACACACACACAAGATACACACTCACGAGACACTATTAATTGGATGCACAAGAGCAGACAAGACCATAGTTACAGCACTCAAGGAACAAAAAGAATGTGTATGAGCGCTGAGCAATGTCACTGGCGGAGTATTAAGTGTCTGCAGAACACCTTAAATTGGCAAAATACAAATATGGTCTCCTAAAACGCCGAAACGACAATGCAGTGGTAGCGAGACACCCGATCTAGGTACTAGTAGTCAGTAAGACGAAATGACTGAATCATGCATTTTGTGGCGTATCCTCATTTATCTAATGTTACCCACTGTGTTCGCGTGTCCGCCGTAATGTAACAGCTTCGTGTTACAATGCACGCGCCACTATGCGACATTGGGCTAACACTGTTGCAATTGTGGTAACACGATAGTCACTTGAATCAACCATCAGCCCACAAAATGTTAAATCTCACTTCAATCGCCTCTCTTCTCTCCCGCCCCTGTCTTTTCTCCTTTTTGTAACCTACGAAGCCTTTGGGGGATTTTTGCTGCAGGAGATGGTGCTCGTGTTGTGCTTGTGTTCTGCTTGTGTATTATTAGTATCAATTCTCGTGACATTATATTTATGTGTCATGATTATGCATTTGTACGAAGTGGGTGTGGCCTGTTGGACCACTTTGGAAAAAGATGGATCCGGACGAGACTGGGACGATGCCGTGTGAGGCGAGGGAAGAATAAAGTTTTTGTTACTTTACGTTTGATATCATTGGTGGTGGTGATTTGTTTTGGTGTCAGAATGTGTGACATGCTTTTTTGGCCACCAGGATTTCCTTCCCTTACGTAATAATATGCTACAACGGTTGTATTACCCATGTATATTGTTTGGAAATGAAAATGAATTGATAAAAATAATTGAATGAATTAAGGTATTGCCGAGCTCACAGACCCAGAGGTATCCCTTTAAAGACCGTATTTTGTCTGATTTCTTCTTCAACGGCTGTATTCAGCGATGTCATAGTAAAACAAACGCGACTCGACACTTCCCCTGCTTGCAATCACTCGTTGGACTTTGCTGCATACTTTGCTAGGAGGGACAAATTTCCTAGCTCTGTGTTTGCATGACAAATAGGGCTGTGTGAGGAAGGTCTCGGAATTCAAGGTTCAAAGATGCTGCGACGGTGGCGACATTTTGAAGGAAGTGAAGAAGAAGAAGAAGAAGAAGAAGAAGAAGAAGAAAACAAAATGCATTGACTGGCCCCTCTTGCTCTTTCAACACTGTGGAAGCGTGTTGCCATGGCAACTGTTGCTAGAGCGGGAGATCAAAGTTAAATGAGCAAGAACATAGCAATGCGGAACAAGCTAAGCCTCTTAGAGCCTATATATAGTACTGTTGCAACAAAAAGTGAGGCTCTGAAGCAATTCACATAAACATTCTCATGTGCAACCGACCACTACTTAACATAAATGAAACAATTATACTTTAAGAAAAAGAATGCTGCGATTTTTTAAAAAAGAGAAGATTAGGTTGAAAACTCATTCTCGCTTTACTTATTAGAATCAAGCAATCTTGCATTACCTGTCAGAATCAAGCTGTCTAAGATGAATATTTTGCAGTGCGTAATTTATTTAGTTTTCTCGTAGTGCATCGCATTTGTGATTGGTGGAATAACTAAAGGTATTTCTACCTCTCTTTATGATGGTCGTAGAGAGATCAAGTATCATAGTTATAATTAAGCCAAGCTTGTGTATGCTATAACATGGCAGTTTGGGTTGTTTTTATTTTCATTTTCTATCAAGATAAGGATATGGATAGCCCATATTACGCTGCACTAGCTGGTCTTCCATTCGGTGTGATTCGGTTAAAACTCACAGTAACCCCCCCCCCCCCTCTCTCTCTCTCTCTCTCTCTCTCCTGCGGTTTTATTGGAACTTTACAGGAATTTTGTTCTCCGGACATTGTCGCGACATTAGCGGTCGCGGTATAAGGTTCAGTTCAGTTCAGTTCAGTTTGATTTTATTTCTGCATTTTTTTTTTCTCAATGAAATCATGATTCGTATGTCAAATGACAACACATGTATCTGACAACATAATCGAAAAAAAGTTTCACAATTATAGTTTAATATTCACAATGTTTTGTGAAACAGAGAAAGGGATCTAAACGCATTGATTTGGGAATTGTGTATTTCTTTAGACATTGTACGAACAGAAAAGCAGGAGACCGCGATCATTTAAGTTTCAAGTTTCAAGTTTCAAGTTTATTTCATATTTCCATTTCCATTTCTCAGTGATGGGATCACAAAATGATTGACAATAAAACAAAAGTACAAAACATATACAACCATATCTTATGTTTGAAGAAAAAAAGAGTAACCATCCCTAGCGCTCGATGGAGACGGACGTGTCGCCATAGCCCTCTTGGTTCTGCAGCCACCGCCCCAATCCCTCACCACCACTCCATGGCTTATTTTCTGACTCCTCCTGCATAATTTTCAGCTCCAGCTCCAGAACAACTTTGCTTTTAACCTGCTGTAACGAACCTTTTGGAACTTAAGCGGTGAAATTCATTAAAACTCGGAATTTGTTTGAAATTTGTGAACGCACAACATCAGTCCAAATGGCGACCCGCCTTACTCGAGCTGCCAGCAAAGACCGGTCTGTTCCCACCCAACACCCTCCGCAACCCAGCCGTGCCGACGCAAGCCAGTCTCACTCAAGGAGCGATGATGGCGCATCTAGTGACCTGACTTTGGCGGACATACAACAAAGTATAACTCGTTCTTCATCTACAGTATGTGCAAAGCTTGATACTCTTTCGCAAGAGGTCGCTTCAATTAACGCCAAACTGTCAGAACTAGAAGACTCCGTAACCATGAACTCTGACAAGATAATCGAGATTGAGAGCAAGAAGCTTCCAGAAATGGAAAGCAAGATGGCAGCCGAAATTACCAAACTCCAAAATAAGCTCACGGCAATGGAGATTTACTGCCGTCGCGCAAACCTGCTCTTTTACGGAGTGAAGGAAACGCCAAACGAAAATGTTGAGCGCACACTTCGCGACACGTTTTGCTACTTCGGGATAAGCGCAGACGATGCCGCCAATATTGCCCTCGTGAACGTTCACCGGCTCCCCCGGCGCGACAACGCCAACGCTGCTTCCGGCCAGACCAATGGAGCCCCATCTCGAGACCCTGTTCCGCGAGCCATAATTGCAAAGTTTGTCTATATCCGCGACAGGAACCGTGTTCTTGAATCGTTCGACCAGCGCCAGCGCCAAACAAGTCAGCCGCGAGCCAGCACCGGCCCCGTTCAGGAATCCAAACGGATCACGGTCCGCACGGATCTGCCCCCTGCCCTCAAAGCCAGGAGAAGCCTTCTCGCGAAAACAGCCTACGACCTCAGAAAGCAAAAAAACGCTTCTACCAAGATATACCTAGCTGGCACAGAAGTTCTCCTTAAATGGAAAGTGAAAGGCTCCGCGACTTGGAACCTGTACCGTGACTGAATCTGTAAGTCGCGAGTCTCGTGTTATCTTCAGCTCCTATGTGCACCTTTAAGTTAGACAATCTCTTGCGACTTGATTGGTAAGCAAGTACCCAAGTTGTTATCGTTTACATTAGTGTTTCTTCCTTGTTAACTTACCCAGCCATTGCTATGAATGCTGAATAACAATTCCAAATCTTCTGCCAACTACGTAAATTTAGTCTGACTTGTAACATCACTCCCAAATCTTTAAAAGGAAGTCTTGCCCAAATGGGTACCATGAGTGTTGATGACTTGTTCTTTTTCCCTTCCATTTTTGTCATTTATATTAGAGAAACATTACACTTAACTATCATACTAAGTGTATAAGGCCGAAGCCACGGCTCAGACAGTAATTCGGTTGAAATGAATTTTGAAGTATAAACCTACACTGTAGTTGTATTTTAACAGTGCGCTCATTATACGCTCATGTGATTGAATAGCAATGATATACTGTTCAACAACAAATCTGCTTTTTATACTGACAGGAAGAAAGTGTCTTCCTCATTTTTCCCACATCTTTTCTAATATTCAGCAATTGCAAAAGAAAAAAAAAATTGCAAAACGTCATATGCCTTCTTTTGTAGTCATTGACTACTATATCCGACATGAAAAAAGAAATGCAAAACGTCATACGCTTTCTTTTGTAGTCATTGACTACTATATCTGACATGAAATAGTTCAGTTCGTGTACTTCGTTAAGAATTAATTAAACATAACCTCTGTCTTTTTTATTTCACAACTTCATGAAAATGATAATATCATTTCATATGCAATGAGAAAAGACGTAGATTGCAATGACGTTCATATTTTGACTGCAAAGGGTTTTTTTTTTTTTTTTCAAGGGTGGGGGAGGGAGGGGGTGGCTGCGGGTAATATCTGGAGAAAACGGTTTATAGAAGACATGTATGTAAGCAATTTCTTTCTGATTATGTATTTTTCTGTGTGCTTCGAGTACGCACACGACACAGTGTTTGATCTTCGTTTCTACTTTGATGTTGTTTTGTGCTCAGTAGTGCTTGCTTTTTGCCTTGACATACATTCCTTGTACGCTACACCAAAATCGATCTCACCTGTGCGAACCAACAAATTGATTTTTCACAATTGTGCCAAGTGCATACTTATGAACGTACGTATAGCCACATGTATGTTAAGATCTAAACAGAGAACTGGTTTGTTATTTTCATTATGTAAAGTACCAGTACTTAGTACACCTGTCTATATTGCTATTTTCACGCACACTGTGCTGTCTCTCTTAGCGAAATTCACAAAAATTTACATAACAGTGTTAATGAACTTCCTATTGCGTATGCAAAAATGTGTTATGCCGGTGCTCTCCACAGCTACCAACTTGTCAGCTTTCAGTAATCTGCCATCCTGTTATTCCGGTGTCTTTGACCGCTCAAACCAACTTACTACCTGTTCTCAGCTATTTGTTATTGTATATGCAGAGATGTATTACCACGGTGCTTCCGACTCCTCTCAGAAATTTGTTATTAATGTTTATGCAAAAATGTGTCACCCTGGTGTATCTGACTCCTCTATGTAAGTTGCCACCTACCCTGAGCAAACTGTTATCCTTGTGTTTACACAAATGTGTTTCTACGGTGTTTTCGACCACCCCCAATAATTTATTGTCTGTTTGCCTTTGCAATTACCTCTCTGAACTGTTCAGTGCAATTGTGCCCTCCTGTAGACTAGTAACAACCACATTCCCTACGCATTATGCTCACGCAGATACCGTTGAATTTCTGACATGCCTTGTTTTGCGTACGGAAACTGAACATTCCTTAACCGTCTATTATCAGGGTAAATGTTCTTTCACCTATTTTCCTTTAAAATCCAACAGCAGATGTATTTTTGAGCACCTATTTTCTGTTAACAGCCTATCTTTATATTCACCTATTCTGTATCATGCACAATGATGAATCCAAATACCACTGTTAACTCGAACGCCGCTGCTGTTAGCATGCTTTATCCTCAGTCACCTGCTGATATGACACCAGTAATCTCAGTAAACAGCGAAGAGGGCGAAGATTCCGACATCGTCACTTTCTTAAATATGCAGACTTCTGAATTGAGACTAGATTTCGACTGTAACGATGCCGCAGTCCAAAATGTATTCACTCACTATCACACAGAGGATGAACTTCTTTCACTCACTCATAATGACGTAACTCAACTTTTTATTTCACATTTTAATATCAGAAGCTTAAATAAAAACTTCGATCAATTTCTTTCTCTTGTGAGCACGTTGAAAACTGAATATAATATTATCGGGCTCAGTGAAACTTGGTTAAAGGAGACATCACCCTCTTCGCTGCTTACAATAGACGGCTTTAGACTCATAACAAATAATAGAACATGGAAGAAAGGAGGAGGAGTCGGATTTTATGTGTCACAGAAATTAGATTGTGTTTTTTTGGAAAAATATAGCGTGATGTCAGAAGTTTTTGAGAGTGTATTTATTGAGGTCAAAACCTTGAATAAAGGTAATATTATAATTGGGGAGATTTATCGACCACCCAGCTCAAACCCTGCTGAATTTTTAGAGTTATTTTGCGACCTTATTTCAAGCAGTTATTTTGATAGTAAGACATGTTTTGTCATGGGTGACTTTAACCTCAATCTTCTTAATTACAACGATAATCTTATGTGCGCAGATTTTCTGAACCTTATGTTGTCGAAATCATTTATTCCCCTTACAAGAAAACCGACTCGAATAACTGATGATGTATCTACTCTTATTGATAACATTTTTGTAAATGATTTATTTTCTGACATCACATCTGGCATAATAGTTTCTGACGTCACTGATCATTTTCCAATCTATGCCCTTGTGTCAAATTTTATGACTACTAATGTTTCTCATACCCACAATCCGGGCATTCGTGTAATGTCTGAATCTAACCTTAATAAACTTAGGGAGAAATTAAGTTCAGAAGATTGGTCCACTGTATACTCTCAAAGCGATACTGATTTAGCATTTGAAAATTTTATGAATATTTTGACCACTAACTATGAATCTAGTGTTCCTCTTCAAAGGCCTCACCATTCAAATTACAAAAAAGTACCTCGACAACCATGGGTAACAAAATCTCTACTCAGGTCCATTAACCGCAAGAATAGTCTTTTTCATAAATATCGCAAAGATCCATGCCCTCGAAATAAATCAAGATATACTCGATATCGGAATATATTGACATCCTTAATACGTGTTGCTAAGCGGAATTATTTTTCGCGACAGTTTGTTAAATATAAACATGATGTGAAGAGTACGTGGAAGGTGATTAACGAGACACTCAAATACAAAACCAATACTGATCTTCCCAAATATATTTTGGCGGACGGCCGGCAGATTAACGATCCGGTTAGCATGGCGGAATCTTTTAATAATTATTTCGCAAGTCTTGGTCCACATCTTGCCAGTAAAATCCCGAAATCCTCAACTGAATATCATAGATACTTAGGTAATAGGAATCCTCAATCAATATTTTTCGAACCTATTGTTAAAGAAGAAATTGTTGATATCGTCAAGAATCTAAACGATAAAAAAAGTTCAGGATATGATGGAATTACAAATTTTCTTTTAAAAAATGTTCTGAATCAAATCATTTCTCCTTTAACATACATTTTTAATCAATCTCTACTTAATGGTAAAGTCCCCAATAAAATGAAAGTTGCAAAAGTTGTCCCTATCTTTAAGAAGGGACAGAAAGATTTGGTGAATAATTACCGACCAATATCTCTATTGACTTCGATCTCTAAAATCCTTGAAAGGTTAGTTTACACGCGATTATTGAAATTTCTCACAAATCATAATATTTTATCAGATTCTCAGTTTGGTTTCAGAAAACATTATAACACAACCCATGCTTTACTCACTTTTATAGACAAGGTAGCTCATGCTATAGATAATTTTGAGCATACAATTGGAGTTTTTCTTGATTTCTCTAAAGCTTTTGATACGATAGATCACGAAATTTTATTTTCTAAACTGTATCATTATGGAATTCGCGGGCCACCTCTCGAATGGTTTAAGAGTTACTTAACTGATAGAAAGCAATTTGTTAACATTAACGGCTATGATTCGCAGTTAAAACTTATCTCATGTGGAGTCCCACAGGGCTCCCTCTTGGGCCCACTTTTATTTATTTTATACATAAATGACCTTCAAAAATCATCGCCAATTTTATCATTTATTTGTTTTGCTGATGACACAAGTTTGTTTTGTTCTCATCGAGACCCTAATACATTAATTGATATGATGAATATTGAGCTTAGGTCTGTGCAATCCTGGATTTATGCCAACAAATTATCCCTGAATATAGAAAAAACTTATTATATGGTATTCAGTAATTCTTTTAATGTTGTCCCACATGAGATCAAAATAAATGATATATGTTTAACGCAGGTCAATAACGCGAAGTTTTTAGGGCTTTGGATTGACCGAGAATTATCCTGGAAAACTCATATTAATTTTGTAAGTAAAATTTTGTCCAGAAATATTGGAATTTTAAACAAGCTTAAACATTTGTTCCCTGTTTATATTTTGCAGAGTATATATTCTTCTTTAATATCTCCACACTTTAATTATGGAATTTTGGCGTGGGGAAACGCAATCAATTTACTATTAGATTCCCTTCTTCGCATTCAAAAGCGAGCAATAAGAATTATAAACCACGCCGGATATTTTGCTCATACCAACTGTTTTTTTCATCAAAACAGAATTCTGAAAATTCCAGACCTATTTTATTATAATCTTGGAATTTTCATGTATAAACTAACAACTAATGAATTACCATCCGTTTTTATTCACATGTTCAAAAGAAATCGCTCTATTCATTGCTACCCCACTCGTCAGAGTGACGCCTATCACCTTCCCCGTACTCGCACTATTTTTGCAAAGAAAACAATTATGTTTACTGGACCCAGATACTGGAATGACCTCCCTCAAGATATTACTTCTTCCTTATCCTTATTCACCTTCAAACGCAAACTAAAACGGCTATTACTTAGTGGATACACACTACCCGGCTCTTAGCAACATTCTCTTTTTTAATACCCCCAGTCTTTTGTCTTTGTCTGCAGCTCCAAGTTACTTCACGATACCGTTATAGCACTTTGTGTGTGTGTGTGTGTGTGTAAACACGGCGAAATATGTACAGTCTCGTTTAAGCGATACTACAGTATTCATGTGGTTCGTTAGTTCGTTTTTAATACTGATTTTGCACTGGTACAATTTAAGTTGGTCGAGATAAACATGTCCGTTCTCCGTATAATTTCACGCCTATAAATTCGGGAACCTACAGTTTTTACAAGCGTCATTGCTTTTATGTAGGCCCCATCATATTTCTGATATTTATTTGTGATATCCTCAGATGAAAATGACCATTTATATTTGTGTGTAATGTTAGTTTGTCTTTTTTTCTTCAAACATAAGATATGGTTGTATATGTTTTGTACTTTTGTTTTATTGTCAATCATTTTGTGATCCCATCACTGAGAAATGGAAATGGAAATATGAAATAAACAATGATATTTAAAGTTTAAATAAAACGACAATGATATCAAAGGAATCGACGATACACATGTACTGTTTCCAGGCAACGAGGAGGAAATACCTGAATAAGAGTCTGTCAAAACAGGTCTTCAATGTGGCTCCACACTGTCCTGAATCTGGAAATTTCAATTTCACACGAAGTTGACTCAGAACTTTAATTAGTTAAAAGCCATTCAACAGACGAAGTAAGTATGATGCCTACAGAAGATTACACAATGACATGCGAACCACATGTTGAAGGCTACATGGAGATATGAATCTTTATCATAAAATGCATCTTCGCAAGATCTTTGAGCTATTTTTTCAATTTTTCTCTTTTTTTTTTTTTTTTTTTTTTTTTTTGCTTGCCGAAGATTTTGCTGCCGCTCAAGGAGTTGCGTCCGAAGCCACAGAATTTCCAATGGCGGTCATAGTCTCATAAGATAGCTTAATGGGGAAATCCAGTCCGAATATAAGCTAATCTGATAAGAAAGAGTAAAATATTACGAGTTCAACGGTAAAATTTGATCAAAATCGGGTGAAAAATAAGGAAGTTATGACATTTTGAAGTTTCCCTAATTTTTGGTGAAACATGCAGTTCTTGAATGGTCAATATGAATATGCAAATGGCAAAGTAAGTAATAATGTAACCCCCTCACAACTTGCCATATAGTTCATGTAGTTTGTAGATGAAATTTTGAAATTTCCAGTTTTTCATTCAAACGCAATTATGCCCGAGGCTCAAATCCTAATTATATCTAAGTGTATACTATTCTGAAGTAAATCCACCAGGAATAGTATAATGTTTCAGACTTCAATGACAGAAACACTGAATTTTCGTCATTTTTTTTTTTTTTTTTTTTTGGTACACGATTAATGGAAAAATGTGAGGTTATGACATGTCAGCTCACTCCTTTGCATATTCATATCCACAGTTACATGAACTGTTTTGCAGGAATTAGCAAAACTTCAAAATTTCATAACTTCCTTATTTTTTATCCGATTTCAGTCAAATTTTAACCGTTGAACTCGTGAGACTTTACTCTATTTTACCTCTCCCCGTAAGAGTCTCGTCTGATCCGACGGTTAATCCGTGGATGCTTCTGTCTTTCTATTAAAAGTCGTCGCAAAGATGAAGAAAAACGTTTTTATTCTGCTTGAGGCGGCGTCCTCGGTGATGTTTACTGGTGATGTTTCAAAGAGCAAATTACACGAGTAAACGAAATGCGGTGATAATGTCTGGCACACGTCCGGGACGTCGTACATCAATATCTTTTTCCCTTTATAGTTTGATTCTCATCGAGGTACTTTCATTCACGTAACTTATACTTTTTTTCCACGACATTACCTCTTTTTCATCAGATTAACTTATTTTTGCAAGTTTATACATTTGTGCGCGTGATACAGATGGAGCTATGTTACAGTTACGTAATACCTCAAACAGAAAAATGAGCTGCACAGACACGTCCAGCGGTCCTCTCATTACCTCTCGCCTTAAGAGTCTCGTCAATCCGTGGATGCTTTTGTCTTTCTATTAAAGGTCGTCGCGCTGGCGCAAAGATGAAGAAAAGATGAAGAAAAATGTTTTTTATTCTGCTTGAGGCGGCGTCCTCGGTGATGTTTACTGGTGATGTTTCCAAGAGCAAATTACACGAGTAAACGAACTTGCGGTGATTATGTCTGGCACACATCCGGGACGTGCAGGAGAGGAACCGCTAATGAACACATTGTCATCACACCCTGTCTCGAAATAGGAGCAAAGATGGACTACACAATAGGAATGCTCAAATCCAGCTCTGATCGTCAGTCTTTGGTTTTTATGTTGCGTTTCCTGAGAAAGTTCCCGAAATTTCAAAGGGTTATGGTTAGTGAACACCTTGATCGGATGCTGGGATCTATTGACATACAGCTTAAAGGTGAAATCCAGTCCAAAAATAAGTTTGGGGCGCAACAACAGCAAAATATCAAAAAAGAAAAAAAGAAAAAAAAAAGAAATAGAGCAAATGTTGACGAGTATCTACAGTCCTACATGATAACGGTCAATATTATGCAATTAGTGCATGCTCTATCATGCACAATACTGGATTGTAGAATGACAAGTACTGAATATTCCGATTGTCGTTTTGTTGGCGGCCTCGGTTATGAATGATAAATTAGTATTTCGAGTTCTAGTCTAGTACTGGTGCATCAACAGAACATGATTATGCACTCTCAAATTGTTATAGTTAATTCTCTTGATCGTAATGCGTTTTCCATAGGTCTAGACCCTATTAGATCTGATACTGATTTCGTGCAAAAACTCTTGCCTATATTACGTACAGCTAGCCATGTAGTGCTGAGCAGACTTGCGGCCAGGTAAACGGCGAGCTTACTGCGTCTACCAGTGCCATAACGCAAAAAGAGGTCTTTACGGCAGGCTTTATGCCCCAGTCACACAGTGCTTTACGATGGGTTACGTCCGCCGCGGATAGATACGGATGAGTGGACGCAGGGGGACGCAGCGTAGACGTAACTGTCCGTACCTCACCCGTATAGAAACGCAAAATGACGGCAACAAGCCTGCGAAGTTTTGAAATGTTCAAAATTTCGCAGAGGGACTCCACGGATGCAGACTTACGCAATTAACCGTAACCAAATGTAATCATCTGTAACTGAACGTAACTATCCGTAGCTTTGACGCAGGCCATCCGCAAAAAGTTTTACCTCCCGTCCCTTTGCGTTCGTTTACGTCCACCGTGAGTATCCGAAAGTAACCGCAAGTCAACGTATAACAACACTTGCGTCCGCTTCCGGATATTTGCGGACAGTTACGGATGCTGCGGACGATTACGTCCTTTGACGTTTTCCGTTTTTTACTCGCATGGGAACACAGAGACTCGTGGGGAAGCCACACAACTCGTGTTGCCAAGCTGCAGCGCCTTTACCTGAAGGAATGCCACAACACAGTCGGAGCAGTGGAGAGGCAGAACCGCATGGTCAAGTTATGAAATTTCTCGCACGAATGATTATTTTAGGTGGCCCCCATATACACATGACGTCGGTTAGCTTGGTGCTGAACTTTTTTTTTTGGCACTCTTTGAATGTGTAATATTTTTTGAAAAGGGCAATATTTTTTGGTAGAGGATTGGGTGACAGCATTTCATTCACTTTTCTGGCCGGGGAAAGTGTTGGACAGCGAGAAACTATAAAAAATGAGAACAAATTAAATATTTCTCTATAGTCTTATACCCACTTTACGCTCGATGGAATGTATATATATATATATATATATATATATATATACATTATATATATATATATATATATATATATATATAATATTATATATATATATATATATACATTATATATATATAATATATATATCGTCGCTTGCCCGGAAGAAGGGAACGAGCGCGCGAATACGCGTAAAAATAGATTTCGAGAAAAGACCTGCATGAGGTAAGATCATAAGCAATATCATAAGATTTGTAGATTATTCATTATAGCCACTTTAGCTAGTACCAAATTGGAATATTATCTGTTCACTTGTGAATTTTCAGCAGTATTGATATTCAAATATCAAAGATATAGTCAATTGAAACTTTAAATTGCGATTTTCTCGAAATCTATTTTTTACGCGTATTCGCGCGCTCGTTCCCTTCTTCCGGGCAAGCGACGATATATAATATATATATATATATATATATATATATATATATATATATATATAATTATATATACATATTATATCAGGGCTCGACACTAATGGTGGCCAGGTGGCCCGGGGTGGCCAGGTGGCCCGGGGCCACCAAAAATGAAAGCTGGGCCACCAAATTTCAAAAAAGGGCAAATTTGGTGGCCCACCTCGGGCCACCAAAGTTTTTTGAAAAGTGTCATTTATTTATGTTAAGACGTTGCAACCCATGTGCCTGTCAATGAACATTTATACTTAGTCTTACTTAGTCTTCAGCAGTTAAATTTGTTTAAAGGATGGATGAAAAGGACTGAATGAGTGCCTCAGAGTGAGTGTTGCGAGTTGTTGAGGTTTATTTATGAGTAGATATGTCCAACTTCCAATTCTTACTATGGTAAAACTTAAATAGTTGACTCATCAAAAAAAGCAGGAATTTTAACGTTTTTTATTTATTTTTTTTTTTTGGGGGGGGGCACCAAATTTTTCTCTCGGGCCACCAAAAATTTGAAATTGATGATTTTGGTGGCCCCATCGGGCCACCAAATAAAAAAGTTTGTGTGGAGCTTTGCATATAAATATATATATATATATATATATATATATATATATATGTATGTAAACGAGAGTAAAGAGGCGGTAGACGTTGCTTAATCCTCACAAGTGAGTTTACTCAAGCTTTCGGGCTTCCTGCCCTTTGTCAAGACTGGGGACAAGATACAAAACATGGATATCATATACACAAATAGAAAATAATAATGATGATCAAAACAATAGCGGAACTGATAACTACAGTGAAAGAGGCAGAGACGGCAGGGAATAATTACACAGGTGGGGGTGAATATATGCGTCAATCTTGCATAATATAACATGCAGATATACAGTCACAAACAAGCATACAAAATATAAACATTTACAAATACAGTGTACGTATGACTAAACATCTGCACACACACAATGGATACGGATGTGTGCGCACAATACGGAAGCTCCTCGCGCATGTCAAAGCAGGCAACCATATAAACAATAACGGCAATTAATGAAATCATAATAGTAATTAAATCAAGGAGTGTGTGTATGAATAAGCGGAACATAGGTACACACAAAAAGAGCACATAAGTGCCGTCACATTATTATACACTCATTCCCGGTTAAGAACGCTACTTAGGATTAAGCAACGTCTACCGCCTCTTTACTCTCGTTTACATACACACTCCAAAAAGATGCGACGACCCAGGGGTTCATCATTAGCTGAAGACACACGACTCACACTTTTATATATATATATATATATATATATATATATATATATATATATATATATATATATATATATATATGTATATTGTATTTGGGTGTGGGAGGGGTGTTCGAAAGTCCTAATGTCGTTTTTTTTTCTGGAAATTCAATAAGCATTGCTTTATTATAACAATCTCCTTAACATAACCCAGTAACTCATGAATATCACTGCACAATGACAGCGTAACCACAGTTTGTCTATTCCATGACTTTAAGTAATATTTTCTTACTCTAATGTTTCACTTTGTCGATCTATATTGTACTTTATCTGTGGTATAATTATGTTATGTATTCTTTACATTTATGATGTTACTTCATATTTGAGTTGCTCAAATAGAATTCAAACTTCAAGTTCAAAATCTCATCTTTTATTACTGTAAAGCAAATTAAAGGAATACGAAAGCTTTTCACAACTTGTACGTAATTCAATTTCAGTTTTCCACAGTGTACAATATAAGACAGTCCAATATGTGATAAACTTGCTGTCATAATACACTGACTTGGCAGGGATCGTCAGAAGAAAACCATATTGTCCATTGTCATGTATAACAATCTGTAACTATCCGTAACATCCGAAAATATCCGCAACTTTCCGTAAATATTAGCAATTGTCCGCAAGTGTTCAGAACTATTCGGAAGTTTACGAAAGTTGAAAGAACAAATTACGCGCCAATCCGTAAGAATATCCGCAAGTGAACACAAGTATTCGCATTTGGTCGTATCTGTCCGTATCACCCGCATTTTTCCCCGTATGTTTTGTGAAAATTTTCTGGTGACGGCAAGGGATCCGCGGGAGTCCGCAGAAAAAATGACTTTTTTTGGACGTAACGGCGGACGCAGAGCATTTTGTGACTGGGGCCTAACCCTTATACCAACAATGTACGTATTGGATACGTCCTTGCCCCATATCACTGGGCAGATAATTCCATAGCCACGATGTAAATGTTTTGGTATAGAGCACAGCTGCGCTACACAGCGAGATTTCATACGAACACGTGATGATTTGATTTGATTTGATTTATTCATTCTCCGTATGGCATCATTTACATCTTTTTTTATCAACATAATCAAACATAATATATACAAATATGAAACTCCTCATTATAGCTCGTTTCTACAATTTCAACAATTTTGATTACAAATACATTTGTGACACAATTACAGTACATGTGTTATGAATTACCAAACAGAACGGTCGCCAATAATAAGCTATAAGCTTGACCCTTTGGCAATCGATGATACAATACGTTAATGCAATAAGAGAAGGGGGGGGGGGATGTCCAACATGATGCTCGTGGATAAGGGGGATAATAGGAGAGACAGAAAGAGCAAGAAAGAGAGGGTGATAGAAGCCTTCCGATACCAGGCTTGCCAGATCAAACTCACAATAAATACATACACGTGCACATGGTTATAGATTTACAGTAATGTATTCACATTTCACGCACAAATAGACATGATACAGCGTTGCTATTGTCGAATAAAGGTTACATGAATTAAGAATAGAAGAGAAATAAGAACATGATGCGATGTAACCAATAACAACGAATGTTATACTTAGTCAAAATCTACTATAAAGGAACGCTGCGAAGTTGCTACTAGGTTTAAATGATATCAACGAAAATATTAATAAAAATTATATTGAGAGCAATCACATATTATGTTATGTATCGCAGGGAGTCAAAGAATGAGGTACGATTAGAATCAACACGGCATAAGACTAGTGAAAAATGACCCCCCCCCCCCCCCAAAAAAAAAAAAAAAAAAAAAAAATCCGACAGAATCGGATTGAAAATACAGAGAAAATATATACATAGGAGGGGAACAAGATAAGTGCATGCTTGTGAACTATACATAATACAGGAAAATGAGCAATGACGTGTTAACTGTAAAAACAAAAAAGATGAGTAATGAAACGGACAACAACAAAAAACCAACATGTTGAGTTAGAGAAACATCGTGGAGAGAGAAGAAAAGGGAACTTAATGTGAATTTATCAAAAAGAAGAAGAAGAAAAAAAAAAGAGATAATGACGAAGAAGACGTATGACTTCTTCGTATGAACAGAGTGTATGGAAAGAAACAGTAAAAACAAATGCAGATATCAACGAAATATGCGTAGCGGAGGTAAACATTCTCGCTAATGAGTGGAATGGTCATCAAGAGTGAAGCAGGCATGTACCATCAGTTCGACTGATTACCGAGAAATTTTATTGCGTCAACTCCGTATATAGTGAAGATGCTCAAGGCTCTGCTACCTGTAAGAAAAGTAACGTTAGATAGAGAGACAGAGAAAGCGTCTGAGACAGACTGACAGACAGACAGACACAGAGAGAGAGAGAGAGAGAGAGAGAGAGAGAGAGAGAGAGAGAGAGAGGGAGAGGAAAGACCCAACTCAAAGGCGTGATTGAACAAGCTAGCATGCCTTGAAGCAGGTCTCATGTATTAATCTGAAGATGAAAATGGTTTGAAGTACTTTTGTGGAGATCTTACTGTTTGGTTTTCTATTATTTCACACTCCCAATACATGTGCTATAATTCAGTCAGATCATTTGATTCACGTTATCCCGAGTGGTTCCCAAATGACGTGTTCTCTTATTCTTTAATCTGTAAATGTATATCTCAGTTTTATATTCAGATGTACACACTGTATGTTCTATTGTCTTGTAAACAAAAAGAAATGACTGTATGTGTTTGTAATATGATAATATTCCATGTCGAAAAATCCTCATAAATGCATTTTAATTTGAAAGCATCAATCATTGTTTTATCATTTTGTAAGAATACTTATAAGATCAAGAAAGAATAATCAACCTACGTATGAAACCACGTGAAGTAACAAAGAATAGCAATGCGCACTTTGGAAGATTGACTACAACAACAAAGTTGAAAAGTGCACTTAAGTGGAATAATTGACTGAAGGAATTAATGCATAATCTGTAGTGTCAAGCAACGTTTAAAATGGAATGATTGACGGCAAGTAGCGACATTCAGTCAGTGTAGGGGAAAAAATCGTGCACGCGATGTCTGTAACAAAAAAAAAAAAACAAAACAAAAAAAAAAGAGTTCCCGAACCAATTTCAGCTTTTTGTATATCATTCCTCCGCCAGGGGTCAATAGATGGCGCCTTTAAAATGTACATTTCCGCACATATTGATATCGGGGATTTTTGATAGCTCAAATCAAAGCATAATTTCCTAAAATTGCATACATGGGACTTTTTTTGATCAACGCTACCGTACAAAATTGTCATTTTTAAATGCTGGAGACACTGTTCAGTGTATGAATGATTGGTTTTATTGTCACGTGACCATTCGCATAACTTGTAAGCAAGGTTGTTAATTGCAATACATTCTATATTTCCAATATTCTTTCAATCGTTTGTTTTTAATGTGCTTCATGGCCGTCACAAGCTTTTTTCGGGGAGGGGGTGCATTTCTGGTTCAACTTCCGGCTCATCAGTTAACAAGCAAAAAAAAAAAAAAAAAAAAAAAAAAAAAAAAAAAAAAAAAAAAAGGGGGGGGGCTTCAGCGCAACTTTGTGATTCGACTTTAGAGTTTCTTCAGCTGCCACCCCCTCCCAAAAAAGGGCCTCTTTCCCGCTCTCTTTTGAAGGAGGGAGGAGGGGGTGCGTTCGCACCAAAGCATCCCCCCCCCCCCCGTGATTCCCATATGTTTACAGGGGTTAACCATTGGAGCCTACTTTATAATATCCTGGCCATCATGTTTGTGTATGAAATTTGTGCACATGTGACTCATAGGCGCAGAGAGGGTTAAAATTTCACCATGGTCACAGAGTGAAGTTGTTGCTGTTGTTCTTTGTGCTATCCCCAGTCAAAGTATTATGGTACCATCTACACGCGTCGCAACACCATTATTATGACGCTGTTCCTCTGGGTCCTCTGCTTCTTCATCGACCTCCCAAACTACGTCGGGCTCGGCGCCCACATCTTCGACGAAAAGAAGATGGGATGCTCCTTCGACCGCATCCACCACTATGGCTACACCGTCTACTTTGTGGCCATGGGCGTGGTCATTCCTCTCTGCATGGTGCTCTTCTGCTACATCAAGGTCTACAAGTTTGTAAAAGAAAGCGAGGAGAGGGTACGTATTAAAGCAATCTCTCTTGTCCTGGACAGTCTACCACATCGTTGATTTTTCTTTTTGTCTCAAAAGCCCTATAAAAGAATCTACACCTGAAAAAAAAAAACCCACAACAACAACAACAAAACAAGAACACTAGGCCTATGTGTGTTGTGAACGATACACGAAAGAAAATTTTGTATTCTGAAATTAATGAATCATTTTCATTATTGTGCCACGCCCTCCCCCAATAATTGGCATAAAGAAGTAAAAGAACAAATCGTGTCTGACATTCGTTCGTTCGTTCATATTTCTTTTGGTTCTCAAATCAAATCAAATCAAACCAAACCAAAAATGAATTAAATGTATGTGACAAATTTAAAGAAAACAAAGCCAAATGACAAAGGAGCAACACAAAAGTGCAGTCTATACTGCATGCGTAACAAAAAAATCTTTGTGAAACATTTATCGTTACATATAATACAAATAATGCAGTACATTTGATTCAATAAGGAAACATGGGTTTTAAATCAAAACTGCAACAATTCATAACTTTTGAAGGGATTGTCTGGTTTTCTGCAAAGTTCAGTAAAGGTGCTACTGATATTGTTGCCACTCACTGGATCTATTATGTATACTTGACTTTGATTGCCCTCGAGTTGGGATAATTATGTGATTTGTGCATAAAATAATGTGATGGTACCTCATGGGGGGGGGGGGGTCGTGCATGTGCAGGCATGTGCATTTTTCGTATTTGCTTGTGTGATGCTTTGTGTGTCACACAGTTATAGATGTTCATACAAAGACAGAGAAGAAGCTGCAATTAACAGATAATTTTGTCAAGGACAAGAAAGTTACCATCAATGTTGCAAGTAACTCCCCTTCTTCCCTTTCCCCCAGAGGTACACTGCAAGAAGTCCGGTGTTAAATAGTGAACACCGAGCTGGTGTTAAATTTTCGGTGCTCATTTATGGTGTTAAATTAACACCTCCGGGTGTCATTTCCAAATATAAAACTGTTTTTTGAAGAGTTTCTTAGTAACTGCACTTCTTGCTGATTTTTAATTTAAACAAGACGATCAAGAATTTTACATTAAAATACTAGATTTTTGAAAAAATGTGAAAATAAATTTACACCACAGTAACACCAGCTGGTGTGGTCTCTTATTGAAGTTGGACGGGTGTTAAACCATTGATATTGACACCAACAAATATCAAATCAACACCATGTGGTGTCATTTTTGAATTAACACCAGTACAGTGTCAAAATAACACCAGGTACAGTGTCAAATTAACACCACGAAGTGTCAGGTGAACACTTTTCAACACCATCACAGTGCATTTTCAACACCTGTGGGTGTGGTCCTCTATTGAAGTTTGATCGGTGTTAGATTTAACACCCGTGGTGTTAAATCTAACACCGATGTTTTTACAGTGTACTCACATGATACAAGCATAGTCTTTTGAGTGGGTGCCTTCCCTTTTTTCGCAGAGTGTATTATATAGAGTGTATGTTTCTTTTTTTTTTGTACTAATCATGGAGACATTCTAACATGTTGTTATCCCTGTCTGGCTATGTATATTTTCAACGACTTGCATGTCAAATTTATCATAATGTTTCTTGCACATTCTGTTGAAAAAAAAAGTGAAAATAAAGTTTGAATTTGAATTTGAATTTAGATCTGATCTCGATCATCACGATATAGTTTAAGGAAAGTAATGATTTCTTTGAGCCTTGTCGACCAAAAAAACGAACAAACAAATAAACAAACAGACAAACAAACATACCAGACCGGGAGATTTGGTAATCCTATAGGGACCCACATGATTTAGAACCAGGAAACACAATGCAGTTTTAAAAAAGAAAAGGCAAGTACCCCAAATTGTTATGGGAGCACTGATTTGCAACCTATGTAACACCAGAAAAAAGCTTCTGTAATTGATTGGAGAAATCTATGTCTTTTTTTTTTTGGCTAATTCTCTAATCTGCATTAGGAGCCATGAAATTAAAATAAACATCGAAAACATAATCATATGCTTTAAGTGAAAAATTTTCAATTGTTTGCGAA
Organism: Diadema antillarum; assembly: GCF_040938485.1. Classification (NCBI taxonomy): domain Eukaryota; kingdom Metazoa; phylum Echinodermata; class Echinoidea; order Diadematoida; family Diadematidae; genus Diadema; species Diadema antillarum. The sequence goes on from NW_027271607.1 coordinate 117,400, forward strand.
CAACTCCACACATTTTTTTTTTCTTTAAATAAATATGTTGTTAGTCACACATCTTTCGTTCGTATGATTCTTCTTCTAATATTTATATCTTAAATGATCGCGGTCTCCTGCTTTTCTGTTCGTACAATGTCTAAAGAAATGCACAATTCCCAAATCAATGCGTTTAGATCCCTTTCTCTGTTTTTTTTTAATTTGGTTATTCAAACGACATTACATGTTCAGAATGAATAATTAATCATCATTCAGCTCATTTACAGTTGTTATTTTCACGAATTCCTTCTGAACATCGATGTGATACTATGCTATACGACTCATACATCGAATACTTGTATGCTCATAATGTATGCATGTATTTTGACTTAATTTGTAAGAGAGCATGCTAAACTTATGCGTCGTGTAATAATATATTTTTTTAATGTATGTATTCTGTTGTTTGGTGTGATTCGAAATAAAAAAAGAGAAATAAAACCAAACGAACAAACATAACCACACGTCAACATAATTATGACATCGACAGATTCGCAGCTGGGACGCGCAGACCCGTGGCGCCAATCCGGCTAACCAGCTACCCCAAATCTCGAAGGCCGACCGCCGCCTCATGGTTACCGTCTTCATCATCTTCCTTGTGTTCCTCACGTGCTGGACACCGTACGCCGTAGTCGTCCTCACTGACGTCCACAACGTCTACCCGAAGGAGCTCTATGTCGGGGCCGTTATTCTCGCTCACCTCAATTCCAGCCTCAACAGCATTCTCTACGGTATCTCCAATCGCCGGGTGAGTACGAAGACGAAAACTCATAAAGAGAGACGGAGAGAGAAACACACACACACACACACACACACACACACACACACACACACACACACACAAACACACAAACACACATACAATCATGTTCCATAACCCCATGTCCTTTGATGTTTTAACAGCGTGCCCTCCTAGTGCTTCATTTATGTTGTGACGTCAGCTTGAAACTTTTCTTTATACTTGTACGTGTGTTTTTTCACTTCCTATTTTCAAGGGGGATTTTGAATTGATGGTAGCAGAAAAGAATTGATAACACGCTTCTTTGGTTTTTCTCCCGCGTTTGTAGTATCGAAATGGATACAAGAAACTGCTTTTCCTGGATCGAGTCAGATGCTGTCGCACCACCGTTGGGATCGGCGAGTCGCAGGCGGTGGAAGGCTCCACAGCCGCTGCGACGAAGTCCTAGCCCCGATTCACCAGCTGTCCAAATTGCAGAGTGATATTCTTTATGCATCATAAGAGGCCTTACCACACCATGTGACGTGCCACCTGACCGGTCAGGTGAACAAACACGTGACATGAACATATTTGGTGTTTGATTGATAATTAATTCAAATCGAAATAGGAGAATTCTTTTTTTTTTTGTACACAGCATCCATGAATTCCTATTGACCTAATATGGCTATACAGTTACGTTCTATATTTTTGTCATGGGTTTTATCTTAATCCCTGTGTGATGTTGGGTTACTACCAATTAAGGGGGTCAATTTTACCCATGCACCTAATGAAATTGACACCAAATAAGTGGATTTCATTTGGTTCGGTTACCATTTTCAGTGGAATGCCTTCGTGATTTGTTAGAGTGATGTCTCATTGTCAATTACCACTTCTTCTGAGATAAGTGTTAAGAAAGCTTTCAAGCGTATTTTACTTGAAAGGTATTCTTGAAGTTACCGATATCATCTTCTGAATTTATAAGAGATTAGCATGATAGGGGTGTGTTTGTAAAAATTTCATCTTGTGTATTGTTAATGTGCTGGTGTATGTTTTAGTCTGTGTATGCATGTGTGTGTATGTGTGAGTGTGTGTGTGTGTGTGCGTGTGTGTGTGTGTGCCAACGTTTTTCTCAGTTATAGTTTATAGAAAGAAGAGACATAACGCTGTACAACGTATTTACTTTTTCGGGGTTAGTTTTAAATAAGGCCCATTGCCTTCTCACTCACCCCTTCACTTGATATATTTGGTTGTTTGTTTGCTTTGTTTGTTTGTCTGTCACATTGTCATGTTATACTTGTCATGCCGTTGTCACATTTTATGTATGCATATCTTATTAAGTGAAAATAAATTAACATTGCGGTTCTCTCTGCACATTAATTTGCACATTGATTGTTTTCCGAACAATTAGTATTTTGAACTTGCCAAAAAAAGAAGAAATTGTAAATAATTTATCGACTCGATTATCATGAATGTCGTGTGTAATCACATCGTCCCCTCTAGTAAGAGGCAAAATAATACTCTGTCCCTCGGACAGGACATAAAATTGAGGTCCCGTGTGAGAGAGTCACAACTCAAGCACGTAAAAGATCCCGGTTCATTAGTCATCGCAAAGAGCAGGGCTTTGAACCCGGTGAAGTGGTCACACCTTACATACAGCTGGACCTAGTGAAAACCAGCTATTGAGCTATCCATCCATCCATCTTCTCAGATGGAAGAAAAAAAAGATTAAAACAAAATTAAACTAACTGCTCATGGATAAACATATGACAAAATCTTCTTTATAATACATGTAAATGCTGGTACAGAGATGTCAGGAATAGGTAGTCTAAATCATACAGTGAGCGTCATAAATTGTCATTTACGAAACGGAAATTATGGTACATTATTCAAATTAAATAAGCATTTATTTCATTGCTTGGATTTTTTTCAGTCTTTTGTTTCACTTAATCTCAAGCAAGACAGTTCCATTGATTTTCTTTTGTGAAATCAGGTTATGTCATGTAAAGAGAGAGAAAGAAAGAAATCCTGCAACGAGATTTCATCTCAGAATTAATTGACTGACAATCGTCAATTGTTTTTAAGGAAAAACTCTCGAGTACTAAAGAGGAAATCCATCCGAAATAAATGAATTTCAAAAGAAAGAGAACAGGCATTTAGTTGTATAAGCTATAAATAGCAGTTTTCTGAATTTCATATATAACATACATGCAAAATTTGAAGGTATGACATCATCAATTCGCTCATTTGAATATTCATAAGGACTAGTCAAGAAAAGTTTCGCCATTTTTTGTTTCATTCTGTAGGGAATTTGTTCTCTGTTTTTTGATGTCGATTTATTTTTGGGATGGATCTTCCTTTTTAACCCTATTAAGCCCAAGCTATTTTGACCCCTCGCAGGCCCAAGGGGGGGGCACATTGTGCCCCCCCCTATATAACTTTTTTATTATTTGATGTATCATCGTCATATTTGGCACGTGGGTAGAGTAACTCATACTCTACATGACGGTACATTTGAATTTTCACAAGGTCACCCATGGAGGGCGCTATTTACAAAAATATAAAGAAATACATAGTAAATATGCTAAAAACGTGATTTTTTGGTATAATTTCTTTATCCCCATTATATATGTCTTATTATAGACCAATCATTTTCATATTTGCCACAAATGATAAGCAAGTAGAATTTTATCATTTGCTATGTTTGAAATTTCTCAAGGTCACCACATGGGGGCGCTATTCATATCAACATAGTGATACATTATGAAACCTTTATAGATGAAATGTTTGGGATGGGTACACGTACAGTTATGACATTTCATATTTGCATAATAGTGGAATTTTGAGATTACAAATTGAAAATTTGACAAACTAATGATATTAGAGGCATAACTTGGGTGAAGGAATCAAAATAACTCAAAATATAAGGGCAATCAGTAGAAAATATTATTGTTTTCAATTATCTCTATTATATCTATTGTTTTATGCCTTTGTCACATAAAAACAAAGGAAATAATAAGAAAAACTTTCCAGGACCATGATTACTTCAAATGTTGCTTCTTCAACAAATTTCAGCCAAGAAACACCCATTTCATACACTGTAATGCTGTTAAATGAAATGGGAACAGAAAAAAGATACAAAATCTGACTGACATGGTTGTCAGTTTATGGTTGCCATGGCAACCACCAACATCAAATATAGCTAAATTATATATCAAAATGTTTGCAATAAGATTTTAGGAAAAGTCACCAAATTTGGTTGAAATCGGATTAAGGATGAAGGAGTGGCAAACGAAAATCTGGTAGGGGGGGCACAATGTGCCCCCCCTTGGGCTTTATAGGGTTAAGTGTTGTTTGAGTGTCGTTGCAGCTGGTATCAGTGACTATCGACTTTAAATTTGATTACCTTGAAAGGAGACCTGAGAACGATTTTCAGATTTTGGCATTATTGAAGAGCTATAAATATATTATACTGGGTGCAGATTTACCGAATTCATAATGATTGTAATGAGGAATCAGAATTAAAGTTTTCAAAATCCCAGTGAAAACGGATGATGGCGTGGCAGCTTCACATAAGAATGCAATCGGGTGGTCATTGCAGTGGAACATGACAGTAATGCATAGTATTACATAGATTATACACAGCAGGTGAAGCTGTAATAAACTGTGGAATTGTAATGGAATTACATTGATACGTTACCGGACTATGTGAGCCTCTTATCGCGTATGTTATAATCCTTGTTCAAATGTTTGGGGTTTTCCAGAGCATTGGTTTCGCTGCTCATGGACCCTGATAAATTCCACAAATTCATAAAGGCGCTATCGATTTATGCACTTCATGATGTTAAATTACATGAAATCTTCTGTAATTAGGTTTTGTGGTCCAGTGGGATGCGCACTGCACTATCGAAGAGGTATACCTTGAACTTTATACCGATACTTCTTGTTATACATTAACGGATTCGCTGTATGTACAACAAAGAAATATAGGGAACTTGTTTGTTTGTTTGTTTTTACAACTACAATAATTACTCCCTCCACTCAACCCACATGCACGAAATGTATAATCTGTTATATAAAGTGGGGAGTTAGTGTTGGTTACAGCAGGAGTACACATTGTGACAGGCCGAGTGGAATGTTTCGTTGTTCGTTTTTTTTTTTTCGGTCTGTACTATTTCTGAATCAAACTATACCAAAGCAGCACAGGGTGTATATGTCAAAAGAAAGTATTCAGAAATAAAGATGAAAAGGGAAAGACGCATATTCAGTTCGTTCTCTTCCTTTTGATTCAATGAATTATACCTGTTCTTCATTGGAGTCCGCATGAATGGAGTGAGTGCAGATAGATACAAGTTTTATTAACAGTAGGCTTTAAGCTTTATTGTAAATGAATGTGCTGCCGCCATGTTGTGGAATTTTGAATTCGAGTAAGAATTACATCCGCTTGAAAGTTTTGAGATTCAAGCTACTGAGAACAGAACAGAACATAAACTATCTCTGATACTTTGAAAAATATGGAATAAAAATACAAAATAATAATACCTGAAAGTATCTCTGATACATTGTGAAAATTCGCACTGTCATCCCTGAAGAAGAGGAAGGATCCTCGAAAATTCAGAGTATTCATTAAATCAAGATTGGCTATTAATGCATTCCCTGCATTCCTCTGTTGTGACTTTATTATTGCTATTTCTAGTACTGCCAATACGCGGTACAACTACAATATAAATATATATATATATATATATATATATATATATATATATATATACTTCCAGAACCTGGAGCTTGGATTTCCATAACCCGATGACGAAATTGACTGCTATTTGATAATATGAATTCGAATTAGAGAGCCAAGTTAAAAGCTAAGCTCGAGAAAATTTCTCAACCCAAACTCGGGAAGTTTTTGAAATAGCGGGATGATGTGCGAACTCACGAGCTATTTGATATTGTTAATTCGCCTCAAGATATTTAAATAGTGCAATGCATCCCATCATGCCTAGCGTTTGTGACTCGATCGATCGAGGCAACCTGCACACAAATCGCGTGTAATTTTTCGAAGGCGCGTGCTCTACCGACCATGTTTGCGCATGCTCAGCTTTCGAATTAGCTCGGAAAGAATAAATCGGGGTAATTCTCTTCGAGCTGATGTGAATAGAAAATCAAATAGCGCACTAATTTGCGATCGGAAAAAAAAAAATCTTGAGCCTGGATTTTCATCGGACTGATGTGAAAACGCATGTTGTCTGCATCGAATACACCACCAATGTTTTCTATCAAAATGGACAAAACAACAACAACAACAACAAAAGCAACAACAACAACAACATCACTTTGTTGCTGCCAGGTGGATGTGCAGGCAAGTACCCTTTATAAGAATTACATGAATAATTACTAAATCGCAGATTTAAACACAGCATGCTGTTACAATAGTACAAATTACCTTTTTCTGATCATGCGCAAAGTACAACTATGAAATGGCTTATTGCAAGCTTTAATAGAATCGGTATGTTTTATTGATATTTAAAAAAGATACATGATATTGCACAACTTAACCCAGACTAATGTGACACGCTTGAAGCTTTGATAGTCAGCCATAAAAAGCAACGGTTATGTAGACTGATTATCTAACTTTCCTTGCCGAGGCACATATAGACTAAGAGGGAACATTGAAATCTTCAGAGTTATTAGTTTTGTAGAATTAAATGGTATTGATAATCTAATAATGATAATGATAACAACAACAGTAGTTGTTACAATGATAATGATGGCAATTTTAATAGTGTAAATGCCTAATGGTAGCAATGAGGGACCCACAAAAATTGTATTCTGTCTCTCCGAGCGATTTTCCTGGCAAGTTGTGATTACAGTAGGCCTACTATTTTATTGTGGAAGTCGTTTTCCTTAAAACGCATCCGGGCCAATCAATTAGATATATAAATGTGTATAAATATATATATATATATATATATATATATATATATATATACATATAAACTTTTTATTTCTTCGTTTCTAATTGTTACTATACTCTACATAATTATTCAGTTATAAAATACCGTGATGCCGTGGTTATACTACGGCATGATGGTCATTACATGGCATTTCCATGGTCATTCTATAGGTAGTAATACCACTGTGGTGCTATGGTATATTTGCTATATATATAGGCCTATATCCATGGTTATTTTATGGTACCTGTAGTAATGAGGGAATGCCATATCATGGTTATTTTATGGTGCTAATAGTAATACCGTGGGGGTGTGGTGGGGACGGTGTGACAGGAGTGTTTGCCAGACCCAGGGGGTGGGGTGTGGTGGGGTGTGACTAGTTTGCAGGCACAAACCCTTGTTGGTCGTATGTAGGAGTCTGCGTGCGCCAAGACTAATACACGCACCACTACACTGCGGCTTGTTGGGAGAAGCTAAAACACAGGGCCTATGGGACAGTGCCGAAGTGGTGCATATAGTAGTCTTGGCGCAGACTCCTTTACGACCAACAAGGGTTTGTGCCTGCAAACTAGGGTGTGACAGGAGTGTTTGCCAGACCCAGGGGGTGGGGTGGGATGGAGTGGGACAGGTTGGAGTGTGTGCCAGACCCAGGGGGTGGGGTTTGACAGAAGTGTTTAACAGACCCGGGGATGAGGTGAGACAGGAGTGTTTGCCAGACCCATGGGGGTGGGATGTCACAGGAGTGTGTGCCAGAACACCCCCCCCCCGGGGGGGGGGGGGGGGGGAGGTGTGACAAGAGTCACGTGTGTGGTAGACCCTCCCAACTTTCTCTTAACCAGCCCACTGCGAGTGATTAAATGGTCACCTACGCGTGAATCGGTGCGGATCCTGCGCCTGTAACTTTGTTGTGCGTATATTGACATATTGCTGGAGAAGCTATACAACGCAGTACACTGATATTGCTTGAGCTGTGTGGAGATAACTTTCATTTCGAGACGAACCTATCCCCATGGTTGTATGATATCACATCCTGGCCGCTGTGATCTTCTTCTGAAGGTAAGATCTTTCACATTGCCGATTGTGTAGTTTTGAGTGGCAAAATTCAACCAACCTTCAATGACGTGAGTTACAAAATAGACTTTAAGTTCTTTTTTCTTTTTTCTTCAGAATATGAATACAGCTCTCACATTATTCACATAAAATTTTGTGTTCCGTGATTGTTTATAGTTGTGTTAGAATTGTTATATACGATATACTTGTGTGTATACGGGTAGGCCTGTGTGCATTCAATATGTCTGGCTCCATCGGGGTGCTCTTGGTGAGGAAAAACTTCTGCAGTATGAAATTGCATGTACTTAATGTCTACAACTTTACATATCATGCAAATTTGTTGCAACTGTGTGCAGGCTATTAATGATCAATCCTTGCTTTTCATCGCATATGCATGCAAAAAATTGCACTTCACTTTAAAGACGTAACGATATTTCTAGTACGAACTGGAAAATGAGAAAAAAAAGGTGTAACGTTCCTGTCGTTTGATACTGTCCTCTTGGCACATTCAGGTTAAGCTGAAGATTATATTCAATCCTTTTCGAAGAATAAAGCAGGCACGACGACTTACTGGTGATATAGTGTGGTTTGAAGTTAATATTCAATTACCAATGTCGTTATTTTGTGAATATTGTTTATGTTGCCATAAATCATTTGACGAGTTTTTATAGCGTAAAGAACCCAAGTGCAACATAGAATTGCTGAAACAGGATTCATTGATTGCCTGCAAAGGAGCTATTAGGTTTGAAATACGTACTCTGGTTTATCATGCCATTGATGGAACAGCTCCTGATTCTGGTCTCTTACATACTCCGGTGGAATTCTCTTCCACGTGAGCTGAAAGACTCCAGCTCCATAACGTCTTTAAGGATTGACCTGAAATCCTATTTGTTTGACAGTGCGTTTTGAAGACAGACATTCATGTCTTCTTTTTCATCTTCTCCTTCATTTATGGTATATGCATTTTCAGCCTTTTTGCTCTGGTTGATAGCGCCTTGAGCGCTGTCTTACAATGGAAAATTCTCGTTTTCGGGGTCAATTATTGTTATGGTTCAAAGATTAATTAACCAACAGAAAACAGTATGTTCCTTTCAATGGGTTTGATTATGATTGTCTTTTTTCCAAACCGATGTTCCTCAAGGCTCAATCTTACATGGGCCCGTTAATATTTCTTCACTTTGTCAATGATAATTAATATTATCATCAATTTTCATTTCCTATTATCTTTTGATTTTATTTGCTGACAATACTATTGACATATCTTATTCTCATTGTGAGGTCTTACATATTTAAATGATGCTTGCAATTTTGAAATTGATAAGGGATCAAATTGGTTTAAATCCGATGATTTTTTTCTTTAAATATAATAAAGACTCGATGCATGCATTTGATATCCATTCTAATAATACAGAAACGCTGATACATATTAAGATTGACATCGATAACTTTCCATTAGAAAAAAATTCTAATTCTTAGGGCGTACTTCCAGATGAAACTTTGACTTGGTTTATGGAACGAGCATTTCCACTACGTTGTACTGTCTATTTCTAAAAACATTGATACCATTTCAAGGCTAACGTTTCTTTCTATCCGTTGTTATTGTTGTTATCATTATCATTATCATTTTTATTACTGGTACCATTCTTATTATCCTGCTGGTTACCACCATCACCGATATCATCTTGCGTCAACTTCAGGTGACGCAAGAATTCAAATGAGGGGGTATCTAATGCATAGCTTTGATTGGAGAAAGCCACGAGCTTCCCGAAAAAAAAAGATATGTTTGCAGTAATTTCGCGCAGTAACTTTGAGTTAGAGTTGCAATGATAAACCGTTGGTAATTGCACTTAACCCATTGAGGACGAGTCCCGAGTATTCTCGGGCAGTTGTCTGTGGGAAATGCGTGTTGTAGCAAAATCAGTCCGTCCTCAACGGGTAACTTTTTGTCAGTTGACGTCGTCATTGTTTTTGTGAAACCAAACGCAGTTTATTCAGTCTACTAGTAACCATGAGTGGATGGCGAAAAATAATAATGATAAAAAGAAATCCAACAACCTGCAGAGGCTTCGACTTGAGGTTCTCTGGGTATTACACAGGCAAAAACGACAGCAATGCTGCAGTCAGTAAACTGACAACTCAATTAGTTCCAGCAAGCCTTCCGATATGTGCCCAACGTTAAAAGGTATGACATTTACTAATTGATTGATTTTTTTTTTTTTTTGTAGCTAAAATCATCATTCTTTTTACCTGTTTACGGTGAAGCAATTCCATTCTGATGTCGGCCATGCTTGGTGTGGTATAATTTCGAGATTGAGTGCGCTGGAATTATACAAACGAATGAAAGCGAAAATGTATAGATCCCTCTCATGGTAGAGGGAAAATGCAAGGCCGTCTGATTGAACAGTGGCAACACTGAAGAGGCTACCCTGGATAAAGAAGACTTTATTATTATAATCCCTGTAGATGTTTGCTGATCTGTTACAATGGTATGATAATGGTGATCAACTCTGTAAATCACGTGAATCTTTATAATTATGTGTTTGTAGGTGCGACAGTACATAAACTACACTTTTGTAATATCATTGTTTGTATTTCTATCAGTCTTCATGTCATTTTGACCTTCTCGTATAAACTGTTCATGCTACTTGGCAATTGTTTGTATTATTTTGGTATGGAAACAAATAAGCGAAATGAAACGAAATAATACTGGATATTGCACTCTTTCTGTTGGATTTTGCTTTTATTTCTTACAGCAACAACAAACAGCTCAGTCAGCGAAACATGTATGCTATTGAGGAAGAAAGATTTGCGGTGACACCATGTGTATGTAGTCCTTAATCGGATCGCTGTTTGGCAGAAGAGCCTAGAAAGAGGAGAAACGAAGAGGGAAGCGACATATGGGGGTTGTGAGGAGGGCAGAAAGTGAAGAGTGGGAGACAGTAATGGGCTAGAGGTTGAAGTTGCACTAGTGGAGACGGTAGAGAAAGGAACACAGAGAGTGGTAAGGAAGAATAGTGTGAGAATCAAGTAGGATGTTCGGACATCGTTAGAAGGGGAAAGATGAAATAGAAGGGAAGAGGAAGAGGAAGGAGTTGAATGTTGGAGAATCATGGAGATAGGAGAGAGCAGTAAAGATTCATCAAACCAAGAGAAGAAAAACGAAGTCGGCGAACAGTGTGACTATGGAATGCGGAATCAATGGAGAAAGGACGAATAATCCCTCGAAGGAAGGGTAAGTAGAGGAGAGATGAGAATATGTTGATAGAAGGGAGATAGAGAGAGAGAGAGAGAGAGAGGCGGGGGGGGGGGGGGGACAAAGAAAAGAAGTAGAGAAAAGAACAAATTGAAATTCAATACGTAAATCAGAGGGAGCTAGTATGGATCCTAGAATGAAATGCTGCTGAGAGGGAGAACAAAAAAATGGAAAGGAAAATTGATGACAGTTAAGTCCTGAAAAGGTTCCTGTGGGAGAAAAGCAAAAATAAGAAATCAAAATGAGGTTAAAGTGTAGACCTGAGGAGAGAAGACAAGAGAAATAACCTGTGGAGAAATGTGTAAATTAAGTAGTGGTCCTGAAAAGGACCGTTGGGTTGTATGGAAGGAAGAAATAAAACAAAAAGAAGAAAGAAGAGAAGAGAACAGAAAAGAAAAGAAAAGATAAGTAGTGTAGAAACAGACAAAAGTGTAAGAGAGAGAGAGAGAGGAAAGAGAAATGAAACACTGAGTAAAGGTGCTAGTGAAAGTAGCGCAAGAAATCTAGTTATAAGAATAACTAGGAGAACCGAGGAACTTGACGTTTCGGGCAGATTGACTGTCCTTCGTCAGAAGTGAAGCGTGATCGGAGAAGAGGCGGGCTATATATGGAGAATGCGGACCTAGAAGGAAGTGGTCGGTTGAGGCGGGCTCGCAGGCGAGCTGAGCGTCGGCTGTTGGTGGAGTGTTGCGGTCGTTGATGCGTTCTATTGTTCTCGGAGTGTGTTGATGGCGGAGTATATCTGTGAGAGCTAACTTGGCTGTTAGTAGGTCGTGGCCGGAGATTGGAGTCCGGGTTAGTGGTTGGGGTGGACGCCGGTGGTGTGGATGACTTGTGTCGGTGAGGGCGTCTTCTCGAACCAGCGATAGGTGTGGTCGTGGGTGGGAGGCGCGGTTGACGTCGTGGGCGCTGTTGTGAAGAGGTGGGGGAAGAGATATGAGAGGAAGAAGTAGAGGGGGGAATGTGCTGTGGAGAGAGTGTGTTGTTGTTGTTGTCATTGCTGGTGTTCGATGGTTTGTTGATGAGAGGGAGCCAGGTGTTGATGTGGAGTCCAGTATCCTGTGTAACAGTGTCGTGTGTGTGAATTTCTATGGCTTCTCTGATGCGTCGTGTGTTCCAGTTTTTGATGGATGTGATGAGTTTGCTGTCTTCCCAGTTGATGCGATGTTCCGACTGTTGAGCGTGTTTCACGATGGCTGACTTTTCCCATTCCGAACGTCTGTAGCATGTTTTGTGTTCTTTCAGTCTGGTCTCTAGCGATCTCCCTGTTTCACCTATGTAGACTTTGCCGCATTCGCAAGGGATACGGTAGACACCTGGTTGTTTGTGTTTGGGGTGCTTGTCTTTGTGTGAGTGCAATGAATTGTGAAGTTTGTTGGAAGATGTATGACGGACCTGGATGTTGGCGGACTTGAAGATGCGTTGTAGTTTGTGCGAGGTGGCGCCGAGGTAGGGAAGATTTACAGTTGTGATGGGCTGTTCCTTGGCTGCTTGGTTGGGATGAGAAGGTGCCTGAGTGTTGATTTTGTGCTTGGGGTATTGGTTGATAGTGGTGAGTGTGTCTGTGATATGTTCGAGTTCTTGTCGAAGATGTTCTTTGTCGCTGATTTGATGAGCACGTCGGACGAGAGCGTTCGGTACTGACTGGCGGACTGCTGGATGATGGAAGGAGCGGTAGTGAAGATATCTGTGAGTGTGAGTGGGTTTGCGGTAGACCTGGTGAGAGAAAGTGCCAGCGTTGGTCTTTGTGACGAGAACATCGAGGAAGGGGAGAGAATGATTGTGTTCCGTTTCCACTGTGAATGAGATGTTGGAGTGTTGTTCGTTGAGGTGTGAGAGGAAGTCGTCCAGTTGATCTGCTTGGTGTGGCCAGATGGTGAAGATGTCGTCGACATACCGGAGCCAGAGTGAAGGTTTGTGTTGTGCTGTGGCTAGTGCGTGGCTTTCGAAATGTTCCATGTAGATGTTGGCAATGATCGGTGAGAGGGGGGAGCCCATGGCTCCGCATTGTTGCTGTTTGTAGTGTGTGTCCCTCCATCGGAAGGAGGTAGAATTGAGACATGTGAGGAGGAGGTCGTGTATCTGTTGTGGTGTGAGTTGTGTTCTGGAAGAAAGAGAAGGGTCATCGGTGAGACGTTGTTTGATGATGTCACAGGCTTCGTTGACAGGAACGCTGGTGAAGAGTGATTCTACATCAAAGCTGACGAGGGTGTCTGTAGGGTTGATGGTGGTTTGAGAGAGAATGTCAATGAAGTGTTTGGAATTGTTAATGTGGTGTTCTGTGTTGCCAACGAGTGGCTGTAGAATGTCTGACAGGTGTTTGGCTGTTTCGTAGCAGGGGGAACCTCGTGTAGAAATGATGGGGCGGAGAGGCACTGATGGCTTGTGAATTTTGGGTTGCCCGAAGAGGATGGGACATCTGCTGGAAGAGGCACGGAGTCTGAAATAAAGCTGTTGAGGAAGGGCATTGGATCGATGAAGTTCGAGGAGCTTGGCGTTGAGTTTCCTCTCGGTGGCAGGAGTCAGGTCACGTTTCAGTTCGGTGTATGTGGGGGTGTGGAGGATGTCTTGTATCTTTTGTTCGTATTGTGTTTTGTCCATGACGACCGTGGCGTTGCCTTTGTCTGCTTGAATGATATGGATGGATGCGTTGCTTTGTAGAGTCTTCACCGCTGTTCGTTCTTCTTTGTTGAGGTTGGGCTGCGGTGGCTTGGCTGTGGAGAGAGCTTGAGTAACAAGGAGTCGAATGTTGTCGGCTGCGGCTTTGTTCAGGTATCTGAGCTTGGGTTCCGTTTGTTGTATGATTTCTGTGAAAGGAATCTTCTTGGGTGGTGTTGCGAAGTTAAGCCCTAGGGATAACACGTTGTGTTCGGCTTGTGTGAGGTTGTGCTGGCTTAAATTGACAACGATGTTACGGGCGGCGGGCGGCTTGTCTCGTGTGTATGTACGGGTATGGCTGTTATGTAGTGTGTTGAACTTCCGTATCTGCTTGTCTCTGGTGTGGAGAAATGTGGTCCTTGCTGTGTGAGAGTTGAAGGTCTGTATCTTCTGGAGGTCAGCAGGATGTAGTGTTTGTGACAAGTGTGTTTGTGAGGTGTTGATTTGTTGATCGATTGTGTGAAGTTCTTGTCGAGTATGGGCTATGCGTTCTCTGGTGAGGGAGAGGCCGGCTTGGTGAAGAATACGTCGAGCACGTGGAGTATGTATGGTTGATTTCAGCTGTAGACCAGGAGGGATGATACTGTGATCTCGGCATCTTTTCAGAAAGGTGAGATGATTGGAGAGTTTAGATTGTTTGACTAGGTTCCGTTGAAGTAGGCGAGAAGATCGTTGAGTTTGCTCCCCGTAGAGCTCGGTTATGTGTTGTTTGAAGGTTTGCATGGTGAAGTAAATGAGGAAGAAAGATTTGCGGTGACACCATGTGTATGTAGTCCTTAATCGGATCGCTGTTTGGCAGAAGAGCCTAGAAAGAGGAGAAACGAAGAGGGAAGCGACATATGGGGGTTGTGAGGAGTGCAGATAGTGAAGAGTGGGAGACAGTAATGGGCTAGAGGTTGAAGTTGCACTAGTGGAGACGGTAGAGAAAGGAACACAGAGAGTGGTAAGGAAGAATAGTGTGAGAATCAAGTAGGATGTTCGGACATCGTTAGAAGGGGAAAGATGAAATAGAAGGGAAGAGGAAGAGGAAGGAGTTGAATGTTGGAGAATCATGGAGATAGGAGAGAGCAGTAAAGATTCATCAAACCAAGAGAAGAAAAACGAAGTCGGCGAACAGTGTGACTATGGAATGCGGAATCAATGGAGAAAGGACGAATAATCCCTCGAAGGAAGGGTAAGTAGAGGAGAGATGAGAATATGTTGATAGAAGGGAGATAGAGAGAGAGAGAGAGAGAGAGAGAGGAGGGGGGGGGGGACAAAGAAAAGAAGTAGAAAAGAACAAATTGAAATTCAATACGTAAATCAGAGGGAGCTAGTATGGATCCTAGAATGAAATGCTGCTGAGAGGGAGAAAAAAAAATGGAAAGGAAAATTGATGACAGTTAAGTCCTGAAAAGGTTCCTGTGGGAGAAAAGCAAAAACAAGAAATATAATGTATGCTATTGTCTCAATTTCTCTCTTGACAGGTACGTTTCTTTTGCCTCTTTTAACATTATGGCTTTCCATCTATTGAATTTGGTGTGTATCAGTACAACCCTTTGACATATTCAAGATGATAAAAATAATAATTACAATCACTACGGATTTTTACCATCAAATATATAACAAAATTCCGATATTCCATTTCATACAAGTGGCACCAAAGTGTATTGCTGCATTTACTGAATCCTTTTACATGTTCTATATACATTTGGAATTACTGATTTAGATTAAAAGAAATGACTACTCGAAAAGTTGAATCCACAAAAGTGATTGTCAAAATGAAGAAAATGTTTCTCTAATCTAAGGCTTTTTTTTTTAACAATTGCATGAATGGAGAAAATATGAAATCTTTATGTATATTTTTGGACAGTTAGACGAATTATTCTGTGAATTTGATGTTGTTATTTGGATGATGTGTAAAGAAGAATGTGGGTTACGGGGCTTTGTAGGGGTCGGGTGAGAGTGCTAGGGTATATGTTATGTGATAATCTCGTCGTCAGAATGAAATTTTGTTATGAAATATAAAAACAGTTGATTTAATTATATTGGGGGTTGTGCAATCACGTTTCTAAATATCTGTTATTTATTAGTCATGCAAACCTGATGTTTTGTGTATGATGTTTTGTAGTTTTATTGGAGTAGAGGCAAATCAGTCGTCACAGTATTTTTTGTATATAATTCTTTTTGTTTTGATAAATAAGGAATATGGTTTTATCTTGCATGATGTATATCGGATAATGCTCAACTTATTGATTTGTGTAATTATGATATTTTCCCACTCATTTTCATCACAAGTGTAAATGCTTTACTCTGTAATTGTCTGAATGTTGGAATTTGTATGTACACTGTATACTCAGTATGTTTTATGTAATATCATACGCAATTTAGCCCTTGGGCTACGAGATGTGATATGAATAAATAAACCTTTCAATAAAATAAGCAAAAGATAGCGAAATCCAAACCAAGATGTAAATGTGGATCGAGTGAAAGCAGCAATGTTATATAGTATAGTAAAACACATTGATCAGTGAAAGTTTGCGGAAAGCCAGGCAAACCACTCAGAAGTTTTACATTTTTTAAGTTTTTGTGTCGTCATCGCCTAGGTCAATGAAAGAGCGCTTGTTTTATCTGGATCAGAAAGAAGGGGAATAATACCCTTATTTATGTCAGTAACAAGTCGATGGAATGTGTGTCTTCCATGAAAAATTAGATTTTGAGGATTCTCCTCCTTATATGATTATTCTTTACATTGTTGTCGAAAATGACGTCATTAATTGCAGTTATCTTCGTATGAAGCAATGGCGGCACCGAAATCATAAATTTTTAATAGATTGCCTGATTTTCCTCAAACTTTTATTGCTGATGCGCTTTATATCGCTGTTTTCATTTAAACCACCCTGACATTTGGGGTTAGATTTCCTTTAAATCCATGCATGGTTGATATCGGATATTATTTTGTTGTCAGAGAGAGAAGAAAACTGTTCCTCATTAGAATAAAGAACGGTATCCAATGAGATACATATACAAACTCCAGCTGACGAATAACATAAACGATTGCCAGACAGAAACATTCCCAATTCATGACGTGTCCTTATTTTTCTCCTTGTAGGTCCTGTATTACATACTTATCCTTTTCACTTTATATCATTTTCCCAAGCAATTCTCTTCTTCGTCATGTCTTTTCAATCTTATTTGATTTACGTTTCCTTCTTAACTTTTCCTAAACATTGTTCTTTAATGTATCAGTTTTAAGTATTCTTCTCTTTTACCCTTCTTGCTATGCTATTTCTATTCATATTGTTCTCGTCATTCTCATTTTCTCCCCTATCCTCACATTCCCATTGTTATGTATTTCCTTTCTGCTGCTTTTTTACTAATTATTTTTTTCGTACTTGTCACTCGTATTCGCATTTCTTCTTCTTTTTTTACTTGCCTATCATCTTCCTCTGTTTTACATCTTTCTCCTTTTTTTTTTTTTTGCCTGACGTCATGATGTTGAAATTTTCATACATGGATTCATGGCTGGATCCTGCGTGTTGTCCTGAGGTGGCTTTATCTCCTATGAGTAATTCACAATATTTACGAATTATCATTCTTTTGTGAATTACTCTTTTCCATAATTCTACAGTTAAGAATAAAATTGTAGTTACTTATTATAATTGTTTGTTCACTTATCGAAATTCAAAGATGATATATGTACTATAATTGTATACAACTTATTGTTGAAGCTTGTCTGGTTTGAAATTCTTTAAAAATCCTTTCCTCATGTAAGCGTTGTGTATATCGAATTGAATTACTTTATATGGAATAGAATTACTTGAATTTGAATTCTTTGTGTTTTCCATTAAATCCTGATTGTTCTCGCTTTTATTCCTGTCCCTTTAAATTCCTTTTGTTCCCTTTTTATTTGTGCTACTTCTATTCCTGTTCTCCCTTTCTTTCCTCTGTCTCTTCTACTAATTGGTCTTCTACTCTGCTTTCCTTTTCCCCTCCTGATTGTCTTGTATTTCCCTTTCTTCTTTCCCCTTCGATATTCTTCTCCTTATCTTGATTCTTGCCCCGCTTACTTCTCTTTCTCTGAGATCCTGCAGCATTGGCGGGAAAACTGTCATGTCTCCGGCAGACGACGTCCCTGTCTGCAAATTTTACGCGAATTGAGTCGCAGATAGACGTGAATCCTTGTCGCCCAATCCGACTGAAGAATGGAACAGTCATCGAACTTTTCCCTGTCAATGAAACAATGCCATTTTCACTTCCTGGAATAGATGACAATATTGTTTGTCGACCCATCTCAGTTGACGGTGAGATCACGCCATCCTAGTCATTAATGTTATAAGACCTTATATGAGCGATAGTGAATAAGCCATTGTATCATGGTATCGTTCAATCAGAGAGAAAAAAAGTTAACAATGGTTAATACACTTTACCTGCGGGATGAAAATGATTATTTCCATCAAGCATTGGCTTTAAATCATCTGTTGCTATGAAACATAGCTTTTAAGCCCCCGGCACCACTGGAACTCGTAATATATTTAGATCGTCAATAAAGGTTCTCTAATACAAATAGGTGAGTTGAGTTTATTTTCATATTGCTAATTTTGTCAAAAGAAAGTGCACAATCATTGCCAAAATAGGAGGACTTAGATAAATTTGGAATAAACTTTTTTTTTTACTCGGTACACACGCACACACACACACACACACATACAAATTAATAATAATAAATGGAAATAGAAATATAAGAAAAAACATCTTAAGGAAAATAAGAGCGAGCCTATCTAAAAAAGAATAAAACGTGGTGGAACAATTCGATACACAGGATAACACAATGAGAAAGAAAACTTGAAGATAAATAAAGTTTCAGCAGGGACAATCATATATTGGACATGTAAATACACAGAATTACGTGATCTTTTTCTATAATTGATAACGTTTCTTACAACTCCTTTTTTTTTTTTTTGGAAACTTGATAGAGCTAAAACCGGTGTCCAGCGTAGACAAGACCAAGGCTACCGCAAGGACGAGCGTGGTTGCCGCGCTCAAAGACTCGTCGGCACTGGCTGCGATCGAGACTACATCATCAACGAGCATGGATACGACTTGGAATACCTCTCGAAAGGGCGTGGATACCATCGAGGCAACTTCGAGGCATCCTTCTCCAACGAATCTTATTATGAGTGAGGCTATCGTGAAGGACGTGGCACACACTAGCATGAGATCAGAATCAATGGAAGATGGGACCCCAACAATGTCATCAGACCCATTAACAGGTAACTATAAGCATTCACAGCATGTGACAATAATCGGGATGTAGGTAAGTCAATAATTCCTTTAGGCCACCTGATGTCTTGGAGTCGACAACCATAGAACTTGACAGTCATTGAAATTTTCCCAAACACAAACTTTTATTCCATGGAGTAGATGAGCTCATTGTATGTCGACCAATATAAAGGTCCATAAGGTCGAGCCAATCTCAAGTCATCGTTTCACAATCGTTACTGCAAGGTGACAATGTGGCTGAGTTGATAGCGCGTCTGCCTCGCAATCAACGGACTTGAATCTAGCTGACCAATTTTGAGTTTGATCATGCCGTCCCCTGTATAGTAGGGGATCAAAACTGTCTCGGGTTGGACATTAAATGAAGGTCCCGTGTGTGAGGGTATAACGACTCATATATACGTTCAACATCCCATTTCATTCATTCTTAAAAACCGCTCAATCAGAGAGGAGTGTGATGTTGCACTTTCTATAAAGATTAATATTTCCATCGAGATCCGGCCATTTTTTTTTTACTGTTATACAATTAACACGATGTGTGTCAACGAGTTAAATGTTCACTGGTCTCACACAAATACGAATGAACAAGAAATTAATGCGGCAAGCGGAGGGTTAATAGCCACCATTCCTCATTCCTCACTACACACTACTGAAACAGGAAAACATTTTGGTCTTCCGGTTGCCAAAACGTTACCATACTGGTTGTGCTATATTGTTTCACATCATCGGATGCTAATAACATGTTCATATTTTTCTCTATATCTATATTTCATCTTTTTATAGCACAATATTCAACTAAATCTTTCCTTCTTTCTCCCCTACTATGATAATAATTTTTTTTTTTATCAGTCCAATTAAGAGGCTTCGGCTAAGTGAAAAAGAAGCAAAACGGGAAGTAATAATTATGTAGGCCAAGTTTCCATTGAATAACATGTAATCATCAAAAGATAATTATCTCAGAAGACGCAACCAGTGTACGCTCCTGCCGTCGGTGTCCGATACAAAGCAGAGTCGTAATTTTGCAATAGATTTGTTAGGTCAGGTCAGGTCACTTCAGGTCAGGTCAAGTCAACCCTTCACACCCCCTGGCCTGTCGTGTAGGGCAGCAACGAAGGCTCTCCACCCATCTCTGTTTCTGGCCTTCCCCTGAAGAGAAGCCCAGGACTGTCTGTGGTCTGATATTTTAATCCCTACTGTTCTTCTCCATGTCTGTTTTATTTCTTCCATCTCCCTTTTCCCTCAGGTGTCCAACGAAGTGCCCTAAGACATGTCCAATCCATCTCCATCTCTCCCTGCTGATTAACGGATCTCCAGTTTCTCATTGAGCCACTGCTGGAAGAGGTTGCGGGTTGGAGATCTTGTTGGGCCAATAGATGCGCAGGATTTCCCGCAGATATGTGGTGTTAAATGCTGATAGTTTGCCAGCATCACATTCGGTCATTAGCCCGCACTCAGATCCATACATTAAGAGTTTACAGCACACAGCTATAGTGCGTTTTTAGTTTGTTTTTCAGTGTGTACTGCTCTGATTTCCAGATTATGTTCATACTTCTCAAAGCTTTTCTTGATTTGTATACAATCTGTTCCAGATGTCATTGTGCTCCACCGTAATGTATCACGCTTTCCATTTATGTGAACTGTTCTGTCTTGGGAAGCTTAGTACTATAAGCCTTGTCAGGTCTTGGGCTGTAAGTGTTAAAGACTCGTAGTTTCAGTGTTCCTTTGTTTCTTTTTTTTTTCAGTCCAACCTGACCTCCAAATGTAGAAAGACGCTCAGTCTCTTGGATGTGACCACGCGAATGTGACAAAACAGCCAGATCACCTGCAAAGTCCAGGTCATCCAAAGTGGAGAAGAGAGTCCTGCGGATTCCTTTCTGTGATCCCTCATTGTCCAGTCAATGACCATAATATGTTAAACAACATGGTAGACATCACACATCCTTGCCTCACGCCTGTTTCCTCCTTGATGTATTCTAGGATGCTGTTTCCAACAATGCAAGAATCATGTTTTTAGAAACCTTTTATGAGCTGGACATTTCAATTTTTCTAATTCCATGTTTTCGTAGTATGGTGTCAAAGACTCTCTCTGTGGATTCTGTCGAAAGCCTTTTGAAAGTCAATGAAGTTGACATACAGTGCCCGTTCCAATCTGTGCACTGTTCGATGATGTTGGGTATATAGCGTGAAAATCTGGTCGATGCAACACCTGTGTGTTTTTCCCCCTGAAACCTGCTTCTTCTGGTCTGTACAGAGTTCCGTCCACAGCATCAAATTTTCGTTGTATGATGATCTTTCTACGACTTTACTATAAACAAACAGACACAGGGAGGGGAGTTATTCCAGTTGGTGCAATTGTTTGGTGCAGTTTTCTTGGGTTCTTTGACAATGATCCTTTTGTCCAGTCTTTCGTTACTTGTTCTCCCTCCAAAATATTACTGGAAGAAAGATTTCAAAAGGGTTGCCGCAGCATCTTGGTCAGTTTTGAACAGTTTAGCACTGAAATCATCACCTTCGATGTGTGGCCAGGTGCTTTATTACTCTTCAATGAACCCGCTTCCTGTTTCTATTGGCATCAATCATCACCTGCTCAAATGCTCCTCAATTTGTAATCCTTATCCAAAATTTCAAGCACACCATATTTCAGACACAGTTATTTCACCATCAAAACATCAGACAAAAATATTCAAGGTGGTCTACATCAACCCAAGACAGAAAGTATCGCTACTTCCGAATTTGAACAACTGTAACACCATAAACATTTGATATCTTTAAATGGGAAATTCTAAGCACAAGATAGTTTTCATCTCAAATGTAGCTATATCTTGATACAAGTTTTCAACATATAATTCCTGTAAATATTAGTCCCTCAATAGCATTGATCTACAATAACATGTACTGCATGTCTGATAAAAAAAAAGAATTAATCATATTCTTCCAAGGATGTGGTAGTGTTGGTTCTCTGGGAGGATATATGACTGACCTTGACCAAGTCACTGTCTGAACAGTAAACAATGGTTGAATAAAGACTACTGCTGGCACACACTACCTGAACCTATAGACAAGGTGTAGGCTGTGACCTCTTTCCAGACAATGCTTTGTGGTTTATAAGACCTGTATTTTATCTACGCACAGCAAGTGAAACATGTCATGTTAAAACTATCAGAGCATGAGGTTTGATTTGATTCAGAGAACATCTAAAATAACAGAAATAGGGAAGTGCAATCATTTTTTTCTCGATTAGGCGATTCTTTGCTACTTCTATAACCGGTGTTTCTTCATGTGTCTATTCACGAGTTCTTTGAAATGTTCTATCCCTCTTGTCTCTATGTGTATTCCTATGTGAGGATCATTTCTTGTTTATTGTTGATTAATCCATTACCACGAGTATAGAACTTGCCGCAGTGGATCTGCACCAAGTGTAGATAACTGTCAGGAGAGAAATTTATCTTTGATTTGTCAGTGAAGTGAAATTGAACTTGTTCTAGAAAGCCACTAGGTCAAACTACAAGAAAGTGACTGTCTGGAAATTCATATTAAATGAGACAAAGTAAAAGTAAAAGAATAAACTGGCATAGCAACAGCGTGTCTAGATCAGTTAAATTTAGACAAGGCAGTCACATGAAATGAGACAAAGCAAAAGTTAAAGAAATAGCATGGCAACAGCATACCCGGTTTGTAGTATTATGTATTAATTCAGACTATAGAAATTGAGTGAATAGAGGTGTTATGTAATAGCTCCCATCCAGGTGGTGGCTAGGAATGTTCTCTAGCTCAGTCGAGACTCAGCTATGTCAGTGTCACTAGGGTGTTGGTTGTAGTTTATTGTTCACAAGTTCATGAGTAAAGATGTTATGTAACAGCAGTCTAGACGATGGCTAGACATATTGTGTAGAGTTTCAATAGGGCTATATTTAAGCATGATGATTGGATGATCCTTTTTGTGTAGAAAAGGCATGAAAAAGCAAGTGTATGGGAGTGTAAGGGACTTTAGTGTTAATCTCTATGGTTAGGGAAGCTAATAAAAAGCTCAGTAATGTAGAGGATCGAGGAGAAACACTTTAATCAGACATCCAGCATAGATCTCCGCTTAGGCAGCAGTCGTTTTTCTGGGGGTTTTCCACGTCGGTGAGATGCGAGCTCCAGCTGCTGATAACTTGGACAGTTATGATCCGAACTTTGGTACGGAGCTCAATCTCCATTCGCCCGCTCGTCGTCGCTTGAGATCGGGCATCGCAGATCAAGGCATGAGTCTGCGTGGTAGCAGGGACTAGTGAAGGCCGAGGAGCTGAAAGGACCGCCGATAGGGTAGCATCTAGCTGAGTGGCCAAGTCAAGGGGTGCTTCCGAGAGACAAGCCAAGCGACTGTGCCGAGGTCGACGACGAGTGTATCCGGCATCGATGGCGACTGAGCCAAGCTGAGGGGATCACCAGTTCAGGTCATCCAAGATAACCTAAGTTATGTATTTGTGATTTGTTTCATACTATCTTTTATGTTCAATGTGTTGTTATGAACGAGAAAGCTACAAAGACTTGAAAGATTAAACTCGAACATAACTGTATACGAACAGTTTGAATTTCCATTATTTCGGTGTCAGAGTAGCAGAGAAAAAAAAAAAAGTCACTCACGTGACAATTTGGAGGTCCCACCGAGACACTGCTACCTGATTAGAAAACGTTATTCAGATACTCTTTTAACATGCTTTAGGCTTAAATGCGATGTTTGTGTTTGATTCATGATTGAAGTTTCATTGCTCAATCGTACGCATTACCGTCATATATTGCATGTTATTATTGTCGATATGATAGCTGTTTCGTATGTTTGATCGGAAACATTACCCCAGTGTGAATCGTACGAGTATGTCGCCTTACGTGACAGTTTGATTGAAGTTTTTCTCCCCAAGGTTATGCCCTTGGTGTTGCCTACTAGAGGCACATGTGTGATGTGGATTCGGGTATTGAATCTGTGTGGAGTGTTGCTCCGTTTTCAAGGTTACGCCCTTGGTGTTGCATGTTATATGCATGTTTGATAGATTCGGGTTTGTGTGCATGAGTCTATGTGGAGTGTTACTCCTTTTTCAAGGTTACGCCCTTGGTATTGCCGGTTAGAGGCAGTGTGATAGATTCGGGGTTTGCATGCATGAATGAATCTGTGCGGAGTGTTATTTTATTGCAAGGTTACGCCCTTGGTGTTGCCTGGTATAGGCATGTTTGGTAGATTGTATTGGGTTTGTACAGTCCCAAATCAATTGTATGCTCATTGGGAGATACAGCTTTAGTATGCTTATTGACAGGGCATGCTTGGTATGTGGAATGTTTGTTGAGTGAACTCGTGTCATTTCACATTGCCTGCATTCCAGTACGCTTTTGACAAGGTACTAGCGGTTTGGTATGTGGAATACTTGTTGAGTGAATTTCAGCTGTTTGTCATTTGCAATTGTACGCTCGTTCGGAGATACAAATTGTTGATAAGTATACGCTGGCTGCAAGGTAGTACTTTTGTCGGACTTTGATAGCTAGGTGCTAGTCAGCTGTTGTTTTGTGCGACTACACGTTTGCTTAGTCTGGAAGTTACATAGTCAGTATGGCTAGTGTTGAGCAAATCAGAGAGTTCTCTTCATTAGGCAGAGAAATGGGCCTTAGTGGTGGTGAATTGAGTAGCTTTGTTTCAGAGCGATGCCAGGCAATTGAAGCAGAGCTTAAAGCTGAACGCGAAATGCGTGAATCTGCCCAGGAAGCTGCCCGTGCAGCTGCCCGTGAAGCTGATCGTGAAGCACGCAAAGCTGATCGTGAACGCGAAGCTCTAGAAAAGGCGCGCGAACATGAAATAAGATTAGCACAGTTGCGTATAGAGGAAGGAACAGCGAATGTTGGTAGGCCCCAGTTAGCTGGCTTAAAGCTGAAAGTATAGGTCGATTTGATGACGCACATGATAAGTTTGATGCTTATGTCACAAAGTTCGAAATGTTGATGAAAAGTCAGAATATCCCGGTAGACATGTGGGTGTTGTATTTGATTTCCAATCTAACAGGCAAAGCGTTAGATGTTGTGAATCGGATGAGTGCTGATGATCGCCAGAGTTATGCTACAGTGAAGCATGAGTTGATGTCATATTATCATCTCACTGAAGAGGGGTATAGGCGGAGTTTTAGATCAGCAAAGCCAATGAAGTTTGAGCGCCCAAAACAGTTTGCTACTCGAATGAAGGGGTATTTTGATCATTGGGTGGAAGAGGCTGAGATTGGGGATACTAGGAAGGATCTAGAAGATTTGATTTTGCAAGAGCAATTTCTGATAGATTGTCCCAGAGAAGTAGTTAGGTTTGTCAAGGAACGAAAATGTAAAGATTTCAATGAGGTAGTTGATTGTGCAGAAATCTATGTAGAAGCTCACGGTCCTCATGCATTTTCGGGTGTACAGAAATCGGAAAGAAACCGATCAGATTCAAAGCCGGAAAGCAAACCGCCCCAACAAAATCAGGTCAAAAGGACTAGTACGTATCAGAAACCGGTTGATGCTCAGTCAAAGGCGGGAAAGACTATGGGAAATAGGACTTTTCAGGGCAGAGGTTGCTATATGTGTGGAAACCCAAATCACATGAGAAGAGATTGTCCCATGTTGTCTAGGCCTGCATCAGCTCAAGGTTTGATGGGTGCTGGGGAAGGTACGGCCCCAAAAGTAGACATGAATGTGGCGAATGAGGTGTCTCGGGGTGATTCTGAGCCGGGAGTTGTTGGCTCGACGGCAGGTTGTTTCCTCCTTGAAAGAGTGGTCAACGACTTTGAGTGTGTAAAGAATGAAGTGGTTGAAAAAGGTGGAATGACATACAATGATGTCGCTGCGAAGGCGAATCGTATGCCGGTTGTGTCTGGAAGACTGATGCCAGATAATACACCCGTGTCTGTTTTGCGTGATACAGGTTGTAGTACGTGCGTGGTGAAAGAGAAATTGGTTAGAAATGACCAACTAACAGGTCAACATCAGGCAGTGAGGTTAATTGACGGTACGGTTAGGCGTTTTCCCGTGGCTAAGGTAGCTGTTGACTCGCCATATTTTGAAGGGGAAGTTGAAGCCGTGTGCATGCCTGATTGTTTGAGTGAGGTAGTTATCGGGAATGTAGAAGGGGCTCGTGAACCGAGTGACCCCAATCTACATTGGGTCCCAAAGAGTGTTGTGTCTGACCCGGATGTAGAGGTCATAACCCCGGATATGGGTCTAGAAAGTTCAAATGATGGTGTAGAACAGGACGTCGAGGTCGCATTCCCGGTTGAGCCGGATGATACAGGGATGGCTGTTCAAACTCTTGCACAAAAGGTGAAGGATTCGAGGCCTAGTAAAGGTTTGACTGTTGCAGATCCTGTTGATAATGTGCGGTCGAGTGAATTTCTAAGGGAACAGAAAGATGATGAGTCGTTGCGCCCTCTATGGCAGAAAAGAGGACATGTTGATAATTTCAAGTGCGAGTTTGACTATGACTATGTGGTCGACGTTGATGGTGTTGCCAAAACGTATCACATCAATTTGTTGAAGAGGTACTATAGTCGAGGTGAAGAGGTACCAGTGGCCAGTTGCTTTGAGGTTGAGGGGGTCGAAGGTAATGAGGAAGTTGTTGAGGTCATGGCTGACGAGGAAGATATGGCAGAGGCTGGTTCTGATTGGAATGGGGAGATGTCCAGTATGCCTAGTGTAGTGCAGATGGAGTTTGTTGACATGGTAACAGTAGATCCAGTCCAATGTGGAATCTCGTTGACGACTGAACGACCAGTGCAATCTCCGCCTCATAGGGTACCTCAGGCTATGGAAGAGGAGATTAGCAAGGAAGTTGATTCCATGTTGAAATTAGGAATAATCGAGCCTTCTAACTCTCCGTCCATTGTGCTAGTCAAAAGGCCGAACGGCTGACCTCATGAGTAGACTGCTGTAACTGTTTATATTGTTGTTGTTTGTAATGGTCCTTGCTTTTCCATTACATGTTGATGAGGTAAGGCTCAAAGAAAGAGAAGAACATAATGATGAAACACATATTTGTTGAGTTGTCATGAATAAAATAATGCGCATGTAACTTCAAATGCTACAAAAGCCTTTCTCTCTCTCTTATTTCTCTTACAGGATCAGCGAATCGCGATTATAATGTAGATGTAAAGGGATTAAGAGTAGGGAATAATGCTTAAGGCTTGGTTAAATTTCACAGTATATGTATTCAAGTATACATGAGGTATTAGAACACTAGGCGTACTAAGAGGTAGCAGGTGTTAACCAGGTAGCAGGATTATATTTTAGTAGATTTTCATCCAGACAAACAGGTAAATAGCAATTATATTATTTTGTTGTAGATAAGATTTGTGCAACATGGAAGTATAGGGAAATGAAAGCCAAAGTACAGACAAACATATTAGGATATCTGAGCAGGAATATGTGATAGTAGAGATATTATCGCTGAAAGGTATCATTATTAGAGGCAATGAAGATTTTGTGTATACATGTTTGATGGTTCTATTTTAGTTATAGAAGACTTAAAGCTTATGCATTTGAAGATGATGTATTAAGAAAGCTATAAGGCCTTTATTAGGAATACCAACAAAGTAAAAGTTGGTTGTTAAAAGGCTTGGGAGATGATTATGAATTGTTTCTTTTCAGAACAAGGATGGCAGAAGAGAAAAGGATAGTGTAATGCATGATGCATATATGCTGTTGATATTGATGTCTATCAGTCTCTCTTTTGAACATATGCATATTGACATACACTGTGAATAGTATGTTGGTTGATTGAATAGCGTGTACCATAAATTTCTTGTAGGATATAATTTTGATATCCCAATTATATCTTAAGGTGGGGGATATTGTCAGGAGAGAAATTTATCTTTGATTTGTCAGTGAAGTGAAATTGAACTTGTTCTAGAAAGCCACTAGGTCAAACTACAAGAAAGTGACTGTCTGGAAATTCATATTAAATGAGGCAAAGTAAAAGTAAAAGAATAAACTGGCATAGCAACAGCGTGTCTAGATCAGTTAAATTTAGACAAGGCAGTCACATGAAATGAGACAAAGCAAAAGTTAAAGAAATAGCATGGCAACAGCATACCCGGTTTGTAGTATTATGTATTAATTCAGACTATAGAAATTGAGTGAATAGAGGTGTTATGTAATAGCTCCCATCCAGGTGGTGGCTAGGAATGTTCTCTAGCTCAGTCGAGACTCAGCTATGTCAGTGTCACTAGGGTGTTGGTTGTAGTTTATTGTTCACAAGTTCATGAGTAAAGATGTTATGTAACAGCAGTCTAGACGATGGCTAGACATATTGTGTAGAGTTTCAATAGGGCTATATTTAAGCATGATGATTGGATGATCCTTTTTGTGTAGAAAAGGCATGAAAAAGCAAGTGTATGGGAGTGTAAGGGACTTTAGTGTTAATCTCTATGGTTAGGGAAGCTAATAAAAAGCTCAGTAATGTAGAGGATCGAGAAGAAACACTTTAATCAGACATCCAGCACAGATCTCCGCTTAGGCAGCAGTCGTTTTTCTGGGGGTTTTCCACGTCGGTGAGATGCGAGCTCCAGCTGCTGATAACTTGGACAGTTATGATCCGAACTTTGGAACGGAGCTCAATCTCCATTCGCCCGCTCGTCGTCGCTTGAGATCGGGCATCGCAGATCAAGGCATGAGTCTGCGTGGTAGCAGGGACTAGTGAAGGCCGAGGAGCTGAAAGGACCGCCGATAGGGTAGCATCTAGCTGAGTGGCCAAGTCAAGGGGTGCTTCCGAGAGACAAGCCAAGCGACTGTGCCGAGGTCGACGACGAGTGTATCCGGCATCGATGGCGACTGAGCCAAGCTGAGGGGATCACCAGTTCAGGTCATCCAAGATAACCTAAGTTATGTATTTGTGATTTGTTTCATACTATCTTTTATGTTCAATGTGTTGTTATGAACGAGAAAGCTACAAAGACTTGAAAGATTAAACTCGAACATAACTGTATACGAACAGTTTGAATTTCCATTATTTCGGTGTCAGAGTAGCAGAGAAAAAAAAAAAAGTCACTCAAGTGACAATAACCATATCAGCCATTGGTATACCAATAATGAATGTTCATGAGTGCAATGTACAAAATATTTAATTAGGTGAAAGACGAAAATGTTCCATTCAACTCTGCTGCGCCTCGTTAAATGGATTTAAAAAAAATCTTTCACCTTACACGTATATTCTGTCCATTGCACGAATTAAAAACATGTATTATTTGTTTTATGTAACGGCTAAAATAGATCATTTCATTTTGATATTTTATTAATGTAAAAACAAGAGAGAATCTGAGATCGAGAGAGTGTTCACTGAGCACTTTACAAACTGTTTACGCTAGCGCGGTGTCGCATACACACACTGCAAACGCGCAAAAGTGCAGTGGAGAAAATTGTACGGATCCAAAATTGCACTATAAATATGGAGCCACAATTGCACGGATGATGACGTCATAGTGAAAAGGGACGAATGATCAATGTCATACAACCAATCAAATGACAAGGATCTCTTCAGGCGTTATATAAAGTACATTATATAGACAGGGTGTCAAATATACCTGCCATAAAGTCCATGATTAGTCTGTAGTGAAATATCAAAGAGACGCAATGATCAATAACACATATGTAGCAGTAAAACACCTCCAAGCGTTGTGTCATAGCAATCATTTCATGCTTCCCAGTGGGTCTCTCGCGTACATATACTCCATACATTCTCTTAGATCACTGAATTATTCAGTGATAATATTTTCGCTCTCATTTTTCATCTATCATTCAAACAGGTGTTCTGGTATTCATTGCAGACTTCGGTAGAAATATGATCTGGAAGGTGAATTCGTCAAGGATCAGCATCTTCCGGAACTACACCCCTCGTCCGTTTGACATCACCGCTAATATGTGGCGGGAAAAGATTTACTGGACAGGATTCAACTCCCCAAATCATGGAATATGGCGGGCCAGACTTTTTAACAACGACACTGAGCGTATTCTCTTGAGTGGAAAAACGCGTATCTATGAATAACATGATGTATACAGTATGCCCCCCCCCCCCCCCAAAAAAAAAAAAAGAAGAAGAAGAAGAAGAAGAAGAAAAGATTCAATCGGATTTTCGCATTGATAACTTCCAAAATGATCAACCTTTCTGAATGCTATTTCAGTCTCTAAAAATATAACATCTTACCTATATTTTGCAGAAAACCCCATGAATTTGGTTAAATGATCACAGAGAAATGTGGATATTTGTAAAGCATGTCATGGGTCTTATTCTTCCAAGTTTAGCACATGGATGCTCTTGGAAGTGCATATTAATGTATAAACACAATAGACAGAACTTGGAGGGAAGGGATTCCTGATGTGCTCTACAAAATCCTCATTTCTCTTTGACCACAGAAGCAAATCGGAAGGGGTTTTCTGTATTATTAAGATGTGGGTAATAAGTTATAGTTTCATACCCTAAAATTGTATTTGGATTGATTCAGCGGAGGTTCCCGCTGTATTTTTTTTTTCGGGGGGGGGGGGGCTGACATACGGTATATATATCACTTTAGATCACTGGATAAGGCTACCTCATCTTCTGCAGTCTTTTCGTTTCTTTCTTTCTGTTCCGTAGTTTTGTTTGCCTCTTGCTTGTTCAAACTTTTTCCATTCAAATTACATTTCTGCGTAGTCCATCACTCAGTACGCAGTTATTGTAGTTAGGGCAGTTTCTCGTATCATTTCATGTCAAAAAAGAGTGACTTGTAAAAAAGGTTTTCTTTATGTAATTCATTTCAACATTAAACCTTCACTGATCTTTTTTTTTTTGAAGGACCACCTATATACATTATGTTTCTGCAAACATGTATGTTTCCTTACAATGATGACCACAGGGAGATTAAAATAAACATGCTAGGGGGTGTATGTATTTAGAGGTTTACAAAATAACAATTGCTCATACACTTATATTTATTTAATACGCAATTATGCATGCGCGTGCATTTATTTTTCTGTTGTCCTGGTTACTGTGTTTAGCCGTATCTTCTTTGTTGCAGGACTTGACTGGATTACCATTGACAAGATCTCCTCTACTATTTACTTCTCATCTCCTAAGAACGGCACCATCGCTTCTTTGAGTGAACTTAATTTCTCGCAGAAGATAATTGTATCTGGAATAGGTTTCCCGCGTGCGTTGGTAGTGGATGAGATCGGACGGTGAGTGAAGTATAGTTGAATAATTAAAGATTTCGAAATTTAAAGTAATATCCCACTGTATAGATGGTAGCTGGCAGCAATAAGGAATACTGACTGATAGAAACAGTAATATATACATTATATAAACAGATCTGCAAACTTTAATATCAAAATTTCATAAAAGGTAAGCAAATAATGACTGTTCATGTTTTGCTTTTTTGTGTGTGGACATATTCATTTTTAATAAAAAAAGTAGATAAGGCCTATACCACAAGGAGGATTTTCTTTTACTCTTCTTCTCCTTTTTCTTCTTCTTAATGGAAGGGGGATGGACTCTCCGTGCTTTTAATTCATTAATAAATTGTTAGGATAGTTAGGTGACTCAAATTGTGGTTCCAACAGCATGCAATAAAATGGCTCCGTTCGAATCCTATACTGACTCCAACTTCCAAGCCTATAATTGCTATAACCGAGTTGATTCCTCGCAAGTGCTCGATATTATATTTTCGGCTCCGAGAAGACAAGAAGACAAGGATCCAGGTAGGGGCGCGCCGGGCGCGCGCCTCCCCTTTATTTTTTGTTAAAACAAAAGAAATAAAAAGAATAAAATGGGGGGGGGGGGGGGCGTGCCCCCCCCCCCCCCCCCCCCCCCCCATTTGATTCTGTCAAGGCGCCCCTTCTTTCCGGAATTCCTGGATCCGCCCCTGACTCCCCTTATAACGAACACTGTTATATCGAAATGTATAGATACAAAGAAGTACAAATTCAGGTCCTATATGGTTTTTTATATATGTGACCCTGCACCTCAAAACAAACAAAAAGTCGCCAGACATGAATTTTTAGTTAAGACCGTATTCTGAAAGAGCAGACTTTAAGCTTTAAAATGATGTATAACTCAAATCAAATGGACTCTCCTAACCTATCTAAATATTGGAAAGAAAGCACAAACTCAGGAAAAGTGTGAACTGAGAAAAGAAGCTCTGAAGTACAGTGTCTATTCAAGCGCTTAATCTTTGCCAAACCGTGCTGGCTGTGCGATGAATGGGACAAAAAACATGAAGTAAACCACCAGAGTAACAACAATGAAGGGATTATTAGATTAAACTGAAATTATACATGCCTCATTAACACATTCTGTCCATAATCAATGCCAACTTTCAAAGCAGTAGCACTATCCTTTCAACAGTTATTAGA
Source organism: Diadema antillarum (assembly GCF_040938485.1). Classification (NCBI taxonomy): domain Eukaryota; kingdom Metazoa; phylum Echinodermata; class Echinoidea; order Diadematoida; family Diadematidae; genus Diadema; species Diadema antillarum. The sequence continues at coordinate 149,681 of NW_027271607.1, forward strand.
GTTGAAAGTGAAGAGTGTGGACAAGGTTTTTCAGAAATGAAAAAGGGATTCTAAAGACACACCTAATCACACTATTCTACCAAAATTGTTAGAGATAAACTGCTAAAACAGCACACTTTCCTGCCCGTTTTATGATACCAAATTTTAGCATAATGTAAAAGAAGAACCGTTCTTTCAGAAAATATGAAAAAGTCAAGGTCGGCTAGGTTGACCCATTTCACTTATTTTCAGTCCTCACGCAAAATCAGTGTGTGCGACTTTATGTTCGTTTTGAGGTGCACGGTCACATATATATATATATATATATATACTTTATTGCTATTGCTCTGTTATAAACGAAAGAAAACTACCGGTTCCGAGGTCTGGAGTTCGTTATAACGGAAGTCTCCTATCTTGTTAATCTATTGGGATCCAGGAAAGCCCTGAGACCAGAATGTTAGATCTTGTCTTCTCAACATATCGGATCACAGAAGTCAAAGTCAAAGACGAGATCTTATAGTCATTATGTGTGATTTCGCCGTAAAGTTGAGAAATATCATTGGGACACATCATTATAGTTTGATAAACATCGGACAACCGATTCTTTATCAAGGTTATTATTAAAGCATTCATCTTTAACCTAGTATCCTGGACCACAGTATGGGATTCACAGCCATTGTCTGATTATCTTGGGCCACCGTTTGAAAATTTGTTCGCGGCAGTCTATACCCGTGCGCTCAAGTATTTCTGAAGTACAGCGATTATTGGAACATGAATACAATCTTAAATCTAACTTCAAAGATAGACATTAATTTCATCACACCAATTCGTGATATCAACACATATCAGGCTAAATCATCCAAAACAAAATTGTATATCACACTCAGCCATAACTGAGATCATCTGAGTATCATCTGATGGACACTTTCTAAGTTATCAAACATCTTGTTAAAGATCAAATGGGTGCTATGACTTTGATATCATGTCATGTCCAAGTAACAACCAACTACAGTTTGATAAAATCCATTTGTGGACAAGAAGGCTAAAGGCAGTTTGTGATGTCTCTGAAGAGTAGTAAAACGATACAATTATAAAGAAAATATGGGGAACATTTTCTCTTTTTTTTGTAGCGTAATAGAAAGGCACTTCACTTTGTTTCAGAAGGCAAAGGAATAATTTTACCCTTAAAGCCAAATTACGTCAGGATCCAGTCGAGTGAATACGTGCATTTCAGAAGAATGCAATTTTGTGGAATTCTCGTCATAATTATGTGTGAATTGTACAACTTATTATTACTTTTAAAATCCTTCTGCTACGATGACATCACAAATTGGTGTCTTCTTATCCGGCAATGAATCGAGATACATACAACCACCACTTCACCACTTTTAAACAGATGGTCAGATTTTCCTCATGCACACTTCACCGATGTGTCCTCTCGATTATAATTATTGCATCGACTGAATCCTCCTCATCAAAATGATCTCGTTGAGTAAATTCCTCTTAAAACAGTTGTAAAGTCACTATCCATCATACAGTCATGACAGATCTTCTTTTCAGTCTATCCTCAACACTTGCATTTATCTCTACTGTATTTCTATAGGTACCTGTACTGGAGCACGGATGAAGGAATCTTCAAGAAGAGTTTGCTAAGAGATGAAAGACACGACCTCGTGGTCCAGGTCTCCCGTTGTTGCGACACTTTGACCATTGACGCAACAGGTGCGCGACAGTCAACCGAGTAAAGTGCATAATATAATCCCGTGATTATAAAAAGTATCACGTACTAAATTCGTATTTGACTCCCACGCAACGTAGCTTTTGCTTTTTAGAATTGAAATTGAACGATATGGCGCACACTTAATGGGTGGAATTTTGTAAAATGTTCAATTCTAAAAGTAAGTAAAACGAATATTCAGGGACAATGTTTGAATGGCTAATCGTGTTATGGCGTCTGCCAACTCTTGATCCGCTTTATGCACCTTTTCACTATGTACTATAAATTCAAGGAGATGGACCACCGTAAGTGGGAAGGAAGAAATCTCTTCAACACGAGAGAGCTTTTTCATCATTAGAATTGAAATTGAACAATATGAAACACACTTTCAGGAATGATTTTAATTTCTACGTTAAGAAAAGAAAAAAAAATAATAATAATAATTCAGATGCAATGTAAATCGCTATCAAAATGAAATCATGGTATTTGTCACCTTTTGATCAATATGTGCGTCTTCACTATGAACTAGGTTGATGGAAGTGAAGAAAAGGCCTAGGGTGTGTCCCTTCTCCCACACTACGGAGTTATTGCATTTCCAGAATTAAAAGTCAGCAATATGGTACATCCTTTCTCGGTGTAATGTTTGGAAAACTTTAAATCTCTTTTGCATCCTTTTGAGCATTTTCGCGGATATAAAATCGACCTAAAATTCAAAATAAGAAGAAAAATCGTTTTACCTTTAAAAATTAAGGGGGATGGGAGTGGTTCGCCCTAAAAAGTCCAGGGAAATTGTTTGGGTTTTCCAAAATATGCGCACTCGACTCTGATCGATTCTTTGTAAGGGACTATCTAATTTGTTCTTCAACCGCAATCTCACATTCTCCTCTCTCTCTCTCTCTCTCTCTCTCTCTCTCTCTCTCTTTCGTGGTGCTCTTTTAGGACAATGGTTGTTCTATGTGTCATACAATGATTCAGCCAACGAAAGGACACTGGACAATTTAGCCTTCTACATCTCCTTCTTACCCAACGGGACACAAGTGGAGGTTATACCGCCCTCATTTACCACGTGGGAGAATCTTCGTGACGCACAGTTCTTCGAGGGCGCCCTCTATTGGATGGATAAAGCTAATTTTGGCTCTTCCACTATAAATGCCGGACCCCTCAACAACGTCACGTTGCAGCATTCTCTAATTTCTGAGTCGAGTTTCTCCTCAACTGCACGTGCTCTAGGCCTATACCTTGTAAGGCCTTAGTTTGGTTCTCCAATCAAAATCGCCGACACTTAGTTTGCTTTACAAAAGTACTCATTGAGGAGTAAGATCTTATCCCTCCACGTGCTGTTTAGTCTTGGGTTACAGTTTCCCGTTGTACACATGTCATGTACCTTTAAGAATTAAACCAATCTAAACAAGAGCTTGTGTGATCAAGTTGTGAATATGAGATACTGTATTCATCTGGTTATGAAATGCTACGAAAAAAAAAGCATCTTTCAATGACTTTAGTATACCTGCGATGGTTAGAATGAATCATGTACCGTAATGTGTTTAAATATCCAGTGATTTTCGAATGTATTATATAAGTACGGTATGCTCCTGCCTACACTCGTATGTCGTTCGGTTGCTACTGTAGAAATGTACATGTACGTGTATGTAGTTGTGGGAAAAAACAACAACAACTAGAAATGTGGTTATGGCGACTGATATGCCTCCACTATGCCGCGTTATTTGCCCAATAAGTCTACAGTGTAGAAGTATGTACATAATAGTATTGGCATTAAGTGATGTTACTTGCAATAATTGGACAGTCTTTTGTTCCTTTTGACTCCATGACCCATATAATAGCTTTCTCACACAAAACACTACGCTATTATGTACATAATTTTTTGTTATGGTAATACTTTGTTCCATTTTCAAAATATAACAAAATGGATTTCATCTTTCCCTACGGAATCATTGTAAGGTGATGTATGTATAAAATGCAAGTCTTTGTGTATATCTATATTATAACACGTCATTTCCAACCTACGGAGAATATAGTGTAATTTCAGCCGTAAATAGTGAATATTAGCATAATTATTACCCTGACCTTTGACACTTGACCGTTAAATTATGTTATTTTCACGTGTCCTTTGACGCCATTGGCAGAAGCTTACCATGCCCAATCTGTGTCTGGTAATACAATTACGTACACATGTTGTTTCACGAATGCACTTTTGTAACTTCATAAACCTCTGACCTACATATGGATATTCATCATTTCGTTAGTTAATACATGTCTCTGTCTACGTCAAAAAGTATCACAAAAAAATAAACATTCCTCTCTGCTTTGATCTTATGATCTCCGCCGCCAGCAAGCAAGAGCAAAACACAGCGCAGCTTTCGAAAACTCTATAATCCAAATGCGCATAAGTTAATAACAATCTTAAATCAAGGAAAATGCATGTGCAGCTGTGGTATGTATTCGTATATCACCACTCAGTCATTTCTATTAGCGAAATGCAGGTACTTAAAAAAAGAGAAACCTAACAATTTAGCTAATTGATTATGATCTGTAATATCATTTTCCACCTTTTCCCCACATTTTTTTTTTTCCAGAGTAAAAGCAGACAGCAAGGGAAAAGGATAAGTATATGTCTTGCTATAAACAGGCAAGTAAAGGTCATTTGTGTGAGCGGGTAGCCTCGGATCTAGTACTTCGAAGTTTTTGCATTCTTTGAATGTCCATTCGTTTGTAGGTCCATGATAACTTTAAGGCATTGCAGAAGTACAGGAGAACGAATTTCACTTTGATATTAAACGTTACGCGCATGCGCCCACAAAGTTGATAGGCGCAGCTTCGTCCACTCGTATAACCCATGTGACCGCGTATCTTAAAAAAAAAACCAAAACAACAACAACAAAAAGTCACTCGCACTGATTTTGTGTCAAGACTCAAAATAGGTGAAATGGGTCAACCTAGTCAATCTTGAGATTTTCATATTTTGTGAAAGAACAATTTTGCTGTATTTTTAGAAGTTTGTTTTTTTATTATGACGCTTTTTTCTTCTTTTTTTTTTGAAAGGTGTGATTTACAGGTGGGTCTTGAGAGTCCCCTTTCCATTTCATAAAAAACCCTTTTACACACTTCTCACTTTCAACTCCAATAACTTTAGAAAGGATAATGCTCCTTCTTTTAAAATTGGTATTAGTCATGAATAAAATGTGCTAATAGAACATGAACAATTTCAGCTTAATTTGATAATCTCTTCACCGTTGTTGATATGAAGTTGTAAATCCTATATATATTTTTTTTGTCCCGGTTTATGCATTGTAAACAGAAAGGCTGGGTATTAAATATTTAGTTAGAGCGCTTAAATAGACCCTATACTTCAAAGACTCCTTTCTCGCTAAAGACTTTTCTACAGTGTGAGCTTTCTTTCCAATATTTAGATAGGTTAGAAAAGTTCATGTGAATTTAGTTATACATCATTTTAAAACTCAAAGTCTGCTCTTTTTTAATGTACTCTTAACTAAATATCGATGTCTGGCGACTATTTGTTTGTTTTGTAATGCCGAGTCATGCAAAGTTTCATGTAGATATGAAAAACGGTTTTTTTATTACATTACCACAAAATCGTTCACTGACAAGAGGACGGCCGGGCAGAGAGATAACCCGAAAATATAATTCCCCCTTTGACACTTCATGGGGGAATGCATATTATATAGATATCACATGTGCTTTTAATTCAAGTATGTATTGTTATGTGTACATTAGTGAAATGCTATTAGTAACTATTAATCATAGGTTAACGATTAATGTTGATTAAAGAATGAAATAAATAAACGTATTAAATGATACGAAAATGTTTAGTCTATTTTCTATGTGTTTGCACTCTCTTCCTCATTGGTTCAGTATTCTGTTATCTTTGCGTGAAGGGGGAAGGGGATGGTGGAGAACGATTCAGAAGGTTGTCTGATTAAACACGTTGAGACCAATAAAATCTCTCTGTTGCCTTGAGCTGTCCATTCACATTCTTTTTTTATTTTATTTTTTTTTTGGGGGGGGGGGATGGGGGTCGTATAAAAAAATGAACCCTTGGGAGGGATAGGCCTATGTTGCATTATCATGACGTAATATTACCAATGTTTTTGCATAATTAACGTAAGGGGAGTTGGAACTTTCACTGAAGAAAGTTGTGACCATTTTCAAGTCCACGGCAGTCGCATTGAATGAAGATCGGCTGCTGCTGAAAGAAAAGAAAAGAAAGTTTTTTATTAAACACCACTGGATGGTGGCGTGTGTGTGTGTGTGTGTGTATGTGTGTGTGTGTGTGTGTGTGTGTGTGTGTGTGTGTGTGTGTCCGTGCGTATGTGTGTGTGCGGGGTCTCAGCCAGTAGCCAAGAAGTGCCCCCTGAATGATTTTAAAAGGAGTCATGGCTAACTTCTTTTGCAATGGAGAAAGTACACAACAGAGATACCCGAAACACCAAAGCCAATCATTATCCTGATATACGGCTAATTTCTTTTGCAATGGACGTAGCACGCAAAAGTGATAACCACAGCACCAAAGCAAGTTGTATTATGCTGTACGGGGCTCCAGACAGTATAGCCCCAAAGTGCCCCACCCATAATGTGTTTTTTTTTTTTTTTTTTTTTTTTTTTGTTCAGCTGGAAAGGGTCATTGCTGCTTTCTTTGTTTGTAAAGGAAGAAGTACTCAACAAAGATTCCCAAAGCACAAATGCCAGGTATTTTTTCCTTTACGGGGACCTACAGTAGCCCAGAACTGCCATCTCATATATGATTTTGTTTAGCTGAAAAGGGTCATGACTATTTATTTATTTATTTATTTATTTATTTATTTATTTATTTATTTATTTATTTATTTATTTATTTATTTATTTATTTATCTATGGGGGGGGGGGGCAATTATGTTAGTACAGCTGAGATACGCCAAACATCAAGGCCAGTTATCATATCCTGTACAAGGCCCTATATACAGTAGCCCACAATTAAGAGTCCCCATATGATTTTTCTTTTTAATTAGCTGAAAAAGTCAATACTATAAATCCTTTTTTTAATAGAAGAAGTACACAACAGAAATGCCCATATACACCAAAGTCTTGTACAACACCTTGTACATGCTGCATACGGGGCCCCAGACAGTAGACCAGAAGTAACTCCATATGATTTTTAAGGAGAGTCATGGTTAGTTTCTTTTGCAATGAAAGTTTGACAAGAGTATTGCCCGACACACTAAAGCCAGTATTTTTAGGTAGTACAGGGCAGGCGCGCCGGAAGCAGTTTTGGATTGGGGGGGGGGGGGGGGCAAACATTGGAGGGGGCTCAAGGTTAGACCATACATATGTTACTCAATATACACATACACACACACACACGCACACACATCTATATATATATATATATATATATATATATATATGTATATATATATATATATATATACATATACATATATATATATATATGTATATATATATATATATATACATATATATATATATAGGTATATATATATATATACATATACATATATATATATATATATATATATATATATATGTATATGTAAAGTGGCGTACGGTGGGTCGAAACATGGGGGGAACCATAAAGTAATTTTGACGGTCTGTATGCTTGTGCGTGTGTGCGTAAGCAATAATGGGACTACAATACATTACGGAATGTGATACATTCAACAACGCAGTCATTGAGGAACATTGTAAGTTTTCCTTACATGGATTATGGAATGACGGTGTGAAACGATCGACAAATTATATACTGTCAGCAACATAAGGTGAATGACATAACAATAACATGCGAGCGAGCGAAGCGAGCGAGCTTGAAAATTTTGATATTCTACAGTTCCAAAACTGGAGTTTTAATTGTAGCTATGTATTTTGCGTTGGAAATAAATGGGGGCGCATCGGGCGCAACTGCTGACAATTATTGGCGGCAACATTAGGAGAATGGCATAACGATTCAATGCGAGCGAGCGAAGCGAGCAAGCTTGAAAATTTTGACATTCTACAGTCCCAAAACTGGGATTTGTGGCTATATCTCTCACTTTGGAAATTAATGGGGCGGCGCATCGGGCGCAACTGCTGGCAATTACTGGCAGCAACATTAGGAGAATGGCATAACGATTCAATGCGGGCGAGCAAAGCGAGCGAGCTTGAGAATTTTGACATTTTACAGTCCAAAAACTCCCGTTTGTAGCTATATCTTTCGCTTTGGAAATTAAGGGGGGCATCGGGCGCAACTGCTGGCAATTACTGGCAGCAACAAATGCGAGCGAGCGAAGCGAGCGAGCTTGAAAATGTTGACATGTTACAGTCCAAAAACTCCCGTTTATAGCTATATCTTTCAAGCGAGCGAGCTTGAAAATTTTGACATTTTACAGTCCCAAAACTCCCGTTTGTAGCTATATTTATCTTTCGCTTTGGAAATTAAGGGGTGGGGGCATCGGGCGCAACTACTGGCAATTACTTTCAGCAACATTAGTAGAATGGCATAACGATTCAATGCGAGCGAGCGAAGCGAGCGAGCTTGAAAATTTTGACATTTTACAGTCCAAAAGCTGCCGTTTGTAGCCATATTTTTTCCCTTTTATTCATATATATACATATTTATTTTATTTTCTTTGTTTATTCATTTATTTTTATTATTATTATTATTATGATTTTTTTTTTGGGGGGGGGCTTTTTTTTTTGGGGGGGGGCAAAAATGCGTTTTGCCCCTCCCCCCCCCCCCCCCCCCCACTTCCGGCGCCTATGGTACGGGGCCAAAGACAGTTGCCCAAAGGTGCTTAACCCATACATGGTTTACCAGTATTCCTCTTTAAGAGTAATTGCTAATTTTATTGCAATTGAAGTAGTACTCAACAGGGATACCCGGAACGCTATGTCATCCAGTACGGGGCCCTAAATAGTAGTCCTGAAGTGTTCCCCTCCTTCTGGTTTTATTTACCTTAAATAATAATGATAATCATGGCTCATTTCTTTTGCAATGGAAGTATAGTACACAACATTTACAGCTGAGATTCCCGAAACACCAAAGCCAGTTATTTTATCCTGTACGGGGCCCGAGACAGTATCCCAGAAGTGCCTCAAATGGTTCTAGCAAAATGTCATGGCTGTTTTCTTTTGTGCTGGAAATGGTACACAATTGAGATATGCAGAACATGAAAACCAGTTATTTCTTCTTACATTTGGCCCCAGACAGTAGCCAAGAATTGCCCCGCATGAGGTGTAAAAAGAGTCATGGCCAATTTCATTTGCAATTGAAGTAGAACACAACGGAGATACCCAAAACACCAAAGCCAGTCATTTCATCCTGTACGGGGTCCCAAACAGTAGCCCAGAAGACGTAATGTCCCCCATGATTTTTTTGATGGATTCATGGTTAATTTCTTAATTTCTTAGATTATATCCAGCTGACAAATTTTGTAGATTGAATTACTATCATATTCGCGATGTTTCCTTCCAAAGCATAAGAACTCCATTTCCCTATTTACCTTCAAGGTGATTGGGATGATATAAAAAGTCTACTGACGTTTCATTGAATGAAGATCGGTTGCTGGAAGAAAACAAAAAGAAATTATATATATATATATATATATATATATATATATATATATATATATAATATATATGAAGAGTTTGTTTGCAAAAACCAATAGGTCCATATTTGCCAAATGGAGAATATGTGCGATTAAAGGTCAAGAAAAATAAAGAGAATAATAAGAAAATTTTTGTTTCTTTTGACCATAACTTGTAGTGACCAATATATCATTTAAAAGGTATTATTTTGTACTTTATGACAGAGACCGTCCTTCAAAATCTTCAAAAATGGACTTATCGGTTTTTGCGAACAAACTCTTCATTATATATGTATAAACATCACTGGACTGAATGGTGGTCTTGTTGGCATGTGTTTGTGTGTGTGTGTGAGTGTGTGTGTGTGTGTGTGTGTGTGTGTGTGTGTGTGTTTGTGTGTGTGTGTGTGGAGTAAAGGGGTTGGGTTTGGTACGGTTTTCTCATTACTTGGAACATGTAAAAGAACATGTTTTGATCTTTTTTATGCAAAATGTGTTGCTGGAGTGACCTCTATTGGGTTGTCTGGAAACCAAACCAATGACTGGTTGAGTATGACTCACTGACTGGTGGAATGAAGGGATGCTTCAAACTAAAATATTTCTTTTGTTTCATGTGTAACGGCAGGTTTGTTCCCTTTGTTATCTAACATTCCGTAACTCTCTCTCTCTGTCTCTCTCTCTTTCTCTACAATATGTATAGCTTAGTTTAGTTTATTCTGTATTAAAAATCACACCCGTCACACGGACGGCCGGCCTAAAAAGGCCTATGAGTGATAAATATACATCAAACATTATAAGTAATAGAAAATATATAAATGTATCATGTAAGACATACAGACAATAATGTATATTGTATAATGTATATGTATATACTCTAAAAATCTACGTAATGTAATACATCTACATAATATATATTGTAGGCCCTTTGTATATTCATAACTTGATATAAAGGTATAATAAAAAAACCTGAAAATGTGTATTTGAAGTTGAAACTTAGTTTACCATTTGAATATTTTGTCATCCTAAAACCTGGTGGGGTCTATGGCAACGGTTTTGAATTACAGAAATTGTTGTTGGATAAATAAGAGCAATTTCACATCAAAACGCAACACAAATCAATACATAGAAAAAGTTTCTTCTTTGCTATATGCAGTGCATTTTTTTTTGTTTTTAAGGTAAAGATTATGCCATATACGACAGTTGCCATAGAAACACAAAAATCAGTTCGTTGAAATACTTGTGCTTATAGTTTACAAATCAATGGACCTACACATGCTAATCAGTAGTCAGGGTATAATCAGTCCTTTCATCACAATATCGTTCAATATGTTGTTTTACCTATATGCAGTGGAATTTTCTATAACTCTTGTTTAAAATAGATATGCATATTTTCGAGGTAACCTTCATGCTTGAGAGTATTATTGCCATAATGCGTTTAAGTAGGTGTGCTTGGCTTCCAAATCAATGAAAATTGCAGGTGCTAATGCACCCGGGTATTTGCTAACGTAACCCCTCATCACTACATCATTTTAATGAGTTATTTTGCCTTGTGGGGTTTTCTATGCATCTTTGTCTATTTGCTCGGTAAATGTCAAAGACCAGTTGTCTTGTTTTCATGGTAACGTATTAATCAAACAATGATTTTTTTTTTTCTGAATCACCCAATTATGCTTATGTGAAATCAAAGCCAACACAAAATCGTATTAGAACTCTACAATACATGTGCACTGCAAGCAGCAGTGAATTATTTCAATCAAATCACTGTCAACCCTTAAACTTCTTGAAGTCCTTCAAACTAGCTTGAGTTATTCGCATTTTTTAATCTTAATGATACAAATTAAAGAGTAATCCTTAGACAATATTGTCTATTCAATTCTTTCTATGCTGGTTGCCATGGCAACCAGCAACATCAAACAAAGCTAGATTATATGTATATATATATATATATATTATATATATATATATATTATATATATGTATATATATATATATATATATATATATATATATATATAGATATTATATATATATATGTATACAAGTTTTAGGAATAAAAAAATAATTAAAAAAACTAAAACATAAAAATTAAGGTGGAGGAGTAGCAAAGGCAAATATGGTAGATGGCATTTCTTTTGTACTCAAGAACAGTCAGATACTGTTCCAATATTTTTTACGTATATTACCTGCGTTACATTAACACCTACATTGAAGTTTAACAGAGCTTCATATTTTGGACAACGTCTTTTTTTTTCTTTTTTCTTTTTTTTACACATTATAGGTATTGGGTAGTCATCGTTATCAACCGCTGCTTTTAAGTATAAATCATTCTTTTCATCATCAAAGTTGCCTTTCTGCAAACTTTGCAACGTATGTATTTTTCTCTTTATTCCTTATAGATGTATTGTATGATTCACTTGTGTTTAAAGTTTTCTTACAAACAGTTGACGCTTCGAAAATGTATGCTTTCTATAATGCTTCCTTGTCTGTTTTTTTTTTCATTGACATGAGCTATAGATGAACTGGATTGAATCATGCATAAACACCTTGTGCAATTTGCAAATCTCACAATTCATAAGTCGAATTGAATAACAGAATGAATGAATAGGAATTGCGTCTGCCCTAAGCTCCTCCTTCTCATGAGTAACAATCAGTTTCCCTGATCTCATTCGAGCTTGTGTTATAGGCTCCTTCGCTCTCTGTCAGCGCCACCACAGCGCGAAGACCTTTAAAAAAAGGCTACGATCACACCATGCAACATAATTATTCATGCCATTATGATTTAACCGACCAATGAACGCAGAGAGAAAGAGGTACACGCTTCATTATTGGTCAGTTCCTTGAGCGACGTAACCTCCTCGTCATGGGGTGGCAATAACATCATGTTTACATGCTGTTAGTGTGACTTGAGATAGCAACAGCAACAAACGACATCAGCCGAGTAGTTTTCAGAACACATTAACTTTGTATTCTTGGAGTGTCATTTAAATTCGTTAATAAAAGAAAATCAAATGACACGTTTTCTCTTTATTCTCTACTTCAGACTCCGTACAAATACAATAGTGCTGAAGAGTCAAACTTTTCCAAGTCTACACAGTGTATGAGGAGACTTCAAAAACTATTCTTCAAAACAAATAAAACGAATCAAACGTTCACGAAATGAATATCTATGTTTCTTCGCTCTCCCTGTTGATGTCAACAAACCAAGACAGAGTAGTTCACAGCCATTAATTCGAAGAGTATACTCATCATTGGTTTTGCGACACCGTCATAAGTTAATCGACTTTTGCGATCGTTGGTGCGACAGAATTACGGCAGAACAACAGGTTATATTCTCTGGAAACGTGGAATCACGCATTCATAAATCCATGAAAAACTGGTGCTGATTACAACAAGCTTTTACGTTGACTAAAATACCTTACAGTGGTAAAGACGGCACTTGAATGTTGCTATCGCGGCAAAAGAAACCGTCAGGGACTTTAAGGAGTAGACACTATGCATCAATCCCTGTTAACGGAAGTGAATAGACGGACACATCTATTCGGCGAAAGTAACAGGTAAGAACAAAGTTATATCACGTTGGTTGGAATCAGACAAATGATCTTCATCAGTACGTCTTACGATAGTTCTGTGTTTTTCATTGTTGAATACATTATTTCCAATTGTACAGATGCTATTATTTGTACGTTGTCTGCCTGTATTGTTTTGCATAAATATGATTATGGTAATATCGTAGACAGCAATATGAGACTAATGTCACGTGTAGACCAGTGAAAATTATGAATTTGAATCTGAATTTGTCATCTACATTAGTTTACCGAAAGATTTGCAGAAAAAAAGGAAGCTGTGAAGTGAATGGCTGTTTTCATTAAAAAAAAAAAGATTTTCTTTTTCTTTGTAAGCACGTGGTGGTTAATTTTCATCCGCGGAGATCGCAAGAGCCCAGTAAGAGCTTGTCATTTAAGTGTGTGTGTGTGTGTGTGTGTGTGTGTGTGTGTGCCTTGAAAACAAATAATCAAACTTATGAAAGCGCTGAAGACAAAAATTGGAGTTGCTTTAATGGCAGAGGTTGCGTCAAAACACTTCTTATCAATGAAATGTGTACTGTAACCAAACGTCAAAAAACATGATATTCTTAACGAATAAGAAAGAAGATGGGTTTACCCAGGACAAATAAAAAATCAAAGCAAAGGGCAAGATAACATTATTATATTATCAAATAAGAAACCAACCTGATGGGAGGGGTTCAACCTGTCATCCAAGAAGGTATGACTAAATCTAGTCGATTACAGAGTACGATAGGATTGCATGGATTATTTTTTAGCGGTAAGAGGGACTGGTGCAGAATACATTTTGGGAGAACTTCACAGGACTGGATGGAGTATGATTGTCAACTTTTGTCTGCTTTTAAATCATGTGCATGCAAAGAATACCACAAGGCTTCGGTGTGTTCGGGCAAAACGATAAATTATCGTACATTGTATTTCATTTTTTTATCTGAGATCAAGTATCAGCTAGAAACATCACAAGACGTAATCAATATTCTTATTTTCTTTTTGCAGTTTCTGTAAGTTTGGAAGTTTTTCCTCACCTCAGATGAATCTTTTCATTAGGAGAAGTGATTTTGAAGAATTCATTTTGCGCAGAGTGTTGTACAAAGTGCTTTCAATAACAATTCACTGAACTTCATGAATCCCATTTAATCGTTTGAGGAATTAAAAAAAAAGTTCCTGGTAAGCTGCTCATTTAATGTCATGCGATTTTGCTATGTACTGAAAACTTTGGTTTCATTAAAATCAAAGGTAGTCAACCTACGCACTTCATGTTGATCAGCTATTCTGACTATTAAAGTTTGCGTATATGATCCTGTAAGTAGAGTCTCGTGCTATCCCGAAACAGACACAGAATGGTCAAGTAAAATATGGGTTATTCCATTTCGCACGAAGTTGGCCTCGAACTTGAATAATGCCGATTGACAGCGGAAGCAAATGCGATGCCTACGTGATGCCTACAGAAGTCATATGATGACGCCCGAACCCCACTGGAAGGCGACACAAAGTTATGAATCTTTATTGTACAATGAACCTTCGTAAGATCTTCGGGCTGTGGCTTTGTTTTATTTTGTTTAGTTTGTTTGCTTGTTGTTGTTGCTTTGTTTTGTTTTGTTTTGTATTTGTTGTTGTTGTTGTTGTTGTTGTTGTTGTTGTTGTTGTTTTTTTTTTTTTGGGGGGGGGGGGCTTGTCAAAGATTTCGCCAAAGTCAGCCTGAAAGTTGCTGTCGGAGCCTGAGAAACCCCATCGGCAGTCATACAATGGCTTAAATGGATGATACAGTTTCAGTTGAGATGGGGCTTTACGTTTCGAACGTTTTTGATGATGATTTTTTTTTAAAGATAATGAGAAACACCCTATGAAATATGAAAGAGCATATAATTCGAAGAATTCAAAGTTTATTTGGTAAACACAAAAGATATAGAAATAACTGAGATTTCCAAAACAAAGTGATCCTGATAAAACGTGGGACCCACCTTTTATTAGGATGGCTTTGTTTTATTTTGTTTTCTTTTTGGATATCTTAGCTATTTCAAGACTGCTTTTAATCAAATAAACCTTGAATTCCTCTTAGATATCATGCTCTCAAACATTTCATAAAGTGGTTTCTAGATATCTTGCAAAAAGTTAAAAGCTGATTACTCACCACACCAATACTATATCATCCCTTTAAGAGGCTCTCACGAATGACTGGAAGTTTATACAATCAGAGTTGAATTTGAAAATGTCCTTTATCATGTGCCCATCTTTGCTCAATTTCAAGGTATCTGCATTATGAATAAAGTCAGTTAAATCAGAACAGCAAGCTGATGACCGCAAGGAATTTAAATGTGACCCTATACTCTCTTGTGGCAAACAAGGATGATCGTACTTGTCCACTATTTTTTCTTTTATTTGACATGGGTACGAAAGGTTTCCTTAACTGAAGAGGATTGGCTTCAATATATTTTAATAGAGCTTCAAATTGAGGCACTAGGATCCTTTTGATACACCACCTGGGTTTGGGATTATGGTGACTATAAAGAACGCTGTATAGCGTTCCTACAGTCACTATGTCACTGACGTATTGCACTTTAATATAGCATACGTCAGACATTGACATTTCATTGAAAATGTTCGTTCAAAAGATAGACACCGGTGGAAGGATTTAAGATTTCATAAACACATGACATTGAACGTGAACGATAAAAGGGTATTCTGATACTCTGCTTTATAGTGGTAGGGTTGCGTCTAACGGGTTCATCGGCGTACAGACGAGGATTGGTTTCAATGTATTTCAATAGAGTTTCAAATTGAGGCACTAGGATCCTTTTGATACACCACCTGGGTTTGGGATTATGGTGACTATAAAGAACGCTGCATCGCCTTCCCACAGTCACTATGTCACTGACGTATTACACTTCAATATAGCATACGTCAGATATTGACATTTTAATTGAAAATTTTCGTTCAAAAGATAGACACCGGTGAAAGGATTTAAGATTTCATAAACACATGACATTGGGCGTGAACGTTAAAAGGGTATTCTGATATTCTGCTTTATAGTGGTAGGGTTTGGGTCTAATGGGTGCATCGGCGTACCCACAAAGGGGATTCATACGTTTTTAAACACTTCATATTAACGTTACACGTTGGATTACCGCGTAGAAGATATGATGGGGCGTATAATGACAACCGACAATGGCTGTCTATCAGGCCGCCATCCCTTTCAGTCAACTATGTTAAACTTTGATCGAATTTGCTTTTGATTTTACACTGGAATTGCTTGTGTGTTTGAGCTCCGACTGTTCCGGGTTGCGCAGACAGCTCTCCGTATAGCTCTCGACCACGCCCTTCTACCACATTGTACGGTGACTATCCTCCCTCTTCGTTTGAAGTCTTTATAATCAAAGGTTATTTTGCTTAAAGCTACAAAACACAAGTGTATTCACGTCAATGCTTTAATTTCCCAAGACAGGAATTTGCATCTAGCACAATTCGTCTCATCTTGGCTATAGTTTGTTTCGTGTCAATTTCAAGCCTCATCGACTAAAGTAGTAGAACACAACCTCCTAATCCAATCAAAGCTCCACAAAGTTATAATTAAGCCTTTTATTCACTACGTTGACCTTTTATAGCGTCTACCTGCAAAAATGTGTCACATTTCTCGTTCGGAATAGGAATGTACTTTTCCAGTACTAATAATAAGCCCGCGACCGAGAAAGAGAAATTTCACCTGATACAAGACCCTCTTATCCTTTTTATTTCTGTTGGTTCATTGCTACGCCAGTTCGCCGAAGGAAGAAGCAAATTTAGATTATATGCAAATATTATCTGCACACGCTACCTTTAATATGATTTAGTTTTAGATTTGGAAATCTTAGAAAATGTTCTGTAATAGTTACACAATAATGAAATGACTTTCATGTTTATGCAGGATATTATTGGTTTGCTTGAAATCATTTTTTTTTTTTTTTTTGGTCCGTGTCTACAACAAATGTTCAGTTATGTTTTATGTTGTGCAGATGAACAGGCTGATGAGAAAATTGACATAAAATACAGACTTCCGTTCGTTTGATGATCTCTAGTTAAAGATTACAATAGTTGATTAAGGATTCTTTTTTTTTCCATAAATACTTGCAAATCAGATGGAGGAAAAATACATACGCAACCTTTTGAATTTAATGGTTATCACTGCAGATTACATTCATTAATCGCATTTGACAAAGTCAAATATCTTAGCTGACACTCGAACGACTTCATTTCAGTGAAACATATTTATTATGAACAAAGAAAAATAAAGAGAAGAGAAGAATAAACGACTTGGCAAATAAAGCCATCAGCAAACAATACTGTACATTGTGTTATCGTCTCATGGAGTTTTAAAGTGCGGTCCCTCTTGGTTACCTGCTGATCCTCCATTCAGACTAGAGTTCCCGTTTGGATTGACGACGTATGAGTATCGTGCAATGATTTGAAGTGCCTGAATTCACATTTATCGTTACGTTGTGGTATATTCACGTCGTATTTGAAAACGGTGACGATGAGATATGTGTGTGAATATGAAACAAACAACAACAGGTGACAGTGTTCACTCTTGAAGGAGTGAAATAAGATTTCACTCTAAATTCATTTTTTCCTGAAATTCACTCCTCATCAGTGAACATTAGTTTCGCTCGCTTTTTCATACAGGACGCCTCTAACCGAGGCCTTGTTTTGTTTGTTTGTTTGTTTGTTTGTCTTTGCATGCACAGAGGGCAAAGTAGAGGGAAATTGACAATTAAAGTCAAATTGAATTAAGTCGTACAAATTTCGGAGGGGGGGGGGGGGGGGGGGGGGGGGGGGGGGGGAGGGGGTAAGCTTTGCTTTTAAGGAAGCAACGTTCTGTACTTTCTATCCGTAACTCTTTCCGTTTAATAGGGGTATATTATTCAGGCAAAGCGATCAAAGGTGTTTCAGTTACCATATGTGTTGAATATGAGAAGTATCAGACAAAACCGTTGCCTAGTGGATAGTCATCGTTCAAAGCCATAAACCCTTTGCACCGCCGGCGGAACGTTTTCAAAAGTGTGTGTGTGTGTGTGGGGGGGGGGGGGTCCCACTTTCGTGTTCCATGAGCTAACAAGCAAAAAAAAAAAAAAAGGCCTTCAGCGCAATTTCTGTCTAGTACCACTTACGCACATCCGGGGTTAAAAAAAAAAGTGGGGGAGGGGGCAAAGTGGTGACACCTTAGGTATTCCTTGGTATAGTGCAAAAAAGAAAAAAAAATGGGAGGGGGGGGGGGGGGTTCCCGCCGGCCCTGCCTTGTCATGACCAGGTTTAATGCTTATCAATGTATTGTCATACACTGATTAGCTGTTGATGGCACTTAACAACGCTGTGTGCAAAATGAATAATGCAATGTAATTTCTCTAATGACAGATAAAAAAAACCCTGTCATACACATATCAAAAGGCACCTGCACTGTAAAAACATCGGTGTTAGATTTAACACCGCGGGTGTTAAATCTAACACCGATCAAACTTCAATAAAGGACCACACCCACAGGTGTTAAAAATGCACTGTGATGGTGTTGAAAAGTGTTCACCTGACACTTCGTGGTGTTAATTTGACACTGTACCTGGTGTTATTTTGACACTGTACTGGTATTAATTAAAAAAATGACATCACATGGTGTTGATTTGATATTTGTTGGTGTTAATATCAATGGTTTAACACCCGTCCAGCTTCAATAAGAGACCACACCAGCTGGTGTTACTTTGGTGTAAATTTATTTTCATATTTTTTTCAAAAATCGAGTATTTTATTGTAAAATTCTTGATCGTCTTGTTCAAATCAAAAATCAACAAGAAGTGCAGTTACTAAGAAACTCTTCAAAAAACAGTTTAAAATTTGGAAATTACACCCGTAGGTGTTAATTTAACACCATAAAATGAGCACCGAAAATTTAACACCAGCTCGGTGTTCACTATTTAAAACCGGACTTTTTGCAGTGTGTTAAAGGCCTAAACCGACAACAAAGAGTAAAAGAATGTATTTTATTCTTTTACTTTTGAATGTGTTTGTTTTGTTTTGTTTTGTTTTTTTTTTACTGTCGGCAAATGTCTGGTAGCGTTGCTCTATGTTCATGGTAGGTATATCTCTCGAAATTAATTCTAAAATATTGATTTGTCCATATTGCTGTAATGTGCTGCCAATGACGCTACGGATTGTTGTCAATATAATGTTTTGTCGTGACACTTTTATTCATTTCTCTCCTTCTTGAATGGTGACTGAGCATTAGGCAACGGCTTTCGAGATGGATTAATTGGTGGGATGCTGTTAACCCAAGCAAAGCAGCAGAATTAAACACTCTCACACTTTGTTTATACCCATCGCGATTGCCAAGGCAATTGCTTTTTTTTTTTTTTTTTTTTTAATGAATGAGGTTGGAAATGAAAAGAGGGTGGCGCTCACCAGAGACTGACGAAAACGCAAATCCAGTAGGGAATAAAAAAAAAGAAAAGAAAAACGTGTGATGTCAGCCTAATGTATCAACCAGGAGATGCTATTCATTCACTTTACTGAAAATACTGTAAATAGCTGATGTTATGCACACACAAAAAAAGTAAAACAAAGTGGTTTCAATTAAAGGTGGGTCCCACCTTTTATTAGTATCTCATTCTTTTTTATTGTTGTTGATATCTCAGTCATTTCAAAACCGATCTTCATCAAATAAAATTTGAATTTCTTTGGGAATAATTGATTGCTCTTTGATATTTCATAAGAGGTCTCTCATTGTCTTACAAAAAAGTTGGAAACCTGAAGCCCCATCTCAACCGACACTAATGCCATCCCTTCAACAGAGTATTAGGGGAGCCACTTTATACAGGAATTACAGTCACATCTCTTGGCAATTCGCAAATTCTCTAAACTAGTATCTCTATCCCATCACCGCTTTCTCCTTTTAGCTCTTTAGCTCTTCATGTTTGTCGTTATCTGCTTGTTATTTTCATCATTTTTTAATCTTTTGTTGATTTCAGAGTTGCCTTTCCGACTGCTATTACCTGTGTTTGAAATATTGACACTGTGTGTGTGTGTGTGTGTGTTTAAAAGGGTATTGTCACGCTATTACTAGTAACTGTTGTAACAGGTACACATTTAAAGAAATGTTGTGGTTGAATCGACCAGAGTTTAATATTCAAAGTAATTTATTTCTGCCAATGTATATTCTCTACAGATACTTACATCGGAATGGGACTTCCAAACACGTCCTTTTACATCGTTTGCACGCTACTGCTCGTCTCTTTAGGTAAATTATGACTGATGTAGTTCAAACATTGAGTTATTTTCACGATTTTATCTAATACCCTAATTTTATCTTGTGTTTCCTCAATAAACAAGGTGGTTGTGATTGTTTTCATCTTCCACCTAAGACAGACGGTTAGATAATTCATTTTCAATCGCACTGTCTTCTGCGTATAATGCTACTGATGTATGTTTTTTCATTCATATTTTTCAACGGATTGCCCGATTTTCCTCAAACTTTGATGATGTGTCCTATCAATATTTTATTAGCAATCACAAATCCCACATAGGGCCTACATGACCAGTATATATTTGGGTTTCATTCCTCTTAAACTTTTGTGAGGTGACAACAGATAGATGGGATGCCATTGGGAGTCGACATGATTGTGTTTGCACTAACCCGCTTAATTAATTTTCGGGTCTGGGCCCTTCATCAGATTTGCAATGGAAACAATGACAACACTGACGTTAATATTGATTGTTGAATATGTTTCATGATGGTTTAACTCTTCGTTTGTCATGGTGGAAACCCCCTTTGAGCCACATTATTCTGAGACACCAACGGTTTCATGCTTTGAGAAAACATTCTGTTTTTCAAGTCTATGTAACTTCTATAGATTTCTGTTGATCTAGACAAATAAGTGAGTAAAGTTGTAGAGTAAATGTCAAGCTTTGCTTAGATGTATTATTGTATGACAAATCTATCATTGTTTTTCTTTCACATGACCACAGTAGCTGCATTACTGCAAAGGCATGACTTTTGCACACAAAACAGTGACAGAAACTTAGAAATTACTCTCAAATCCAGGGGTAGAGAACACCTCTTGATAATCAATCACTACATGACATGCAAGCTATATGTGAGAGGAATGGAAGCGCGAGAAACGCTTTCGTTGTACCGCGGCATTTGGCGATTTATTGATCAGATTGAGCGGATTGGTGCGTTTGAGGCAGAATAGTATGCGAAGTTGGCACGCCGCCGTCGACTGAGTTGGACGTGCGAACGTGGCACATAAAGAGTTAATGGTATGTAGACATAGAGATGATAAATAAGATGTAAAGGTGGGTATAATCTCAATCGTAAATAATCAGAGCGTGAATAATTCATAAATCGCATAATATTCGAAGGTCCACTAATAATCATTATGGCAACCATGGTGCTATTGGAGAAATGCTACACAATATCATGAACAAAATGATATCACCTAGAAAAGAAGCTATAAAACAATATAAATTATGATAACAGTATTGGTGTTTCTTGAGCTTCTGGACTTGCGTGTGCGTGTGTTGGGTGAGGGGTGTCAGATCTAGATCGTGATCCTCTTATATAGTTCAGGAGGGATCGTGTCTAATCTATAAGCTGGGGATATTCAACAAGATTAATTAAGATCCATCAAAATCAGAGTTGCAAGAATAAGAAGCATAAGCAGTTATCATTCAGATTACCATTTCTATTGATTTATACATATTTTTACCAATTACTAAGTATGCTTGTTATATAAACACCCCACGCACATACCACAAACACATTAATATACACTCAGCAAAAAAAAAAATACTTTTTCGAGATCATATTTTTGACAGAATATTTTGATGAAAATCAATGTATCATAATCATATCAAAGGTAATTTAATTGGCTATCAAGCTAGTAGGTTAATACAAAGGGAAACTTAAGTGAACTGAGCATGAGTGAACACATTCGTATTTGCCCTCCAAGGTACAAGAGTAAAAATTGCAAAATTTGACATGTTGTCTTTCATTTGGCAATGCGCCCTTCAAGATAAAACTGACAACAAGCCAGCTTAATACAATGAGAGACATGAATAAAATAGCAAAATTAGTTTTTGTTCTCTTTATCTCTTTATAAACTCAAACAAAAACAAAATGGGTAACTAAAGGGGGAAAATAAGAATTTTCTGTCGGCTTAAACCTCAACGATATAGGGAGTACTGGCATAAAGATGATTGAATAAACAGAATTTCTTTATTTCATTCTTTTTATTTGGTAATTAAGAATTCATGAGATGAAATTCAAGAACCAAATATTATTTACAATTTTCCTAACTTAATGACAAATTTAAATTTCTACCATGTTTGTTAATTCTGCTTCTTCTCTTATTTCATTTGAATTTGGGTTTGACCCAAGTTTCTTCATTTTTTCCCTTATCTTTGGCCTTTATTGATATCTTGGACTTCAAAGATATCACAGAGATCAAAGGTTTATTTTTGCAACTTATTTCATGTATCTAACTGCGTTAAATCCATTCATTCGTTTATTTTATTTTGTCACGGTACCGGGCTCAGCCGGAGGCTGTTTTTCAGCGAATCCGTGAATTAAAAATACACGATACACAATGAATTGTACAATGCAAAAGTTACATAACTGAAAATGAGTAAAGAAACAAGTCAAAACAAAACAAAACAAAACAAAACAAATCATTATAACAAAAGTACAAAACTTAAGACCTACAAATGTAAACAGAATAAAATTATCATAAATTATACAAAATTTAAGATAATTATAGTAAGGTACACAAAATAATGAAATCAGCTAATTGCAGACTGATCCCCCCCCCCCGCCCACTTATTTATACTAATCTCCGGTGTTAAATGTTTAACGTTATGAAATCATTCACATGTCTCCTGAAATCATTCCAACCAAGCCCTTTTATCTCATTCGTTAAACTATTCGAAAGTCTTACCCCACTAAACAACAAACTTCTTTTTTTTTTTAATTCAGTACGGACTTTTGGTAATTGAAATTGTTCATTTGGTGTCTAAGGTTGTGCTCATTATTCTTAAATCAAAAAAGTTTACAAATTAAATAAGGTAACATTTCATATGCGATCTTATACAATGTATAAAAAGTTCCCTTTTTCCTCCGAATTTCAAGTTTATCAATTTTCATTTCACGATAAATAGATTAGGAGGGAAATTCCCAGTTTACGCCCATAACTATTCGAAGGGCACGATTATGTTGCTTTTGAAGTCTGTTCTTTAGTCCTATCCCATAGTCCCCCAGACAATATCACAATAATCATATTTAGACAGCTACTGAATTACGGACTTATAAAACACCAATGCAACCTTTTGATTTATGAAAGCCTTAATCCTTTTAAGTAAATAAATGTCCTTATTCACCTTTTTAATAACAGATTCTGTTTGAGCAGTCCAGTCCAGGTGTTCGTCTAACACAACCCCTAAGTATTTGGGTGAGAATTTTGAACGATGTACAATTGCCAATTTTCGTACCTTATGACATTCTTTCCCTTAGAACACGCCAGCATGATCTAAGAAACCAGTTTTTTTCATGTCATCTCAAAGATTGGTAAATTTCCTTTCAGGAAATATATGGTTTGGTTGACTTTTGCCTGATATTTTTCATTTCACAAGGACTTAAAGCGTGAAAATACGGTAAAAACGCTATTTTCACAATAATTTTTGTTTTTCAAACTAATGATGTGCATTTTTAATGGTACGTGGCATCTAATATCTGACCATGTTCTGGATCTGACATATCATGGGTATGTACCACAAAATTATAAGAACTTTATGAGCACGTACAAAATTACAAAGAACAATCAAAATATCAAAGTCCTAAACAGACGAACGTCCGTGATGCTTTTATTTCTATCGCTGCTGCAAATTCTACTTTGTTGTCCCAACTGTAACGTATACGAAAATTTGGTGTTCCACCTAATGAACATATCCTGCAAAAATTGTACGTCTGCTGGCTGTACATGGGACGTAATATTCTTTTATGCAAAATTATACTCAGTTTTCGTCACGGACGTGCTTCCGCTACTTTCTAATAAAGATCGTAGCCCATGAAACGTTATTGGCGATATTGTTCTGAGTCGTAATCAACTAAGATCTAGCAACACGATAATATGTTTGTTTTGAGTTTCTGTCCATCCTTTGTCAAATAGGAATCGAAATTGTATTTTTAGACGGACCTCCAAGAAAAAAAGAACGTCCGTGATGATTAAAACGTTTTCGAGTGGGACACCATCTTGCTTTGATGGCGAAGGTACATTTTACCTTTGGCTCTCTTGCCGACTGGAGTAGCTGCATGCCATTTTTGGAGCGGACTGAGGTTCGTCCGCAGTTTTTGGACCATGCAATTCACCAAAAACCAAGCAAATAATTAATATTTTCTCTGAAAATTCACCTCCTAATCCCCCTCTGAGCAATACATATGTTGTAAGGATGTCAAATTTCTTATAATTTGCATTGACAATACCTTTTCAAATTTTTGAAAGAGTAAGGAAGGCTAGGTACTCTCTGCCGATTAGTTATCCGTCCTGGAACATGACCCTAGTAGTAGAACGAACGTCCGTGATAATTCCAGAGAACGTCCGTGACGTATGCCATCCCTCCGATAGGGATAACTTGTCCCGAAAGTGTCCTGTATTCTTTAAAACTTTTGGCTCCAATAGCGACAAATAAAGTTTTACAAAGTAAACAATGAGTTTAGAGCAGTAGTTTCAGAATTTTTAAGTCGTTATGTGATCATGATGAACAAACAATTGAAAATTTACTCACAATTTTACGCTTGTTTTCCCTCTAATTATACAAAAACAGCTAAACACTTAAAACAAAGTTATGGGAAAATGGAATTTTGCGTAATCTGTAATTTCTGTGCGTTTAAATTTCTTTCTAATGAGGTTCTGGAGACAATTTGTACTGTTACACGTTCTGAAAGTTTCGGTCACGGACGTTCTGTCCGAGAAAGGAAATTTCTGACAATTACAAATATATCACTGCACATAAGATTAATGTTAGTTGAAATATACCAAATCACCGAGCCGCTCATACCCGAAAGTGAATAGCATTCAGCACTCAATTTACCTGTAATAACAAACGGAAAACGTTTTTTTCACGGATGTTCGTTGGATGAATAAGTCAATGGATTGCATAGTAGGAGAAAGAGGATCAGTGCCACGTTTTAGTGACAGGTGCTCTAAGTGTTTATCTTTTGAGTATGGTAGCTGCCGTCTCAAACAGAACACATCCAGTTTTGGTCTCCATAACGGACGCTCGCTGTAATTGTCATGATATTAAATGCCTTAATTCATTCTTATTTTTCTCTTCATGACGATTTTTCTCTCATTCCCTCAATAGCCTGAACATGCTGCGACCAAACAGAAAACAAAAACAAAACAAAACAAACCAAAACAAATCCGAGAAGTGCTACGCAATCACATTCAGGATAATGACGGAAGAAGTCTGTAATGAGCACGTGTTGAATAAGAAACGGAAAAGTTTCAAAAGGACGTGGAAGCAGTTGAATGAAAATGACTGAGAAACAGAGAAGGGATCGAGCTCCAACACACAGAGAGGAGAATTGCCAGTGCACTCCCGTTATACCAAATTCCTCTGGAGAAGTTTTTGTTTGTTTGTTTATGTTTTTTATTCATCGAAATGCCGTCACAAGCGAACAAAAATCATGCAGTATACAATTATTGTCTGATGAAAACACACAAATCCTCCGCTTATCATCACATGGAGTTGTTTTATACTCATCAATGAAAAGCAATATTCATTAATTTTGTAATTTTTTCCAAGATTTTTTTATTCATTTTACATTTAAGAGAAAGAGAGATCGTCAATTTGTTTGTGCTTTTGTGCTTACTTTGAAAACACATGTTAAAAAAGTAATGATTAAGAATAGGTTTAAGGTTGCATTTTGATACGTTCGCTCTTCCAAAGATTCGTTACTGAGATGTCCAGAGGTTTGTTATTCCAAAATGAAAACAAAAATTGTAGTTAATTCAGGAGGTTTGTTATTAGAAATGTTCTTCGAAAAATAGATATTTAGGATCATTATTTTTAGGTCCGTTCTTCTAAAAGTGGAATGGGCCTGATATTCGTTTAGGTGAAAACGGTTATTATGAGGTTTTGAAATTGGAGGATCTTAGTTGTTAACTTGTTTCTTAACATTTGTATAAGCGAACATAATTTTTCATGTTCCAATTAATAAGCCTTTCGGTTAACCTTTGGAGATTCCTATCATTTACCGGATGAAAAATCTTCATAATTATACGAACTCTATCAATTTTCGTATTGACAAACTGTATGAATAACGAGCCTGGGATCCGAAATGACGCGCTACAAAAGGTTTGTTATAACAAACCATATTGTACAATATTGAAGTCACAAACATCCATCCAAGTTATATGGACTTATTGCGTCTTGTTATGACGAAACTTCGCAGTATCGAACGTATTATCATTTCTGACTAATATAATAACACAAATTTTCCTCGGTAACAGTGTGTAACACAAGGAGCAAACACAGAGGGATTTCTTCCTAACTTATTCGTTTGCCCTCCCCAGCTAAACTTCGTATTTCTATAACGGAGCACATTTCTGTTGTTTTTCTATATTAATTCTTTGTCATAATTTTAGCTGTGACCATGTTCGTTATATAAAAAGCACATTTTGCATTGTAGACTTTATTGAAGTTTAGGACCTGAATATTTACTTCATGATAGCGAAATTTTGATAAATATATTCGTTCTCAAGGATGGACTACGTCACTGAGATTACACGTACGTTTGTACGTTAATTTACGAGAGATGGAAATATTGTTTTCTTTGATTCCTCAGTATGAGAAGATAAACAATCTTATATAATTGAGATTTGGTAATATCTATTCAGGATTTTGCAGAGGAGTTTGTTCTCGACATGAAATTGCTGTTTGTTGTGAGTAGAATGCGTTTCCAACTCAAGAGAGCTGCATTGTTCAATATCTTGTTTGTTCCGAACGTCCGTGAGCTACATGCGAACCTCCGTGATGAAAACTATGCTATGTTTGTTGGGTTATAGAGACTGCCCAGATGAGATACATCTTAAAAAGGTATATTATTATTTGGGAGTGAGGATTAAAGTATGGGATAGTGAAATAAGAGGTGAAAATATTGAGTTTCTGTAAAATGCGCGTAAAGTGGAGAAAGTGTTTAGCGGAAGAGCAATATTTCCACAGAAATGACGAATTTAGTTAAATCATCAGTTGTCTACCTTTACGTACAGGTTAAGAGTACAAGCTTAATATTCTGCAATCACGTACACATGTCCCTTAAGATATTTCGTTAGGAGTTTGAACTGAGTCCGATCTTTGAAAACTATGTTAAATGGTATTCAAATGTATGTGCAGTACTATTCCTCACGGACGTTCGCTGCTCTGGACATGGTAAACTTCAGCGGTGAATAAAAACTTGTTCCTCTGGGAAAATCCTAGTATAATTGGGTTCATATTAAAGCTTGAGTTATACTCTTTCAGGAAAGATGAATGATTTGGAGAATTTCCTACTTTTTAAATTTTGCCTTGTTTTGGCTCAATTGTACATCGTTCAAAATTCTGACCCATTTACATTTTCGCACTCGCTGAATTTGTTTTTGTCCTATATAAACGCTTGGAACAGAAGCTTGTTTTTTGTCTTTTGTTCTTATTGCTATATGGAAGAGTACTTATGCCTGAATGACAACTTGTTCATTTTTGCAATGTTTACTTTTGTGCCTTGGAAGAATAAAACAAAGGTGTTCACTCATGCGTAAAGTTTTCCTTTTTATTGACCTATCAAGCTGATAGCCAATTAAATTACCTTTAATATATGGTATAATCATAAAGTATTAGCCAAATATTCTATGAGAAATATAAACTTGAAAAAGTGTTTACTTTCTTTTCTTTTTGCTGACTGTATAAATATAATTATGATGTATATTATACATATGTATATAACGATATCTACGGCTATATCTATAATATTCATATATCAACGGATGTATAATATTGTACTCTAACAGCTGCAGTGTCCGCCAGAGCTCATGACGGGCCTAGATATTCGTGCTCCGATGGCTACGGTCTGAATTACACCCTCCCGATGGGCAAGGGTTGTACAAATGGAACCATCCCGAAGTTAATACCATACCCATCTTTCATAGCCCGCCTCGACTGTAAGAGAAGGAACAGACCAAATATTCCAGAGGGTCGTCGTTTCTGTAGAATACCGGGTAAGATTCGTACCACCTACTAAAAGATGACCAAGATTTCTTTTCGAAAGTGATTCCACGGTCATTATTCATTCATTTCTATTTCAATTGAGCTGTATAACATTCTCAAGGACACGAAACAACGCTGTATACACCTCTTATCCATTCTTCTCCTGTCATTTTTGTTCGTGAGATTCACCTAAGCCCTATATCAGATAATTGTAGTGAATTGACTTTTTTCTTGCATTGCACTATTAATGAGCTTGTTATTCTACATCTTGTTATGCAACTGGTGAAACCTTATCATGCAACTCAATCCAAGTACCTAAAAAGTGATTCTTTCTACTCGTGGTCTTTCAGAAAAACAAATGTGTCCTCCTAGACCTTACATCTCCCTACCTAGTGGCCACAATATAAGCACATTTCTATGCGACAATTTATTTCGTGTGTCGTCTCGTTACCCATACAACGTCATAGATCATGAGAAGAAAAGAGAAAAAAAAAGAAAAAAAAAAGAGAAGAAAACGAGTGGAAAGCCACTATTAGCAATATAACTTTTACATTCTATCTGACTTTCAATTCATTTCATTTCAATTCAATTCAAATAACAATTCAATTCAATTCAATTCGGTACTTATTGTTTCTCATCAAAAGTCCGAAGACTGAGAGTGTGAGCTTACAGCATAAGATTTGACATTAAAAAAAATAGGGAGAATCAAGAAGTGAATTTCATGACGACATTACAAAATTGTAAAACATTTATTATACACTGTAAAACAAATATACATACCATTATTTCCTTGTAGTGAAGTAGGCAAGTTCTATGACACCTAGAATGTGAAGAAGTCGTATTTGCAATAGAAAAGAATACAAAATAGAAGCACACACATACAAGCACTAAAGATCAATTAAATGATCTGAATAATTTTTGTCTTTGTTTTTAACGAAATGACTTTGCTTTTATATAATGAAGTCTCGCGCGCATTTCGACAACAGGTTTCTATCGCCCTTTCTCTGTTCTCAAGATTGCAGCAAGAACCCGTGTGGGAATGGATGGTGCGAAGAGACAGTTACTGACTACACCTGTCACTGCCCTGATGGAGCAGAGGGTATCAATTGCACAGGTATGAGTCGCATTCTTGATGCCTATTTCTTGGTGCTAGTTGGTACTCCAGCATGTTTCACGCTAGAAGCATTGTCTCACCACCCTGATGGTAATTCTTCCGGTCGAAAACGTTGTCTTTGTATAGCTCATTCTTGATTTGACGTGCTATATTCATGAGAAAGAGAGAGAAAGATAGGTAGGGAGGTAAAGTGGGAGGAGATGTTAACTTGGCATGCCCATAATGTGTTATAAGCAGGCAATCATCGGCCACTAGAACCACAAAGCACCATATAATGTGCATAGACTATACCCTGCACACATTCACACAAACACACCACAAACACACAAACAAACAAACAAATAAAAAAAAATCGCGATAAACATCACTTTAAAAGGTGTCGTCAAAAAAAAAATCATCACAGTCTGGTGACTGTATAAAGACTACCTAACAATAGAAGAGACTTTTTTAATACAAGAAATAGAATAATAAATACATAAAAGACATAATTTACATACTAAATAAAAATACAATAGAAATGGACATTGCATGTGGATCATTGCAGCTTAGAGGTGTTTATTTTATCTTTTTTTTTGGGTGGGGGGGGGGGTGCGCTGAGTTCTCAAACAATTAAACCCCTCTTTTATGTGCATTGCTATAAAGATCTCGTTTGTAACACCTATAAAAACTCACTTTTTGTTTTCTTTAGTGTCAAGTAATTTTATCAATTTCCCATTGCTTAGAATTTGAAAACATTTTTTTTTATAATTCTTTATTCGAATTTCGTTCTATTTCATATCACAGAAACAGAAACGTTCACAGAAACAAAACAAAACATAATGCAAAGACAAACTGCATTATACACAAACATTGCAAAATAACGTCAATCTTACACTTGATAAAGACAAAATGCTGTAACACCAACATTGTGCAAACTAATGTCAAACTTACGTTGTAACTCTTTTAACGAAGGAAACGAAATACGCTTTTTGTTTTTTTAAACACATATTCTCGCAAACAGCCCGCAAAACGGGAACATAATAGATAATTTGCTTTAAAAAAACACAAAACGGGGCAAATTTCATTGCTTCTCGAAAAAAGAGAGAAAACGAGGCCATTTGCGAGAAAACATACATACATGCACACAGACACACCCACACAACGCCAGCATGCACTCCCTCCACCCTCCCCGTGCCCTCAGCCCTCAGGTTTTATTTACACTTGAATAACTCTGCCGTGTAAATGTCATTTTATTTCCCACACAATAAAATACATCCTAGTCATAATGTGGAAATGATATGGAAAAGGCAGAAGCAATAGAGAGGAAAAAAACAAACAAATGAAAACGATGTGATAATAACTCGCAGATACGGCAAAATCAAGACAGAAAAAGAAAATCACATATCATCCTCGGTATACATCATATGTTCCCACCTTAACAAATGCATACGCAAATGCATGCCCTGAAGGAAATTACACACACACACACACACACACCCATATATATATATGTATATATATATATATATATATATACTTGGTGATTCTATCCTTCTATGAAGAGTACTCGATATCCTCAAAGGAAGAGCTTTAGACAGAAGTATTGGAACAAGTTCACTCGGTTGACAGCAGGTTCATCCGTATTTATTGCTACTCGGAGTTTCATGCCACCTCCATGAGGCGCATGAGGATTGCCTGATGATTGCGCCTCATGGAGGTGGCATGAAACTCCGAGTAGCAATAAATACGGATGAACCTGCTGTCAACCGAGTGAACTTGTTCCAATACTTATATATATATATATATATATATATATATATATATGTATATATATATATATATTATGTAATATACACTCACTTTTTATTTACGGGTACTAAACGTTGTTTAGGTTTTACTATTAAACTTGTTTCCTTGTAAAAGTTTCTCATGCTGCCATGCCTTTTGTCAGAATTTTGATATTTTATATTTGACACACAAGCTACGTAACTAAAGCAAGCTGGCAAGCAAACAGCCAAACAAACAAACAAGCAAACACATCAAACACAAACTGACACTTTGTGCCGTGTACTGTGTACACCACCAGCTTTTTAATAATGAGCGAGGATGTCAATGCCACAATGAAATTATGTCCAAAAGTACGTGTGTGTCAACGGAAAGTATAAACTGTACAAACTAGAGAATATCCAGAGGCAAAAAAAAAACCACCACTACTAATGAGATACTGTAACTCGACACACAAGACGATACAATGAGAAAGAAGAATAATTGAAGATGGGTAAAGAGTGCGAGCAGGCAGCACCATGTGATGGATATTTAAAAAACACAGAAATACGTATGACTAATCTTTTTTCTCTATATATAGGTATCAGTTTTTATTTCAACTTTTTCTTGTGAATGAGTAGAGCTTAGCCCGGTATCTAGGCATACGTCAACAAGTGTAGGCAGGTTCAAGTCTACCTCAGCGGGGACCATCTCCCCAACGAGCGTGGCAGCGATCGACACTCTATACCATACGAACATAGATACGGTGAAGACTGCGTCACCAACGATCATGGATACGATCGGGAATACCTCTCGAAAGGGCGTGGATACCATCGAAGCGACGTCGAGGAATGCTCCTCCAACAAATCTTGTTACGAGTGAGGCTACCTCAGAGGACGTGGCACACACTGGCGTGACATCAGAATCAATCGGAGATGCAACCCCAACAATGTCAGACCCATTAAAAGGTAAAGTATTCAACAGGAGATATTCGGGGTCAGATAATTCGCTGATTAATGCACTATCCTCTAACCATCTAATGTCTTGGAGTCAACAACTAATGCTTTATTAGAATTTGGCAGTCAGCGAATTTTTTCTAAACACAAACGGTGTGTTGACTTTGTTCACTGGAGTAGGCCCCACATGAACAGATTCTATATCGATCATGCAGAATCGGAGGTCGATATGGACGTGTAGATCTCGTCAATTAGTAACGAATTCAAACGAACTGGAACTTAAGGGGAAATTGGTTTACAAACGTCTCTCAGTCAGATAGAAGTGTGATATTGGACTTTACGAAAATTGATGTTTTCGTCAAGATTTGGCGCATTTGGTGACGCTATACAGTTAACAACCGTCACTCCTCATACTCATTCTTTGCTTTAACTGGAGAATACTTGGTCTTTCCGTATTCAAAAGTAACAACTTATGATATGATTGTCCCAATAAATCTATTGTCAAAGCTATATAAATTTTATCAATTGTCGCAAAGATACCTCCTTTATCCAGTAAAAGTCATCCCCTTGATCTAGCTTTTTGCCGTAATACAAAGCACAATAACATAATGCCTACCGTCCCTTCTTCGTCGGTTTTTCAAGGAATGTAAATCCGGAACATATTAGTGACAAACATGTGATTTCATTGTGTGTGTGTGTGTGTGTGTATTATGTGAAACTGTCGTCTTACGTTGTCAAGATGTACTCTGGACCATGCGAGAACCACGCAATATTACCATGATTGCTGAGGCACACCAGTCGCATAGACATTTCTAGCTCTTTCTACAATGGAAATGGCACTGAAAAAAAAAACCCAATTTGATAGCATTTGCCTCGCAAAGAAAATGTAGAAACTGCTTCAAGTTTGCATTTGCTTACTCGGAAAAAGAAAATTAAAATATCTTAAGTGATTCATATTTTCTTTAAAGGACGGAGCAGAAAATAAAAGAGTTTAATGAACACCTACTTTTGAATTTTTCTTTTTTACAACATTAAGACACATTATCAGCTGATATAAGTCTCAGTCATAAGGTTTGAAAGAAGGCAGTTGTTTTGATTCCTCGTAAACTTTTAGGGGATCACTCCGTCGCTGATGAAGTTTTGCCGCGGAGTTCAAATTACGGTGGCGCCTGCTCGCTTTTCACTCCATCCGAAATGCATTCGGTGCCCAGCTGCTGCTGGCGGCAACCATTTGGGCACCGATTTAACCGAGCGGTTGCCGTCAACTGCAACTAGAGTGTTACGTCAGTGCTGAGTGTGCAGTGGTTTTGGTATTTGTTGTCATAAATCTCACTTGTTTGTGTTTTTATGGAGTATTGAGGGATATAATTATCAAACCTTGTTGGAAAGCATTTAAAGAAACACAGGGATGGTATCTCATGGATCATTTCAGTAGGATTTCCTAGATTTTCGTGGATTGTATTTTTCACCTGGACATGGATTTCAGCAAGCAGAGCATCAACTCTGGTCCCATACATACTCCCTCGCGTCAATTTGAATCAAGAGGCCAGCTACCACACATTTGGATACTGCCCCTTTGAGCCTGTGAATTTAGCGTGAAGACAGCTAATCCTGCCTTTGTGTTCTACATGTGCAGGTGCATGGATACTGCAACTATTTGTTGGACATGAGATACAGGTTCATACATAGTTCATTTGAATTGATTTTTATATTGATGTTGTTGGTATTTTCCATCTCACTTGACTTTGTCATGGCGTGAGACTGAGAGTTGGATGAAATCTTGCACCAGAGCCACAGAGTCCTACTGGTAGCTTCAACCTGCAGGACATCATCATGTCAGGCCTCGTAGATTATCTCCTTTGGCTCTTTTTGTCATCTACAACTGTCAACATCCATTACAACCATGTGATACTTAAAACTAGTGTAGAAGAGAAGCAGGACTCCATCACTTCAACTTCAAGGCTGGTACAGCTACACTATACTTCCCACCCTTCAACTAGTACCAACAGTTGGCTCCAGGAAAGTCTCCACTTGTCAGCTTGTGCTCCAGGCTGTAAAGTAAGAGTGTGCATTATTTCTGCCTCTGAACATGGTAAGAATCACAGCCTCCTGTATCTTATTTTCCTTCTCATCTCTATTGCCTCGGATGTCGAACTAAATCCTGGCCCGAAGATGCCCAAATATCCTTGCCAGATATGTTCTCGGGCAGTTAAATGGAAGCAACGCGGGGTAGCCGGTGACGACTGTGATGGATGGTATCATGTAGAATGCATGGGCATGTCAACACAGGTGTATGATGCCCTCCAAGGGTCACAAGTGTCTTGGCACTGTGCTAAATGCGGCCTCCCACAGTTTTCCAGTAGCCTTTTTGAGCACACACCTATCGAAACATCAAACAGTATCGAAGGATTGGATCTGCTGAATGATAAGGCAGACATGAGTGACACACGCAACACTTCTTCCTCTTCAGCTACTACTAGTCTTGGTTCTCCGCAGCATTCATCTTCCCCTATTCGCTGCAGGAAGCAGGAACCCAAGCAAGGTCAACAACTGTGCAACATGAAAATACTCAATGTGAACTTCCAGAGTTTAAAGAACAAGAAGGAGGAATTAGCAGTACTGATTGAATCAACTGAACCCAGTATCATCATTGGGACCGAAACTTGGCTGAACAGCTCTGTTTACACATCTGAGATCTTCCCGCCAAATTACAATGTTGTTCGAAAAGATCGGCAGGATGGGTACGGTGGCGTCCTGATTGCTGTACGACGTGACCTTGTGTATAACATCATCAAGGTATGTGACGAAGGAGAACAAGTTTACAACAAACTGTCATTTGGTGAAGGCGTTAGTCTAGTCGTAGGTGCAGTGTATCGCCCACCAAGCAGTGACGTACAGTATATGGATAACATAAGTATGCTCTACGATCGAGCAACTATCTCTTCAGAACAAAAAGGTTGTCTTGTGG
The DNA here is from genome assembly GCF_040938485.1 of Diadema antillarum. Lineage (NCBI taxonomy): Eukaryota > Metazoa > Echinodermata > Echinoidea > Diadematoida > Diadematidae > Diadema > Diadema antillarum. Next base: position 184,568 of record NW_027271607.1, read on the forward strand.
ATAGGGGGCGACTTTAACCTGCCTGACATCAATTGGGAAGACCTGAGTGTCAGTGGCCACAGCAATCCGGTTCCTCTCAACAACAGGTTTCTGGACATGATCGAGAACTGCAACATGCAGCAGATGGTTTCCTCCCCAGCACATGGAGACAGCACACTTGATCTCTTCCTAACCAACAGGCCGACGCTGATCAACAAATGCACTCTGCTACCAGGACTCGGAGATCATGACATTGTCAGCATTGATTCTGATGTATCAGCCAAACGATGCAAGCCAGTGAAGAAGAAGATATACCTGTGGAAAAAGGCCAATCTTTCTGACATGAAAAGGGACTGCCGACTGTTTCAGCAAGATTTCCTGATCAAATATTGTGAACAGAGCTCGGTACATGAGATGTGGAATTCTTTCAAGACTAGCCTGCTGAACTTGTTGGATACCCATGTACCAGCAAAAACAACATCTGGTCAGCCCTGGGTCACGAGAGCAGTTAAACGTTTGTCTAGAAGAAAACAGAAGGCATTTAATCGTGCTAAAGCAACTGGGAGACAGCAGGACTTCTACAAATACCAGGAAATCAAGAAATCGTCCCGACAGGCTTACAACGAGTACATCAGTAACATCATTAGTCTTGACTCCTCTCCAAACTCCAAAAGATTTTGGAGTTTTGTCAATAGTAAAAGGAATGATAGCCCTGGAGAAGCTTCTCTGAAAGACATATCCAAGGAAAGATACACTCAGATAGCACCAAGAAGGCCAACATTCTCAATCAACAATTCACATCAGTGTTCAACAAGGATGAAGATTTGTCAGCCATGAAAGACAAGGGACCAAGTCCATTTCCAGACATGAAACAAGAATCAGATATCTCCAGCTGGTGTCTTCAAACTACTTTCTACCCTCCAGATACATAAGGATACTGGACCAGACAGACTCTCTGCTCAACTGCTGAAGGAGCTATCTTTGGAAATAACACCAGTATTATGTTTGTTATTCCATGCATCTTTATCTCAGGGAGACGTTCCTGAGGACTGGAAGAAAGCTGATGTCGTTCCAATATTCAAAAAGGGTGAGAGGTGCAAAGCAGTCAATTACCGTCCAGTGTCATTTACCTCTATTGTCTGCAAAACTTTGGAACACATAGTCTGCAGCAATATTCTAGATCACCTTGACAACCACCAGATTCTTTCTGAAACTCAACATGGTTTCCGGAAGAGGCGATCTTGCACATCTCAGCTGCTTCACACCATTCATGACCTCTCCAACAGCATTGATTCAAGGAACCAGATAGACATGATCCTGTTAGAACTCTCGAAGGCTTTTGACATGATCCCGCAAGGAAGACTCCTACATAAGATTCAGTTCTATGGAATCCGGGGTAACACCCACAACTGGATTAAAGAATTCCTTACTGACCGATCACAAAGGGTGGTACTTGATGGATGCACATCTCATACCTCTTCTGTGCCATCAGGCGTCCCGCAAGGGAGTGTCATTGGACCCCTCCTCTTCCTACTGTACATCAATGATCTTCTTGATCGCGTATCATCTGAGTCATTGGTAAGATTATTTGTGATGACTGCAGCAAGAGTGTACAGGAATGTGGCAAGTAAGGAGGACGCGGACTGCTTGCAAAAGGATTGAGACGCACTTCAAGATTGGGAGGCAGACTGGCTAATGCAACTTCACCCGCAAAAGTGCCTGGTCATGCATGTCTCCGATAAAAGAGCGTCATCCAGAACCTCCTTTCCATACTTCTTTCATGGAGAGCGTCTACAAGTCACAGAAACTGCAAAGTACTAAGGAGTTAACATTCAAAACAACATGAAATGGAATTACCATGTAAATGCCACCACCAAGAAAGCCAACTCAGTCCCGGGCTTCTTGCAGAGAAATGTGAGAGCCTGCCCACCAAAGACAAAGGCATTATTATACAAGACCCTAGTTCGCCCTGTGTTTGAATATGCCTCGGTAGTCTGGGACCCATCCACACAAGAGAACATCAGAAAGCTGGATATGGTGCAACGCCGCAGTGCACGTTTCGTCCTGGGTGACTATCACAGAGATAGTAGTGTTACTGCCATGCTCAATAAACTGCAGTGGACCACTCTTCAAGAAAGGGGAGCACAGTAGAAAGTCTACATGATGTAGAGCATTCTCAATGGTCTGGTAGCTCTTCCAGTCACCTACTTCATACCAGTTGCAGGACAGTCAACACGCGGAAACCCACAAAAGCTTCAGTTTCCATTTGCTAGAACTCACTTGTTTCAAACCACGTTCTACCCAGATGCTATTCGGCTGTGGAACTCCCTACCACCTTCCACCATTAGCTGCACCTCCTTGGAGATCTTCAAGAAGGAGGTGCAACTTGTAAAGCTCCGATGAGCTTTCGTCTTGTTTTTAGCTGCACATAGAAAATTATAGAGGATTTTTACCGGCACACTGTACACCCAGCACTTGACAAGCATAAGGTACGATAATACGTCAGTGGCGGACTGTACCAGACTGGAAGAAGAAGAAGACTGACTATTTTTTAATAAGAACAAGAAATGATTATTCAAATTTATGAAATTCTTCCGTCGAGATATTTCATTGCAACTGATTGATAAATTGCTCTACATCGACGTAAATAAGCATTGAATTGATCAGTGTTTTAGTAGTAGCCATGATTAAAAAAAAAAAAGATCACAGGCGTTCATACTCGAGCAGGATTCGAACCTACGACCTCCTGATCTCCGGACGTGGTTACTACTAACACACTGATCAAGTCAGTGCTTATTTACGTCGATGTAGGGCAATTTGTCAATCGGTTGCAATGAAAACATCTCGTCGGAAGAATTTCTTGAATTTCAATAATTATGCAATATCCGCTGCATGCTATAAGGATTGGAACCAACACTTGCTGTCGGGCGGAAGCTCGATGGTCTAGTGGAGATGACGCCTCTCCAGAGATCAGGAGGTCGTAGGTTCGAATCCAGCTCGAAAATGTACACCCATGATTTTGTTATCATGGCTACTACTAAAACAATGATCAATTCAGTGCTTATTGACGTCGATGTAGGGCAATTTGTCAATCAGTTGCAAAGAAATAATCAAATGTCAATGACAAAAGCAAAGAAACTCATTTTCATACAAAAATTTCATTTTTTCATGAACATTACACATTCCATTAACTTGATACTGACATAAGGGTAGCAATTATTCCCTCTGCTTTCTAAAAGCGGTTAGTCAAGTTCCATTATGCTAGAAAAGTGACTTTTCTGGAACTCCCTTTATATTGTCTTGATATTGTTGTCCACACATGACGTTATAATATCTATAAGTAATCTCCTCATCCAGCGTTTCCAACACCAAAATTTTACAAATTCATAATTTTTGCATTGACTGTCTGATTTTCCTCATACTTTCACTGATGTGTTCTACTAATGTTGCTGCTTTCACTCAACCCACATTTCCCTCTGGGTTTAGGGTCCCTTTATGATTGAAGGAAAGTCATTTCGTATACAGGCCTTATGAACTTTGCACACAAGTCATGTCTCTCCCACGTGACAAATTATACAAATTTAATACAAATACAGATATTCATCACAATATCCAAAAATCTATGGTTTCACAGTTTATCATCGCAAAGGTGTTGGGCTTTTGAATTTCGCTGTCGTAATCGTTGAGGTTGGAATCCGCGGTGTAGCAGACCTCGTTGGCCTGTCCAAGCAAACGCGTTGTTGTTGATGGCCAAGTGGCAGTCACATCTATACCCAGGAGGCTCGGACCTGCGGGCCACTGGCTATAAGCCCACGGGACACCGGCAGATGTCCTGCTCATCACTGGCCGACCAGCCAGCGGTTTCTTGAAAAAATAGATAAACAAACAAAATAGAATAAAAACGTCCGGTTGTCGGTGTATCTTCATTCCGCCACTGCCCAGTCTCTGCACGTAGAGATCACGCCAATTTTGCCAAGTTTTGACCCTGAAATCGACCGGTGACCGATAGGAAATCGACAGGGCATCGCTCGGGGATCTCTCAGGCTTTGTGTCCAGCCCAATAGACTTCTCCAATAATCCAAGCAGGTTGCTACCGTGCGTGGTAGCCTAATCCAGCCTATGAAATATGGATACGTTTATCTCCTACTCATAGTAAAAATGATATGATTTCGATTAGATTTTTCTCCTGTTTTGTACTCCTATGTTGCTGCATAATGAGTTTCTCACGTTCATGTATTTCAGTTATTCACTTGGATTATGAAATAATTAAGTGAGATATCAGGATTCCAGACATTTTTCCTTCTATTTTGTTTTTATCTATATCATCTAAACAGGTGTTCTGGTATTCATCGCAGACTTCAAAGGAAAAAGAATCTGGAAGGTGAATTCGTCAATGATCAGCATCTTTCGGGATGTGATCGTTCAGCCGTTTTGACATCACCGCTAACATTTTGGCGGGAGAAAACATTTACTGGACAGGAATACAATATCCAATTATGGAATATGGCGAGCCAGTCTCTTTAACAACGAAACCGAGCGTATTTTCTTGAGTAAGAGGGAAAAGTATGTTTTATTCTTTTTCATATACATTTCTTTTTTTTGGGGGGGGGGGGTTGGGGGCAAGTCCATTACAGAAAATTTAGAAGAAAAGAAAAAAATAGAAACCACTAAATAATTTCCTAATTTTTCATTTTTTTTTTCAGTCAGTGGAATGTTATTCATACTCATTTATAATTAAGTAAAACATTAATTTGACTGATTATCTATCTTTGCATTAACCCGTAAAGGGTCTCCAAAGACAATAGCCAAATTTGGTATTGGGTCGTTTTTATATTTAGGTATTCAATTACACCTCTTTTATACATAATATGTGACTCTCTATGTAACCAACGAAAAAGTCACCAGTCATGGGTTTTTTCGCGTAAGGACAAATTGTGAAAGAGCAAACTTTACGTTTGAAAATGATATATAAATCAATAAATAGGGAAATGGACTTTCCAAACCTATCTTTTGAAAAAAAGCACACACTCTTATAGTGTGTACGGAGAGGTCTACAAGCACTTGATCTTAACAAGCCGCGCTAGCTGTGCACTGAGAAGAAAGACAAAAGAAAGAATGTAAAACGCCATAGCATCAATACATGAAGGGATTCAGCTGAAATTCTATCTATCCATTACTAAAATCAGCTGAATATTGACTTTCAAAGCTGTAGGGTTTTCCTTTTAGAAGTTATTAGAGATGAAAATGAAGATTGCGTAAGGGAATTTTAAGAAATGAAAGGGGGCCTCCGAGACATTGCTAATCATACTATTTTTACAAAATAAATGTTCTAGAAAAACTAATAAAAAGACAACTGCCCATTCGTTTTATGATCCCACCTTTAGTGTAATGTAGAAGAATGATTTGCTCTTTCAGAAAATTATGAAGAACTAAAGACTGACTGGAAAGACCCCTTTCACCTATTTTGAGTCCTCACGAAAATCAGGCGGTGCGACATTATTTTTGTAATAGGTTTTATGATCTACGGTCACATTATCATAGATTTCTTTCAGCGTTGACACGCTTTTAGGTTTTACTGTTTTTGTCAACACCTGCGACCTTATTAAAAAATTTTGCAAGGAAATATACAAATCAAATTTGATTTTGACAAGCCTGCGTTATCCATATTACGATATCAAAACGTACCCCAAATTTCATCTTATTTTAATTATATATTATTTTCCCTTTTTAAGTTTAATTAGTTCATGAAGAAATTGCAGAGAAAGCTATACATGAACTTGAAAAAAAGTTATGAATCACCTATTAAAAGTGAAGTAAGATTTAGATGAATCATTTACCCCATCTTCATAGCGGCAGTTGTTTTTCCTCTCTTTTTATCATTCATTTTACTTTTTATTCTTCTTTATTTCTGTCTTGTTATGAGTGTTTATTGTAAAAATTACGTTTCTGCGTTGCCCATCACTTAGGACAAGCTCACAACACTGGCATCATTTTCGTTTGTAACAAAACCTGGTTGACTATGAATAGGTTCTTTATTCAATTTACTGAAATATTTGACATTCACGTGATGATATTCTGACATTAATGTACCGTAGGCCTACTTGATATTTCTGTGATGATGATGAATGTTTATATCAAAACGAAAGATAAAAATGGAGATTAATGCACCACTTTTATGAGGAGTTACATAAAAACATTTACCTTGATATTTAGAGTTTAACATTGATTCCTTTACACTATATGTGCATTTTGGTGCGTTTATTTTTAATTACGTTGTTTATCATGTTTATACTTATGTTTATCATTATCGCCTCAGGACTTGACTGGATTACCATTGACAAGATCTCATCTACTATTTACTTCTCATCTCCTAAGAACAACACAATCTCTTCTTTAAATGAGCTTGATTTCTCGCAGAACCTAATTGTATCTGGAATACGTTCCCCGCGTGCTTTGGTAGTGGATGAGAAATGGACGGTAAGTCGGGTTATTTCGGAGAAGTTAAAGGGGAAATCCAGCCCAAATATAATTTTAGCTCTGGTAAAAAAGAGTGAAATGTTACGAGTTCAACGATAAAGATTTGACTGAAATCGGATGAAAAATAAGGAAGTTATGACATTTTGAAGTTTGCTAATTTTTGCAAAAACAGTTCTTTGTACAATGAGATATGAATATGCAAATAAGTGAGCCAACCATGTCATACCTTCACAATTTTCAACTGATCGTGTACACACACAAAAAAAAAAGAAATGATGAAAATTCAATGTTTCTGTCACTGAAGTCTGAAACATGGTGTTATTCCTGGTTGAATAACTTCGGAATAGTGATCGGTTAGGTACGAGGATTTTGACCCTCTGGCATAACTGCGTTTGAATGAAAAACTGGAAATGTTTCAAAATTTTATGTACAAACTATGTGGTAAGTTGTGAGGGAATGACATGCTCACTTCGCCATTTACATAGTCATATTGACTGTTCAAGAACTGTTTCCCCCAAAATAGCGAACTTCAAAATGTCATAGCTTCCTCATTTTTCATCTGATTTCGATCAAAATTATACCGTTGAACTCATAATATTTTACTCTTTGTTATCAGACCAACTTATATATTTCAACTGGATTTCCTCCTAAGTGATGAAAGCTTAACATTTAAAGCTGACTTTCTACTCTATATAATTTCATATGGCAGTAATAAGAAATACTGACTAACGGAACCATCGTGCACATAGCCCTGTAAGCTAAACTTCTTATACTGAAAAAAAAAACAGACATGAAATTTGCGAATTATGACTATTCATGTTCCGCATTGTGTGATTGTTGACATCTTTACCCCTTCAACATTTTCATGTAAACTAGATTCAAGGCCAAGTCGGCAAAGAGAATTTCTTCTTCTTCTTCTCCTCCTCCTCTTTCTCTTCTTCTTCTCTTCTTCTTGTATGCTGGGTAAAAGTATAGAGGGAATGGATTCTTCCTGTCCATTTTTCACTACTTTATATAATGGTGCGATGGCTCAGATTTTGGTGCATATGAATTGAAATAAAGGAGCTCGGATCGAGTCCCCAACTGACAAGAATCTTTAAACTGTTACTAAGTTAATTCCTTTGCCTTTTCGATATTTTCGGGTCCGAGAAGACGAAAAGGCAAAGGCAAAGATCTTGTCATCTCGACTACTCGGGTGCGACGAGGCAAGTTAAGGCGAGATATACATGCACATTTATCATTATCTCGGCTTCTCGATCTCCTATATAGGATCCGGGAAGGCCATGAGGCAAAATTCTAGATCTTGTCTTCCCGGCATCGGCAAAGACGAGATCTAGCTGTCATAATGCGTGTTTGAAGTCAGGGAGTGGAGGAACATTGTTAAGACACAATCTCTGTGAAGCTTGACGAATATTAAATGCACAACCATCTGTAAGTTATCAATGCACCCCTGATCCCTTGACAATGCTGGACCGAGCATAACTTTGAAATGCTTTTTTAGAAGACTGAGAGTAACTTGCATCATTCCATGCGAGTACTGACGTACGATTATAAACAGAAGACATTGTATTTGAAGGGAAACATAATATTGTGCTCAGTCTGAGGAAGGTACATTCTAATGCCTTTTGTTACTCGGATTTTCAGTCGCTTCATTTATTCTCGCTTCAATTGCAAAGTGTGCATCGTTTTACCGATACATACATATTTGTATGATATGTTTTTGTAGTATATTTCATGCATGATATGCATTTTTTTTTTGTTGACAAGATGAAAATTTTGCATTATTATTGTTACTTTTTGTTGATGGGAATGAAAATTGAATTGACTTTTAGTATTTAGCATTAAGACCACAATACTTCAATCGTCCTCACTTGATGTCATGATATGGTTTGGTCTCTCAGTTGAACAAACATAAACAGTGTGCATTTTATTCTTCCAACATGCACTCCTTTCTTAACTATAAAAGCTTATGGCGGCTAGTGTTTGCTACTTCATAGCTACTTCTGCAACGTATTGCAGAAATATTGCAGAACTTTTTCCGGAATATGTTCTTCCTCAGGTGGGAGGAACATTTCACTGACGCGGGACTAATCACTTAGGATCCCTCATGAGAAGTAAAACGAGAACAGGCGCCAAACAGAACGTAGAACGTACGTAGATGGCGTCAATATTCCGCACACGAATCGTATGCCATCTAACTTATTATGATAATAAAGAAAATAACAATGAAAATAATAATATTAATAATAATAGTACTATTAATCATCATCATTATCATCATCATCATCATCATCATCGTTATCATCATCATCATGATCATGAGAAGAAGAAGAAGAAGAAGAAGAAGAAGAAGAAGAACAACCCTGAGGTGCGCCCTCTATTTGGTGACCAAACCAAAATCTACGCACACACAAATGCCAGTCCGCATCATTGCTAAGTATGTAGCAGCAACACATATCTTAATCTCTACTGTATGTTTAGGTACCTGTACTGGAGCACGGAGGAGGGCATCTTCAGGAAGAGTTTGCTAAGAGATGAAGAACACGACCTTGTGGTCCAGGTCTCCCATTGTTGCGACGTATTGACCATTGACACAACAGGTGCGCGACAGGTTTAATGAGTGTTTTAATAGCTTTTTGATTATGCAAAATTATTTGAATTTGAACGTGAATAAAACTCATACAAAAGTCGATAATGAATTCCGATTTACCACCCCCACGGTGATGACAGTCATCATTAATCCTAACATGAAATAAGATTCTTTTCGGATGAACAAACATCACCCACTTAATGTTAGCTAGGTCTGGTTGAATGATTATGATTTTAAGTGTCAGATATGGCATACTTAATTACACTTATTCCCGAACCTACGATCTCCTGATTTGCGGACAGGCGTCATCTCCACTGGACCACCTAGCCCGACAGTGCAATTTTGTATCAGTTGCAATAAAAAACATCTCGACGGAAGAATTTCATGAGTGTGATAAACAGGTTGTGAATGATAAATTGACTCTCCATTTGTCTCTCTCTCTCTCCGTCTCTCTCTCTCTCTCTCTCTCTTTCGCTGTGCTCTTTTAGGACAGTGGTTGTTCTACGTTTCATACAATAATTCCGCCAACGAAAGAACACTGGCCACTTTAGCCTTCAACATCTTCTACTTACCCGACGGGACACAAGTGGAGGTCACACCTCCCCCATTTACCACGTGGAAGTTCCTTTATGACGCACAGTTTTTCGAGGGTGCCCTCTACTGGATGGATATAGCCAATTTTGGCGTTTCGACGATAAATCGTGGATCCAATCTCGACAACGTCACCATGCAGCATTCTCTTATTACTGGGTCAAGTTTCTTCTCAACTGCACGTGCTAGAGGACTATACCTTGTAAGGCCGAAAGTTGAATAGATATATATGTATGTATGTATGTATGTATGTACGTTATAAATCTGCTGGGCACTTTTAGATATTTGAGAAAAATAACATTTCAAACTTTTGCAAATACTGATATCCTTTCTATCTCTTTCGACTTATTCTTTTTGACACATTCTTATCTGCTTGTATAAGCCATACAATTATCTTAGTACTCACACACACACACACACACAAACACACGCATTAATATTTTTTTCTCTTGAAAATATCAGTGATTTTCTCGAGATACGTGCTTTTCCCAACAAAATCGCAGCCCCCCTTTTTTTTTGCATTGCAGTTTGACAAATTCCTCCACGTGTAGCTGTTTTCGCACGTTTACTGTTCTCGTTGTAGCCTACACCCGGCATTAGCTTAAAAAGAAAATATCAGACAAAAAAAAAAATCAAACAAAAACTTGTGTGATGAAGCTATGATGTTCTATTCATTTGATTTTGTCTGAATGTGATGTAAGTGGTACGAGAAAAAAAAGGTCTTTGGAAAAAAAAAAACCCCGAATAGTACAAAGCTTGAATATTCAATATCAGAATGTCAGATATGCATGCCTGTGTTTAGGCCCGTATGTAACCGTGCATCACAAATCCAACAAAAAGTCGCACCCCTTGATTTCACGTGAGGACTAAAAAAAAAAGAAAAAAAAAAGGTAAAAATGGGTCAACGGAGTCAATTTGGAGTTTTTCATATTTTCTGAAAGAGCTATTCTCCTTCTACCTTAATCTTTAGTTTGGAATCATAACATGAATGGGAAACTCCGGTTCTTGCGGGAGAGTAGAATGATCAGGTATGTCTTAGAGGCCCCTTTTCATTTCTTGAAATCCTTTGCACACTCTTCATTTTCAAGTCTAATAACTTTTGAGAGGATGAGATTACTGCTTTGAAAGTTGACATTAGTCATGGAGAGAATGTGTTAATTGAACATGCCCAATTTCAGCTTAATCTGATAATCCCTTCATTGTTATTGCTCCAGCTGCCTATGGTTTACATCCTGCTTTTCGTGCCTTTCATCGCGCAGCTAGCAGGGCTTGGTAAAGATTAGTAATCAAAGCACTTATAGACCCAGTAATTCAGAGCCTCTTTTCTCAGTTCACACTTTTTCAGAGTGTGTGTGCTTTCTTTCCAGTACATGTATTTAGATAAGTTGGAGAGTCCATTTGAATTGAATTATACGTCATTTTAGAATCTGCCCTTCAGTATAAATCCATGTCTGGCGACTTTTTGTTGGTTTTGTGATACCGGGCCACATAATTATCATAGTCAAAGGCCAAATTTAGGCAGTAATTTAGAAGGCAAAACATTACGTGCAATTTCTTTCTGCTATTGATAAAACTTTTATAAAAACCTGTTCATCTGAAAATCATTACGAGTGGTTTTGATCATGCTGTCTAATTGTACATTGATTATGATCATCTATAGTTCTAGAAGACATACAAGTTTTCGATGTTGCATCTGTATACGGTGTAACGCTTACACATTTTTATTTTTATTACATTCCGCTATATAGGTGGAATCAAAACTTGTCTTTCGATTTCAGCCCTAATGTCACTTTCAGTTGCAGGAATACCCAAAGCCCTTACACAAATCACGTATTCTCACGAAATCCACTTATATATTAGACACACACACACACACACACACACACACACACACACACACACACACACACATTTTATGTATATAGCCCAACATACATAGACCCTATACATTACAGTATCCTTCACAGACATGTGGATTGAGTGAACGCCTGAGCAACACTAGTAGAACACATCAGTGAGAGTATCAAGAAAATCGGACAATCCGTTCAAAAGTTGTGAATTTTTGAAGTTTCTGCTCAGTCACTGCTGGATGAGAAGACTACTACAGCTTATGACGTCACATGACTTTGTAGAACGAGAGAAAGAACATATACAGAAGATGCAACACATTATTTTCACTTTTCTCACATAATAAAAGAACACTTGACTTGCCTCCTTCAGAAGGCAGGGAATTAAGTGACAAGTGAAGGATACGTGCACTTTTTTCAAAACTGAGATTTTGTGAAATTCTCTTTATACAGTGTATTTTCCTTTATCGTTCTACGCATGTAACATATCATAGAATGTAGTCGTCTACTCATCCAGCAGTGACTGCGCAGATACTTTAAAAATCATAGATTTTGAGCGGATTGTTCGATTTTTCTCAAACTTTCACTGATGTGTTCTACTAATAATGCTACATTAACTAAATTCCCATGAATTAAAGCTCTATTCAGAGGTTCCAATGTAACAATAGCAAGATGAGAATTTGGACAGCGCCCAGGATGCCAGAATATTCATGCCTCCCACCACACTTTCATCAGTTTATTCTGACACCAAGTAATCTTGTCCACTCATTTTTAGAATTGTGCATAAATAATGTACAGTAAAAAGTTAAGTGTTAAATGTAGAAAGTTTGAAAAGGAAAGATGTTATAAGGTTATATAGGCCTATATACATTGTACTCGCCTATATGCCTGTGCAAATACCCCCCCCCCCCCAAAAAAAAAAAAAAAAAAACCACAACAATAAAACAAACATAAAAACAAAACAAACAAAAACCAAACAACCAAGAAAACAAAACAAAACAACGAAAAACAAACAAACAAACGACTACAAGGCCAAGGAACAAAGACAGAGAGAGACCAGGGGATGTGTAATTTACAGTAAATTGTGCATAATATAAAATGTACACTATGTGTCCAATGTCAAGTCGATCAGAGTTAACGATCAAAGTTAATGAAAGTGTAATAAACACACATTAAATAACTGAATATTTTATCTTTATGATTTGTTTTTGTTTTTTGTTTGTTTTGTTTTTGCAATGAAAAGGAAGGGGGAACTGGGTTGTCAATGATCAAGTAGAGTTGTGACTCGAGACACGATGAAATGAAATGAAAACTAATCACTCCGTTGTATTGAATTGAAACACAAGTGTAGGCCTACTATCGTATGTTCTTTTGTCGTGCTATAAAACAGACAAAAGAAAATGACCCCCTGCGGACAGGGAACGTTGCTTTGTGATGTGTCGTTGTTAGTGTTTCTACTATAATGGGAAAGAAATGCTTCCAACTTTATTGAACACCAGTGGGTGGTCCGTGTTTGTGGGAATGAGGAACTATTGTACATGTATTTTCTAGTTGAACTTCGAATAAATCTTCGCAGGTGAACTTTCTTGCGTTGATCTTCTTGATGCAAACGTTATGTCCAGCGTTATGAACCTATTGGGTTGCCTGGAAACTGAAGGACGGGTGAGAACTTGGAATAGAGAGATTCTTCAAAATACGCAGTAGAATACTTCTGTCAATATGCAGGGGCGGATCCAGGGAGGACCGCAACCGGCGCACGCCCCTCCCCCCCCCTATTTTTTGTTGAAACAAAAGAAATAAAAAGAAAAAAAAATGGGGGAGGGGTGCGTGCGCCCCCCTTTAATTTGTACATTGTAAACGCGCCCCCTCTTCACGGAATTCCTGGATCCGCCCCTGAATATGTGTAAACGTGTTTTATAAATAATACGGTACATGAGCAAATCTTGCCGAGTGTGCTGGTTCGTGTACAGTACAGATGCAATGCACAGTGTATAATAATATACAATTTATTGTTACAGTAAGGACTGTTTGCTAGCCGACTATAACATACCTAAACAAATTGCACAAGTCAAGCAGTTGTATTAATCATTCATGCTAGTATATGTATATACGATACAGTGTAATGTTTAAAAAGCTTTAAAACCTTTTCATGTCAACACACACTTTATCTTTTGGTCTCAAGGTGCTTGTCATAGTAAAGATTTCCTTCTAGTTTTTTGTTTTTTTTTTGTCACTCGTTCGATGCGTCCCTTGATTTCTAAACAAATTTGTTGAAATATACATTAGATTATGGTATTATTTTAAGAACGGAGCCTTGACTTCATCTAATATTCTAACGAACTCAAATCATGTTTTTTTTTTTTTTTAACATAACAGATTTGCATTAAATACTAGTATCCGAGGTGCAAATGTGATAATAGCAAGATGAGAATACTAGTGATAGAAACGCTTTCTCTAACTGCAGCGCTGGGGATGCCACGAGAATACATTCTCCTGTCCCACTTTCATTAGTTTATGGCATCAAGTTATCTCATTCACTGACTTTCAGGATTGAATTACGGCTTTGTGCATAAATGCTGTATACAGTGCAATTTTGTAGTTATGTCATTTGTTGTTTGAAAGTTTGAAAAGTAGAGATGATTACACACTCTGTTATGATACATGTACCTGAATACATAATGTAATGATAAATACATGTATAATAATAATAACAGTAATAATAATAATGTTTCTGTGACAGATATATGGCGCCATACAAATGCTGTGGATCATCATCATCATCATAATAGCTAAGAAGAATGCTGATAAGTAGAATAGAGACGAAGGACGTAATATTCCCATATACAATATTATTGTGTATGTACCTGTATTGGGGAGTGCAAAGTCAAGTTGAGTAATGGCCTTAACAACCATTAAGTATAATAAACACAGCAAATAACTGAATTATACAAAAAGTGTCTGAAGTCATTTATCTTTTTGATGTTTTTGTACTCTCTTCTTTATTGGTTCAGTGTTCTGTATTGTTTTCCTTTACTTCAACAGAAAATCATCCTGTGGGAGAGGTACGCTGTTGTCTTTTTACCTATTGGCTATCAGTGTTTCTGCACGAGGGAAAATTGTTACAAGTTTATTGAACACAAGTGGGTGGTGTATCGTGTATGATTCTGGGTGAAGGGGGTGGGGAACTATTTTTTTTTAAATTAATATTTGCAGGCGATGTTCCTTTCAATTAAGAGCATGTATTGTCTTTCCTTACGCAAATGTGATGTGCATCCTATTGGGTTGATATCCCAATGCATTTACATGTATCAATCACCTCGCACATGTTAACAGACACATGAATTTATAATTGTCACCTTGTTAAAACCAGGGTCCTATTTTATAAAAAATGTCGGGATGGCAACTCTTGCTGGAATGGCAACTTCCAATAGCAACAGCCAATCAGGAATTTGGATTCTTGTCGTTATCATGACAATTGCCATTCCAGCAAGAGTTGCTATCATATCAACTTTATATGAAATGGGGCCCAGATGCAACACATATGGCCTCAAAGTCTCAATTCTCTATGATGTGATGTCACTTTCTGTAATGTTTCGTGAATGCATAATACACGTAGTCATTGTGTAGGAATGTGTGTGTGTGTGTGTGTGTCTGTTGTGCTCTGTGACATAATTGACATGATTTGAGACTTGAAACTTCCTAAAATCCCATCTAAATTGACTTGATATTATGGTTCATTATACACTGTATTTCTGAAAATTATATAATACAGTACATATAAACATGTAAAGGGCACTCCTGTTACGACGAATATGAAAATACAAGTAGCTAAATTTCATTACAAAAAAAAAATGAAATTCAGTTCCCTAAATGATTTTACAACACTGTACAATGTGTACTTGTATGTATGCCATGCTGTATCTAACCAAGTTCTTATTTCCATGACTTTAACAACACACCAAAATATTAACTCTGTTTACACATTGGATTTTTTGTTCTATCTGTTCTGCTAGAACAAAATTTTGATATTACAAAAGAAAACTGTCATTCCAAAGACCTTGATGTAACAGGGCCCCGCTGCATAAAAGTTACAATCAAACACAAGTCAAGAGGATCAAACTTAAGTCCCGAATGCTCCATTCTGATTGGCTGAAAATCAAGTTGCCTATAATTTTCTTGACTTGCGTTTGATTATAACTTTTATGCAACAGGGCCCAGGAGTCACCTGTACAATTTCATCAGGGTGCAATAATGGATGATCAATCCTTGAACCACCCCCCCCCCAAAAAAAAAAACACACACAAAAAAAACACACCACACACACACACACACAACAACAACAACAACAGACACACTGACAGACACACATCATTCTAATACAGAAATATATGTGTATGTGTACTTTTAATACTGGATAGGCAAAACAATCACTTGCAAAAAAAAAACATAATCCCTTGCAAAAACACACAAACAGTGCACTCACAATCACAGAAACAATTTGGCAAGGTGCCCTGTGCTGTTTTGACCTGACATAAAACTTGGACGCATGACACAGATTCAATGACACAGCCATGGCTTCTGATATGTGTTTTACATATTACAACATGATTTTAATCACTGAACACAATACATCGGCGATTCCTTGAGACAGCGGCTTATGACTGCTGTGATCTGCCACGCCCAAAGCCTCCTTTCTGCAAAGTCAAACACATCAAAAGAACACAAATCACCCATTTTGCACAACATAGAAAAATAAATGCATTCAAAAATACAATATACACTGTATGATGGCAACACGCAAGTCTAGAACAACTTCAACTGTCATGAGTGAGCAGGTGACAGATTAAAACAGCCAAAAATGTTTACTGTTAAAGCGGAAATTTTCAGAGTGTTGAAATTTTTGCACATTTCGCGCAACCAGAAACAAGCGCGAAAATAAAAGCACGCAAATATTTTTGCTTGCCATATGTTTCTGTAGTTGATGTCTTGATTCTGGGGAATTAATAACGTGCAAAACTCTTCTTACCCGGCTGAGAGCGAAACATTAGTTGCGCAAAAATATCCACTTTTACAGTATCACATAAATCAGCTTTTACTTCAAAGGTGACATCAATGTAATCAAAAATGACAATCCTACAAGAAACAATGATAATTCAAGAAAACAATTATGCAGCCTCACTGTATGAGATATTCCAGTCAACACAACTTTGCAGCAACTTTGGGAGCTTTCGAGTGCTCTAAAGCGAACCAAAGCGAACTGAACTAAAGCGTACCGTCCTGAACTGTGCAAAATTTAGGAGTGTTCGAGTGCTCTGTTGAGAAAGTTTACCTCATGAGATATTTTTAGAAGGGGTCACATACTTTTTAGCAAGCAGGTCATTTACCCGGTGCCCTTGAACTACTTACAGATGTCGCAAGCAAAGAGAATGATTTCTTTACATTATGACATATACATGTGACGTGCATTCTCATATGCGATCTTTTGGTATGCTTTTGCTGTACATTGGGAAGTGGTCCACGTTTGGCTCGGTACAATACGGTACGGTACACTTTAGGAGCGTTCTAGCGCTCCTCTGACATGGGTTCGGTACAGACTGTACATTACATTACAGTTTGTTTCTAAATAGGAGAGCGCTCAAACACACCCTTTGTTACAACTTAATTCAATTTTTCAGTACTGAATCAACATTTTCAGTTGTGTATCAATGTTTTACACTCCTGAATTTAGCACTTCAAAAGTGACAGTTATTATTATCAATGCACACTATTTCATCACTTTGGTAGGAGAAACCGGCACATCCTCCAAACAGTTAACATTTACTTCTGCTCCAATGTGAATTTCCAATCTCAGCTACAGCAGTGACACAAAAATCAGAGAGTGGTAAGGCAACCACAGAGGTAACAGAACCTACTATTAGATGTCTATGG
Source organism: Diadema antillarum (assembly GCF_040938485.1). NCBI lineage: Eukaryota > Metazoa > Echinodermata > Echinoidea > Diadematoida > Diadematidae > Diadema > Diadema antillarum. Next base: position 201,980 of record NW_027271607.1, read on the forward strand.
GTGCATTAGAGTGCTCTACTAAAGCATACGGTATCTTACTGTAGTGAGCCAAAAGTGGACCACTTCCCAATGTGCTCCAAAAGCGTATCAAAACCGTACAAGAAGTTGGCATGAGAAGAAAGAGGATAACACATACGTACTGCATGTCATGAATGCAAAGATTTCACTTCTTTGTTTGGGACATCTGTAAGTAGCTTATCAATGCACCAGGTGAATGACCCTGTTGCTACAAAATGTGTGACTCCCTCTAAAAATAACTCATGGGGTACGCTTTCTTCACAGAACGTTCTAATGCTCCAAATCTGGCACAGTATTGGTACGGTACGTATTGCATTGGTTTACTTTTGAGTATTCGAACACAACCTTTAGTACTTCAGTTACTTTACAGTGACTTCTACAAACAACTTATGTGCACTGTTCACCACTGAGCTGTTACAAGCTCTTAGAGGGCTTTACCTCTCACTAAAGAGCACTCAGCTCTAGCACCATAGCAGCAACTTGAACCCACAACCAGTTAAATGCCTCACATTACCGGAAATGATTCAAAAACACACTTACGAACTGGAAGTCTTGAGTTGCCCCTGCACCCGCATCTCCCTTCTTGTCTGGTCCACCTGAAAGAGAAGGATAAATGGATTTGATATGGCTTTTCTGTAATCACATGGTACAGGAAATAAGCACCTATATTGGACGTTCTCAAACTACAGTCAGCCACATCTAAGACAACCTTGTACAAGTCAAAAAGTTGGTATAGGTCGAAAAAAAAATTCCCAGATGGATGTAAACATATTATGTTAGCTGTTAATCAATTAAGTTCAATAATTCCCCTAAGTCCAAATTCACAAGAATCAAAGGATTTTTTCTGGTTCCTTTGATTTTACTTAGGCAAGGTTTACTGTACGAGCTTTGTACTTGTGTTAATCTAGTAGTGTAAAAGTTGGAAATCTGGTACATTCTATCAACCTGATATTGCTGTCTCCTCAAGAGTGTGCAAGCTACCTATAAGTTGTAAACAAGCATAGCAAACAAGGATATGCCAGCAAAGAGCAGGCGCAAAATATTGCAGTACTTGGGGCACTACAGTCCTTTTGGATTTGACGTTGGCGAGGTTGACTGTACGCACCTTGTAAAGGTAAATATAGCAGTGCGAAATTTGGATATCGGACATATTCTATCAACCTGATTTGGCTGTCTCCTCAAGAGGGTGTGAGCCACCTAAGCTATAGACCTGCACAGCAACAGGGATATGCCAGCAGATAGAAGGCCCCCCAAAAAAATTCATTCTGCTGGAAAAAAAAAAAATAAATAAATAAAAAATAAATAAATAAATAAATAAATTATGATACTGGGGGCACTGCGGTGTTTTGATCACATGAAGACAGAGAGTTCAAAGCCTGGAAATGTTAATATCTTCATCATGTCTGCAAAATGGGAATGACCCATCGGATAAGTTGTCCATGAGCACCTACAGCCTACGTCCCCTCACCTGGTCCACGCCTGTACTCCTGTCTCTGGCCGTCCGATGGGGCACCTGGGGGCCCGCGGCTGTCCATGGAACGGGGCTTGGGGCGGGCAGTCTCGGGCCGCGGGGCCCGCTTCAGGGTGGCGGGGACGATCTCGGGAGGGAGGTGGAGGAAATCCCGGAGGTACTGGATGCCCTCATTGGTGAGGTACCAGTAGTAGTGGCGCCAGGCAAACTGTTCCTTGACGTAGCCTCGAGATTTCAGTGACTGTTCATGAGAAATCCATTGATTACTTTCAATAACACAATTTCATTTACTCAGAGGACCCTATTTTTAGACGGTTATTCTGAGGGGCATGCCATTTGGTGTTGTTGTTGTTGCTGTTGTTCATTACTACCAGGTTCCAATTCACATAGCTGGGTAAAGTGAGACACGACTGGTTGAACATCTTCTCCAAGGATGTACAATACTCATATCTACATATGAAGAGTTTGTTCGCAAAAACCGATAAGTCCATTTTTGAAGATTTTGAAGTACGGTCTCTGCCATAAAGTACAAAATAATACCTTTTAAATGATATATTGCTCACTACATATAAAGGTACATTTTTGAAGTTATGGTCAAAAGAAGCAAAAATTTTCTCATCATTCTCTATATTTTTCTTGACCTTTATTCGCAAATATCTCCATTTGGCAAATGTGGACTTATCGGTTTTTGCGAACAAACTCTTCATATATGGATTTTCTTCTGTTAATTATGTGAATGAAAATATCAAAAACTTGGCTCTTCTATCAAAATCATGAGAAGCAAAAATGAAATCATGCCAGCAAATGAGAAAAATAGAATCAATTCACATCTACAGTGTATATTTAAATATGTTTACATTACACTCAATTTTGTTTTTCTTAACTCTATCCTCACGAATCTCCTACAGCATATGAATGTTTTAGGGCCTCCTAACCAAGACCAAATACATGTACATGTACTTCATGAGATTTTAATTTTCGCAAATTTTGCTAATCAGTGCTATTCGCAAAATTACAGGGAAAAAATTATGACTCTGATCCCGATATGAATGTGACGCACACATGTACACTTCTCCGTTCAGTACGTACAGTACTCCACGGTCACGAAGTTAACCACTCACAAAATTGTTGAGAAGTCCCGATTCGTGAAAATTTAGACTCGCTAAATATATGGCATATTTGAGTACACTGTACATCTCTATACTACATGGCTATACACACCTGACAAGCCTTGATGACATGGAGATTTGGAACTTTTTCCAGCTCAGGGTGTTTGGGCGCGTGAAAGTCCTTCTTCGCAACGATCACGCCCTCTTTGAAGAGGTTCTCGTAGATAGCGACCCGGCTTGCCTTGGGCATCAACATCCTACCACGGAAAAATGTAGAGGAATGAAATACATTTTGGACAGTCATTGTACAGGGGAAACTCGGTATAACGAACACTGCTATAACGAGATACCGGTTATTACGAGGAAATTTTCCCGGTCCCAAATTTCCTTCCACACAAGTCTATGTAAAATGCTACTCTTATAGCGAGATCGGCTATAACGAAATAACTGCTATAACAAGATAAATTTTGTGACTTCCAAACAAAGAAAAACATAGCCAATCAAACCTGTTATAGCGAGGTAAAGCAAAATGCCTTCCGTGAAGCTTGAGATTGTAAAGCTCGTTGCGCCAAAAACTGTCTTGTACACACATAATTATTTTCTTCAGTGCACTCCAGCTATAGCACTGCATGTTGTACGTGTAAGCAAGGAGCTTCGAAGCTCCTTCGTGTAAGTGTGTGTGCGCGCACACTGATACATGCAGAAAATGTGGTGGGACGGCCATATGTATGCATGACATCATCATGACGTTTAGCAGGTGTGAGGCAATCTGATGCTGTGATTGGCTTTCTACGTAGGGAAATCCCCATCTTCACACACACGCAGTCATAATGTACATACAGAATGTGTCACATACACACACAGCATTGTGCAGATCATATTCAAGCTTTCCACACAACACACACCCATACCATAACCACATACCAATCCACAGACGATCTTGACACAATCGCAAGCTATATAAATTTACAAATTCAAACATCTACAATCAATAAGAAACACATTCTTGATATTGGATTTCATTGGCGAAAAACATCTTCTTACCAGTAAAGGTGAGTAATTCCCTAACACACAATATCAAGTTATCAGTATTGATTGAAATATGATGGGTAGTCCCACATGTGCAAATTAATGTCTTTATGTTATGCTATCTTTTATGCCTACTGATATAACGAGATATCGGCTATAACGAGAACGACTCGGTCCCGACCATCTCGTTATATCGAGTTTCCACTGTAGTTGTAACTTATGCATGCAACTACCAATGGATACACATTCATAGATACCAGTGCTGCACCCTGGCACTGGTCCGACGGTCCCTGACCAGTAAAAAATCCCTGTCGGACCAGTGACTTTTTTTCAGGAATGGACCAGTAGACAAAATGGGTTAGTGTACAGCCCTGTAGATACTTTTCACAAATGTGGGGGGGGGGGGGGGAACAAACAAACAAACAAACAAACAAAACTTTCTCACTTGCTTTGCTAGGAAATAAGGAAACTATAATACTGTAGTTGTTTTGATTTTTTTTTTCAAACATTTACTCAAACAGTTACTGCATGTGAATCAATGTTTCTACAGTCTATCCAATGTAGGTATGGGTAATTTTAATAATGTTCAGACTTCATAACAGTCTAGCATGCATGGAACACATGAATCTCATAATCCAGTGCCAGTTGTGGATGATGCCACAGATGCACAAGCATGGCCTTGTGAAACTGCCACTGGATTGAAAGGAGACATGTAGGGGCCTACACGTATGTATCAAGCTTTAAGTGGTTGTGGTGCTAGTGGTCCAGGGATAATGTTTAATATTGTCTCATTCTAGATCACAAGTTTACGAGTACCAGTGCCACTACTAATAGAACTACACGTAGCGTGCCTATTCTAATTTTTATACATAATTACAATGTATGGAGACCCTGTATCCCTACGTATTGATAGCTGTCATCCTTGTTACATACATCATGTCATGTAACGTTAGTGTAATTTATCACAAATACCACCAGTCCACTGTGCACACACAACTTGCAAAAAGTGGTCTAGGAGCCTACCATTGTACCGTATGTCCCCAAAACAATTACAACGGGGCCCTATGCAATGATATCTTTAAAAATATTTCATCAATCTAAATACAAATTCAGGGAATGAAACTATAACTCATTGCCCACATCTTACAGAAAACCCATTCGATTTGCTTCAGTGGTCAAAGAGAAATGAGGAATTTTGTAGAGGATGTTGGGAATCTCTTTTGTCCAAGTTCTGTCTATCTGTATTGTTCACACACAAAATCATCGAAGTGCTAAACTTGGAAGAATCAGACTCATGACATGCTTTACTACAATCCACATTTCCAGGGCTGCCAACCTTGAGTGAGAGTTTGGCGTGAGACACTACGAGGGAGCGGAGCGACCTCGCTGGCTAGCACCTGGCGGCCTGCTGTGCGGCCGTACGTACGTACGTACGTACTACGTACACAGTCAGTGTATGTAAAGCGATGTAAAGCACACGTCATAGCCATACAATATGTACTGTAATTTGCCAAAAGTACACGCTACGCTCACGTGGTATAGGTAGAAGCCAATCGTAATCCAATAGCTCGTCTTTGCGCGCGAACCGAAAACGATTATTATTGGTTAAGCTTTACACCCGCGCTGGAAAATCTCGACATTTTGGGCTTGGGCATATCGATATTCGGAATATCAGAGAATTTAGAGATATATTTATTTTTGTAGTCATGTACAGTCCATTTAGGGGGTTTAGCGTGAGATTTCGTTTATCAGAGTGAGACAGTCAAAATTGGTTGAATTGCGTGAGTCTCACGCTCAATGCGTGAGAGTTGGCAGCCCTGCATTTCTCTGTGACCGCTTAACCAAATCGAATGGGGATTTCTGCAAAATAGAGCTAAGATGTTATATCTTAAGAAACTGAAGTAGCATTGAAAAAAAAAATCATATTGGATGTTATCAATGCGAAAATCTGATTGTAATTTTTGTGTGACATACTGCAGTATGTCCCCCAAAAATTACAATCAATTTTTCGAATTGAAAACATCCAAAATGATCCACCTGTCTAAGTGCTACTTCGCGTTAAACAGTTAGTTCGTTAATTGAAAGAGAAGAGCCTACATCTAGCACACCTACTCGACTCGTTACTAATTATTCAGTACGAAACAGGGACAATGGACTGCCGAAATAGGTAGGTGAGATAATGATAAACAATAATATTGATAAAGGTATTACAAGCCATGTTCATTTAGACATCTAGTAATCGCCTGAAGAAGCATGCATACCTCTCTGCGTTGAGCTGAAAAGCAGCAGCACGTACTACTAGTACTGCCTGTAGTCAGTGTAGACCATCTATCTAGTATGTATTTCTACACGACTCGGACGGCAAGATACAAACATGGGGGACAATGACAACAAAATGATCTGTTCCTACCTGTATATCTACATTAATCTTAAAATTATGGAACTGAATCATTAAGTGATCTATGATTCTTAACATAACATGATAATTTATGTTCAATTCTTTGCGATTGAGGAGATTATAGCAGATTTCTGTAGGGTTCTCGAAACATACTTGGCCAAATGTAGGAGCCGACGGGAAAAAGGTCGTCGGTCAGAAAAACGTACATAACGCCCTCTACTGACAGAATCAGACCAACGAGTACTCGAGTTCCCAACGCGACCACTACTATATTCGGTCGCTGCCATCTCGCATTGCAATATTCCCCCTTTCAACAAGTGTCGTCCCAGCCCAAGTACTTGGACAAAAGAGTGAATATAGGATTTTTGCTTTAACCTTGATCCCACAACGCGTACAGGCCTAATAATGCAGGGGCCGCGGAACGTTTTTCAGTGTTTGTGTGTGTGTGTGTGTGTGGGGGGGGGGGGGGGAAGGGGGAGGACTGCGGGACCGGGGGGTGTCAAGGTGTCAAGGTACTTTACCCCCCCCCCCCCCCCCCTATGGATTAACTTATGGTGCTAGATTTTTCTTTCCCCATTAAAAGCTTGGAACAAGCTTGTAGGAGCTATTACTAGATCTCAGGTGAAAAGCATTGTCCACTTTGCTGAGGATGGAGAAATTTGATGAATAAGAAAATTTCCATGGAAAAAAAAAAAAGATCCCGGGGGACCTCCAGGCAGCTAGCATAATCCTATAATCATATTTTATTATACCGGGTAGGGGAAGAGGGGAGGAGATGGGAGGATGGGATGTGCAAACATCATATTTAGGGCCTAAGTGATGATCGTATAGGCGTGGCATCCAATGCATACAGGTAGACTGCCAAAACACAGTCTGCATGCTTTCTAAAGAGGTATATGTCAAATCCTCTTTAATCAAAAATTAGTAGAAAAATGAAGTTGGGTGCCTATTTTGAAGTTCTCTCCATAACATTGTTCTAGGGCTATTTCATGAAGCGATATGTCGGATTTATTTTTTGTTTTTTGTTTTTTGTTTTGACAAACTGTTATAGCTACTGAAATCCTTGCGTGGATCACTGACTGGCCGAGAGCAAAATCTATAACTAATGTCCGACTAAAATGTGTCAGACAAAACGCTTCATAATTATTATCACTATCCATAACCCAGTGTGATGTCACAAGCGATAGCCTTCTCATCCAGCCGTAACGCCGGCACTAAAATTCATTTTAAAAAATCATAACTTTTGAACGGATTAAGCGATTTTCCACAAACGTTCACTGATGCGTTCTATACGTTGCTGCATTTATTCAATCCACTTTGAAGCACTTCCTCTCTCTTTTTTTTTTATATCTCAGCCATTTCAAAACCAATTTTCAAACTTTGAATTCCTCTTGCTCTTGGTATTTCATGAGAGGTTTTCATCTCACAAAAAGTAAACATCTGAATCCTCATCTCATCCAAAACAACGACCATCCTTTAATGGATGCCAGTAGGTTATGATTTTGACCCCCTCTATAGCACGTGATGTAATAGCTTTTGGAAGGGAACTTCGCACGGTCCCACACCCCCACCACTACCACCACCACCATCACATGCTCTTATACTGGGCGAGCTTGCAAATCTAGTTAGGGTGGATATGTAGGGTTATAGGGTTAGGGTTAGGGTTAGGGTTAGGGTTAGGGTTAGGGTTAGGTTTATGGTTATATAGGGTTAGGGAATTCTTTGAGTTAAGGTCGAATATTTAACGTTTGGTTAGTATAGACCTCAAAGTAAGTATACTCTTCTAAAATTATCCCCTATGAAAGGAGGAATGCCGAGGTGAAGAGTGTTTATTACAATTTCAGCACTAATTGAATGGATAGGAATATCTTTCGAGATTGTCTCATGTTGAATGTACTATAGGAAAAATTGATGTACTAAATGTATTCCCTGTGAAAAGAAGGCAAGCCAGGCATGATTTGCAGCAAAACATGCAGACTATTATATCACATTCCGGGGAGAATCGGGGCAAATATCAAGAAGTTGCACTATACCTTATATCCTTTCCGGAATTTTTCGGGAGTTAGAAGCGCGGACCTTATTCGGGATTCTTGATTGTTGGGGAGAGATTTGAAAACTACATCTGATTAAAGATACTTCCGGGGAAAAATCCTAAAGGATCGCTTATTGAAGGTTTTAGTATTTTTTTTAAATTATTATTATTTTTTTTTTTGCCCTTGTATATGTATTTTTTTAAAAGGGGTGTGGGTGTAAGGGGGTCTAAATCACCCTTGGCTGTTTTTTGTTTTTGTTTTGTTTTGTTTTGCTTTTCAACGGATTTGCGGAGAAAAGTGGCTTTTTTGTTTTTGTTTTGTTTTGTTTTGTTTTGCTAGTCAGGAGAGAAGTGCATTTATGGAAGCAAGAAATGTGAAGATTTTTTTTTCTTTTTCTTATCAATTACTTTTTATGCTTTCTTTTTTGCTTGTCTGGTGATATTTGGGAGAGAGGAATCGGCATTTTAATAAGCATGTGGAGACCCCCCTTTTTTTAGGTCGCTTGTCATGACCCATCGTCATCGGGTCACCCCCCCCCCCCCCCTGCAAAGATCCACTCCTGGCCCCACGAGAGCGTTATAAGTGCGAACTTTCATGCTGTATTGAAGACCACCATAAATTAGTCATGATAATTATGATTAATATTCATTCATTCATTCATGACATTTATTTTTATAATATATAAACATACGTTACAGTCAAACCTCTCGATACATCGTGATGCTTGGTTGAGTTGATTAATATATCTAAAGAAAGAAAAAGAACGTGCATGTATGACAAAGGTTGCCCAACTGTCGATTTTTTGCTATTTTTACGTTTGTGCCTTGGAGGACTAAAACGAATGTGTTCACTCATGCCTAAAGTTTCGCTCTATATTGACCTACTAGGTTGATAGTCAATTAAATTACCTTTAATATGGTATAAAATCATAATACATTGATATTCATCAAAATCTTCCATGAAAGTCATGAACTCGAAAAAGTGTTTACTTCCTTTTTTGCTGATGTATTGTACTTTTTTGCTGAATGTATTGTACTAGTACGCTGTACGAGTTGATTATGGCTGATGGAGATCGAGTCCGAGTGATTGGGGCGAGGTGATTTGGCACGACTTGGTCGCTGTGTTCTACAGGACAAGTACATTAACGGTGCGTTCAACTGAACGGAGGTCAGACGTAGACTGACGTAGATTCGACGTAATATTTATCGGATGTCTGTCGAACATTGCAGACATTGTACAAAAATTAACTACGAACGACTAGAGCTCGACTGATTAATGATGATGCGATGGCAGTGCCACAGACTGGGACCATGATGCATGGCGAAAAGAGAGGTCTCACACACTGAGTAATCGTCAAAAGCTGAGCTGACGATCCGGATCCGGAGCTACTGTAGCAAGGCAAGGGGACTGGAACGTGGAAGTGTTGCGTGTTTTGCCCCGTTGGTGTATGGTTGGGTGTTCATAATACCGGACACCTAACGTTTTTCTATCAATAGAAACGTGAAAAATCTCACAATTTGCCTGAAATTTTACTCACGTGTGGAGAAAATACTCCGGATTCACAAGCGCGCACTGAAAATGCGATCTGAGGTACGCGCTCTTAGATGGCGGCTTCGAACGCGTGGGGTGTCATTTTTTCCGCACTCAGTTGCCCTGCTCATTTCAACCGGCCACCCTGACAATACGTATAAAGGGCACTTAAATGCGTTTTTTCGACAGGCCGCTGTTTTTTTCTAGCCGTCATTTTTTCCCCAATAATATTTGAATATATTTTGAATCCTTCGATATTACTTTTGAAGGACTGTTTGATGAATTTGACTTGATTTTCATTAGGAAACTTTTCATCGTAATTGAAATAAATTAGATGAGTCGGTTTGTTGTTTCACATTCATTTCTCGTTTCTGCATCAACTCGTACGGTCGTAGCGGGCGACAAAATGTTTATGTCATGTATATGTGTAACGTGTGTGCACGATCGTACAAGCGGCGGTGACAATTTTGCGGTCAAAATCGTCAAATTTATTACGGAAGGATACTCTACATCTAACAACGAGTCAGCAAAGGTAGGCCTAGTTATATGTAGTTACACGATAAATCTTATTCGATTTTGCTAAATTTCGTTAATTTATAGGGAATACTTATTTGTTTTCGTCTCATTTTACTCGGTAGCGTAGCCCAGTGAAGAATCGAACACCGTTGCGCGTAGTCCCATGCGTACATTTTCTTTCTGTACGCGCAATGCCATTATAATGCGCGGCCGGTCGTTATGGACCCGGTCGGTAGGTTGGACACCTACCATACTGTAACAAAAAGGTAGGCCGTAAATTACTGAAGTAAATTTAAACTTTATTAAAAAGTTGACATGCGGTGTCATACATGTAACATTGTTACATATTTGTGTAACGTTACATATGTATATGGAACTATACCATGGACAAATGGTGCATGGCGAAAAGAGGGGTCAAATGTTTTATGTCAATTACCGTACACTGTATACTGTGTAGTCGCCACTTGGGTAATCATGTAGAAATGACCGCCAATCGTGTGTAGATCTAATCAGTAATGTACACGCCACACACTGACCAATTGCATGCCAATGACTGCTGCTTGTTGTTTACTGGACTATAACTATAGCAGTCCGGGAAACCCGCTCATGAGGACCGCTCCCGCGTATGAGGACTGCCCCCGCCTCATGAGGACCCCGGGTTCCTCATACTGACCCCGGGGGGAAGTCCTCACGAGGACCCCTATTCACTTCTTTTTCATCTCACATCTGATGTAGATATAAATTGTCGCAACTTTGCACGGTGATTTTTTGTTACACACACATGTCCACTATCCATGATGAAAAGAAGAAAAAATTCTGTCTGTTTTTTTTCTTCAAAAATCGAGTTTTAATCAACCGATGCAGAGCGCCCATCAAAACGCGGGCGCCGGCGTGTTCGCACAGTGCCAGACTGCCGCACCTAGCGGCCTGATCCGTCTAAATATTTTCGGTGCTTTTTTTCTGCGGCTCCACATCAGTCCGGGAAACCCGCTCATGAGGACCGCCCCCGCGTACGAGGATGGTCCCTCCTCATGAGGACCTCCCCCCGCCTCATGAGGCCCCCCGGGGAACGCCTCATGAGGCCCCCCATTCACTTCTTATTCATCTCACATCTGACGTATAAATTGTCGCAACTTTGCACGGTGATTTTTTGTTTTACACACACATGTCCACTATCCATGATGAAAAGAAGAAAAAATCCTGTCTGTTTTTTTTTTTTTAAATCGAGTTTTAATCACCCGATGCAGAGCGCCCATCAAAACACGGGCGCCAGCGCGTTCGCACAATGCAAGACTGCCGCACCTAGCGGCCTGATCCGACTAAATATTTTCGATGCTTTTTTCTGCGGCTCTCACCTCTCCGCGCACGAATTAGCCTCGTGAAGCTGAAGTCTGACATCTTTTTACACAAATTCGATTCCGCCGCCCGCTTACCGTTTGGGCGCTTTCTCTGGAATCATCCCGCGACGCGACGTACGTCGCATCACATCACGCATCCAGCACATACCAGTCTGGTACTTAGTATGTGCTGGATGCGTGATGTGATGCGACGTACGTCGCGTCGCGGGATGATTCCAGAAAAAGCGCCCAAACGGCGGAATCGTGGGCGGAATTGACGAAGAAAGTGAACTCGTCATACCTACAAAGTGATTATTTTGCTAACAAACTGGAGTATGTCATCTACCCACCTACTCTATCAGTGTGGAATAGTAATTTGGAATATATGGACAAGATCAGGTTAGTACTGATTTAATTTTTCTCGTTACGAATTTGTGTAAAAAGATGTCAGACTTCAGCTTCACGAGGCTGATTCGTGCGCGGAGAGGTGAGAGCCGCACAAAAAAGCATAGAAAATATTTAGTCGGATGAGGCCGCTAGGTGCGGCAGTCTTGCATTGTGCGAACGCGCTGGCGCCCGTGTTTTGATGGGCGCTCTGCATCGGGTGATTAAAACTCGATTTAAAAAAAAAAAAAACAGACAGGATTTTTTCTTCTTTTCATCATGGATAGTGGACATGTGTGTGTAACAAAAAATCACCGTGCAAAGTTGCGACAATTTATACGTCAGATGTGAGATGAATAAGAAGTGAATGGGGGGCCTCATGAGGCGTTCCCCGGGGGGCCTCATGAGGCGGGGGGAGGTCCTCATGAGGAGGGACCATCCTCGTACGCGGGGGCGGTCCTCATGAGCGGGTTTCCCGGACTGACATCTCCGAGCGCGAATCAGCCTCGTGAAGCTGAAGTTTGACATCTTTTCACACAAATTCGTAACGAGAAAAATGAAATCAGTACTAACCTGATCTTGTACATATATTCCAAATTACTCTCCACACTGATAGAGTAGGTGGGTACTCCAGTTTGTTAGCAAACTAATCACTTTGTACATAGGTACAGCCTGTATGACGAGTTCACTTCCTTTGTCAATTCCGCGCCGTCCGCTAATTTTTGCCAGTTTTGGCGCTTTCCTGGAATCATCCCGCGGTGCGACGTCACATCACATCACGCATCCAGCACATCCAGACAGCGCGCAAGCTGAGAGATTTTCAGAGCGAACTTGCGCGCTGTCTGTATGTGCTAATGGGGATGCATGATGTGATGTGACGTCTTGTCGCGGGATTCCAGAAAAAGCGCCCAAAGTTTAGCGGACGGCGGAATTGACGAAGAAAGTGAACCCATCATACCTACAAAACAGACAGGATTTTTTCTTCTTTTCATCATGGATAGTGGACATGTGTGTGTAACAAAAAATCACCGTGCAAAGTTGCGACAATTTATATGTCAGATGTGAGATGAAAAAGAAGTGAATAGGGGTCCTCGTGAGGACTTCCCCCCGGGGTCAGTATGAGGAACCCGGGGTCCTCATGAGGCGGGGGCAGTCCTCTTACGTGGGAGCGGTCCTCATGAGCGGGCTTCCCGGACTGATAGGAAGAGCACATCTTCATCGCAGCTCGTGTCAAACCTGGGATGAGACCTCCTCCATACTCGTAGACTCTGTGCACAAGCAACTACACCTGTATGTTCTTCAAAATATACCACAACCTCGTAGACATTCCTCTCCCACCAACTATTACCCCAGCCTTATTCATTGGTAGACAAGACCACTCCGTAAAACTCACCATTCCGGACGCAAACGTAGATGCCTTTAAGTATTCTTTTTATCCACGCACCGTCAGAATCTGGAACAAACTATCTTACGTACATGTACAACTTATGTAGCTGTTACTACACCCTCCCCAGCTACTTTCCGGGAAGCTGCTGTCCCCATCATTAGAAGCATGCAGCCTCCCCCTGGATTCAGGCTCCTGTATGCCCGGTCATGTTTTTACTCGCACTTCACACTTTTTATTGTAAATTATACATGTACTTTCCTAATCACTGCCAGCCGTTGACTGCACACATGCACATCATCCCGGTATAGCTTCCTGAGTGAGCTGCAAAAGGGATTACCACTTCAAGCTTCAAACTACATAATTACTAGACTAGTACAAGTAGCTGTCAGTGCTAGAGAGCAAGACTCGGAGAATAAATTACTGATGTGCATACAGAGGTCTCTAGAAACATGCATGTGTCCAACTGCAACTTTGCGTGAATGGAATGTAACAGGTAATGTTAGTAGCCTGGCTGGCCAGACGAGACGCGGTGCGGAGCACCTGTTTAGTGTTAGTTTGGACATTGGTAGGCTTGTGTTGCATTTTTGCAAATTCCATCCCCATCAGGTTTTGTCTAACGTGTTAGCAGTTTTCCTAACATTATTTTGTACTGAATGAACAAGCCAATCTCGGCAATGTGACAGTGTGCAGTGGATTGAGGAATTGTTCTAGTTGTAAATAGCAATTGCCCTCTTGTTAACATGTGAATCGTGATTTCCCTAGTTTTATGGCCTGGCATACACTGTACAGTTCAGAGTTTGTATGTTCATACACTGTAAATCCAAAATGATCCAGAGGGATCGGACCTCATTATTAAAACATAGCGTGCATTTGTGTGTATTTGTAGATCTACAATTAAATGTACTGTACATAAGAGTGTATACTGTACGTACTTCATCAGTTCCTTAATACTTGTCAGTACTAGAGGTGGGCTATAGAGGGTGACATTTTCAGAACATGCTCATCACACCCTAGTTTGATGACTTTGTGCCTACTGACACCATTTCTGAAAAAAAGAACGAAAAAAATGCGAAATCCAGGGTGCCCCGGCTGAAATCGTTAAAATCCAAGATGGCCGCCGTTTCGGCTTAAAAAAGACATTTTTGGCTCTAACTCGGCTATTTTTTGGTCAATTGTGATGGTTTTGGTGTCTAACCCCATGTTTTAGGGGTCAAGGAAATGGAATATAATGATGATTTTAGCGTAAAACTAGATCTTCCACATGATACTAACCTTTGTCCCATATTCAAGGTTAAATTTTCTTTGTCCTTTACCCCTACCCCACCCGCCATTTTTTCACTTTTTTTTCTGTATTTTTTTCAAGTCATCTTATCTACCATACTCTCAATAATAAGTTCTAGCTATCAATCTGGTTTTTCTACCAACGATACAACAAGAAATACACAAATAACTTTCGTTATACATGTATGTGTCATGCAGATACCGGTATGTGGCTGGTGCATTCAGGATGCATGGTAACTGTGCAACCAGTGCTAATACTGTTTCTGCTTTATAGTGCCCATTGACATTTGGTCATTAGACCTTTAACGAAAGTCGAAGTGTACAATTCTACAGTAGGTAGTACAATTTTGTAAAATGACTTGAATAAGCCTTCACATATGTCAATTGTCCAGCACCATACTTGACTGGTTGATGTACATTGTATCTGGCGTCTTGCCTAGTAAACACATTTTTACCATAACTCAGTCATTTTTTTCATCTTTTAGCCTAGTTTTGGTGTTTCACCATCACCACTTGGTCCCTTATTTCTCATGCCTGCTTTTCCCTACCATGTACATTGTACGGTATATTGCTGTACTTTTAAAAAGCAAGAGTCCTCATGTTTAATGGGAAATTTGATACCATTTGGGTGATTATCCAACCAGTTCTATGACAAACAAATGTTATGTACACACTCTTCACATAGCATCATAATGGTAAAGTCATCATCTCACTCTCAGTGACTGAAAGTGCCTAAAGCTGAGGTAATTAATATCTGTTGACTTTATCTGTTATTTCCAGTCCCTAGGTTCTCTTTTCCATTTCCAAAATGTGACCCAAGCACAACAAGCAGTTAGAGTACCGGTATGTGCATAGGCTGTATGTTACAGAAACTTAAAACGTGGGGAGGCCCATTAATTAACAAAGTTGACGAACTCAAGGAATGCCTACATTGTAGATACCAGAGATCTCACCAAACTCAAAGCTATTTTACGTGGAGAGCTGTCATACCGCATACTCATATCCCATCGAGATTATTGTGCATCAACAAGTGTATAAGGTCTTGATACCAAATCTCTGAGATGGAAGTAAAGATGAACTTGACTCTTCTAGCGACTGGAGGACAGTCTGATAATCTCCCTGCCCCTGATCTGCTTACCGAAGATGACATGGTGAATGCATTCAATCTAAAGTCAACCAATGGCATCATACAACCAACTGCCCATTCCAACCTTGAAGAAATTGTTGATAGTTAACTGGGCATCAATGATTCTGCATTGCGATATTGGATTACATACACGTACAAAGGTGCACGAAACTGGCACCATGGTATGTGTTGAGACCAAGAGCATGGAATCAAGCACATGGAAAGAATGAAAGGGACAAATCAGCATCAGCACTAGTGATGCCCAAAGCAAGCTGATGTACAGACAGTACTGCTGATGCAGATTCTTCCATAATGTACAATATATGGGCTCATGGGATGCATCATCCAGCCGAAACATTACCTTTGTGCTGGACAATATTGGCATATCATAGAAGGCTTATTCAAGTCATTTTACAAAATTGTACTACCTACAGTAGAATTGTACACTTTGACTATTGTTAAAGGTCTAAAGACCAAATGTCAATGGGCACTTTAATGCAGAAACAGTATTAGCACTGGTTGCACAGTTACCATGCATCCTGAATGCACCAGCCACATACCGGTATCTGCATGACACATACATGTATACCGAATTTTTGTGTATTTCTTGTTGTATCGTTGGGAGAAAAACCTGATTGATAGCTAGAACTTATTATTAAGAGTATGGTAGATAAGATGACTTGAAAAAAATACAGAAAAAAAGTGAAAAAATGGCGGGTGGGGTAGGGGTAAAGGACAAAGAAAATTTAACCCTAAATATGGGAAACAGGTTAGTATCATGTGGAAGATGAGGTTTTACACTAAAATTAACACTATAATCCATTTCCTTGACCCCTAAAACATGGGGTTAGACACCAAAACCATCTCAATAGAGCAAAAAATAGCCGAGTTAGAGCCAAAAATGTCTTTTTTAAGCCAAAACGGCGGCCATCTTGGATTTTTAACGATTTCGGCCGGGGCACCCTGGATTTCGCATTTTTTTCGTTCTTTTTTTCAAAAATGGTGTCAGTAGGCACAAAGTCATCAAACTAAGGTGTGATGAGCATGTTCTGAAAATGTGACCTAAAATTGACCCTCTATAGCCCACCTCTATTGTCACTACCTTTTAGCGTTACCATAACGTTCAATCTTTTGTGAGCATGGCCATGGTCCAACTGTAATAATAACTAAATATTGATCAGTGTTTCAAAGGAGCATGGACTATGGTAGTATGTGTATAAAAAATTGATAATGATATTTGTATAAAATATACAAAATATACAACCTGTGTTCATGAATGTACAATAAAACATGTACAGGTGTATGACCATAGTGACTCCCTACAACCTGTACAGTGTAGTGCAAGAGGATAGGCATTCATGTAGATGTGCATTTGCTGGAGTAGTATAAAATGTGCAGTAGAAGTTCTATACTAATATACATTTGTGTTGTTTATTTTTCTTCAAATAGGAAGCGAGGAATAATCGTTGACAGGTCTTCAGTCATCCCACACCAGAGGTCCACAGCAGGAGAGAGTAACCGACATGATCTCCTGTGTTGTGAGTAGACGGGTAAGGAGTTGGAGCACGTCTGTGCATTTCGTCAGAGATGCACTCGGCTTCGAGAAAGGCTGACCACAATCTGGCGGAATTGGCTGCTATCGCCAACCTGAGTGAATGTTTAGACGAAGAAAGGGCAGAACCGAGGGCAGTGTATTTCATCAGTCGAGCTGTCCCTCTTTCAAATTACACTGTATATTTTTCTCCCACAGGTGGCTTGACTCAAAATCAAGTCATCTGAAAGGAAAATGAATTTTGCTTTTGAAAAACAAGTCATGATGTGTTGCCCAAGCATTTGCATTTTGGACATTATGTTTTGTTTTGTTTTTCAATGATAGTGCCAATTCCATTTAAGAAGAAAAAATACATCAACTTCTAATACCAAATGTTATTTATCTACAACAAGAGAGAGAGAAAAAAAATTAAGACAGCTGAAAGGACAGTGAAGTATTAATGTCAGGGAAAGTAAACCTTTCTAGTACTGGTACTGTGTGAAGCCAAAAAGAATTCTTTTTCTTTTTCTTGCGTAATTTGTCCTGTTTCTTTTGTTTGAGTCCCCAAATGTGGACCACCCTTTTGTACTGACTGTTTGCTATGAGTATAGACAAAAATTGGTTGCAAATTGAGCATTCCCGGTTTGCTTACAAACTTTTTAGCTCACCTGAGCCAAAGGCTCAAGTGAGCTATTGCGATCGCCCTTCGTCCGGCGTCCGTCGTGCGTCGTGCGTCGTCCGTCGTCCGTCGTCCGTCGTCCGTCGTCCGTCGTCCGTCGTCCGTCGTGCGTCGTGCGTAAACTTTTTACATTTTCATCTTCTTCTTGAAAACCCCATGACCGATTTTTATCAAACTTGGCAGGTAGCATCCCTAGGGGGTTAGGAACTCAATTTGTTAAAATGGGCACCATGCCCCACCCAGGGGGCCCCCAGGGGGGCCCAAACCCCCCAAAATTAAGGAATCTGTAAAAATCTTCTTCTCTAGAACCAGAAGTGATAGAGCTAAGTTAATACTATGAGTTAGTACATTGATGACTGTAGTTTCAAGTTTGTTCATGGCAGAATCAGGGGTGCCCCCCTTGGGACCCAGGGGAGGGGGGTGGGGAAGGGTTCTAATGGGGCCTAAATTGTACATTTTCATCTTCTTCTTGAGAACTCCATGACCCATTTTCACCAAACTTGGCAGGTAGCATCCCTAGGGGGTTAGGAACTCCATTTGTTAAAATGGGCACCATGACCCACCCAGGGGGCCCCCAGGGGGCCCAAACCCCCCAAAATTAAGGAATCTGTAAAAATCTTCTTCTCTAGAACCAGAAGTGATACAGCTAGGTTAATACTATGAGTTAGCACATTGATGACTGTAGTTTCAAGTTTGTTCATTGCAGAATCAGGGGTGCCCCCCTTGGGACCCGGGGGGGGGGGGGGGGGGGGGGGGGGGGGGGGGGGGTGAGGAGGGGTCCTAATGGGGCCTAAATTGTACATTTTTATCTTCTTCTTGAGAACCCCATGACCCATTTTCACCAAACTTGGCAGGTAGCATCCCTAGGGGGTTAGGATCTCAATTTGTTAAAATGGGCACCATGCCCCGCCCAGGGGGCCCCCAGGGGGCCCAAACCCCCCAAATGAAGGAATCTTTAAAAATCTTCTCTAGAATCAGAAGTTATAGAGCTGAGATAATACTATGAGTGAGTACATTAATGACTGTAGTTTCAAGTTTGTTCGTAGGAGATCCAGGGGTGCCCCTCTTGGGGGTAGGGGGGGGGGGTGGTTGGAAGGGTCCAAATGGGGGCCTGAATTGTACATTTTCATCTTCTTCCTGAAAACCTCATGATGGATTTTTGTCAAACTTGGCAGGTAGCATCCCTAGGTGGTCAGGATCTCAATTTATCAAACTGGGCACCATGCCCCACCCAGAGGGCCCCAGGGGGCCCCAATTCCCTCAAATTAAGGAATCTTGAAAAAATTGGGCCCTTATTGTACATTTTCATCTTCCACTTGAGAATGCCTCGTCAAATTTTGGTGGAGCTGTGAATAATTTAGATTAGTGACTGCGTGAAAGGTGAACTTGCGATACTCAGGTGAGCGCTAGACCCGCGGGTCTCTTGTTCTTTTAAATGTTAGTACCTTTTTGACGTAATGTTTCTATTATTGGATTCCTCTTTCTTTCTTTGTGTGTGTGTCCGTCCGTCCGTCTGTGTAATTCAACAGATCAATATTAAAGACGTGAATTTGTTTCTTTTCAAAAGTATTTCAAGAAGAATTTGACATAACACTCATTCAGAGTCCTTGTAATGGCAAACTGGGATAATGCAACTCTATATACTATGATTTTGTAGTCTTGATGTGGGAAGGCTCAAAGGCCAAGGCCAATTTCTGAATTTGGATAATCATTTTGCCATATTCAGATTGACAGTTGCTCAATAAATTCTAAGTGGAAACTACACATTCTGATATGTTGGAAAAGAGAAATACAGAAGTAACAGCAAATGAAAGGCAGTTTGAAAGAAGAAGAAGAAGAAGAAGAAGAAGAAGAAGAGAGAAGGTTGAGCAGTATAAATTATGAGAGCTTTACATGTATGTGGTTGTACACTGTACTCTCATAATAGTGCTGAGAAAAATAATTAGGCCTAAGTGCAAACAGTTCACAATTTTACCAAACATGTCATTTCATGACTCAGTTTAATGCACAAACATTTGTTGATTTACAGTTAGTACATTTTGTACTGCTTAAGATATATCTATCATAACATTTAGCATTTTATATTGTAAATCTTTTCATTTTGTTTTAAAATTTTTCTTTTTTTTGTGGTTGCTCATAAAAAAAGAAATGATTTTTTTCCCAAGCATACCAGGATCAAGCTACACGTAGTAGTAGGCAGGTAGGTGTGAGTGTTGAGAGAAAAAAAAGAGAGAGAAAAAAAGAGGCTCATTCTTTGGAAGATTAATTGCATCATAGATAGGCAGACATACCAAGTTCCCTCGCGAAAAATTCCTTGTAAAAACAAAAGCAATATTTGCAGCTCCAAGATAGTTGAAAAGGTAGCGGACATTTTCATCACGCGAGTTTGATTTTGCAAGGACAGTCGGGATTGACGTAGCGAAGGTCAAAGCGGATCGCGTGTGCACTCAGCGTTTTTGTTCAGAAATGATAATGTGGCCAATACAAAAGCGTGTGATACGAACTCATAATGAAACGGATCCTCTAATTGTATGAAGCACCTACATAAGCAGTAACAGAGGGAGAAATCTGCATTTGTCTTAAATTTTGTGAAATGGATGAATCAAACATTGGCTGTGTCAATCTGCATGGAGAGGTAACAGACAAACCTAAATGTATTTCACGCCATTATTGCCATCAACGTGTGTGTATTTAAAAGTGTGTGGCCAAGCGCAGTCTCAAACGAGTCGGAGAAGAATGGAAAACAGCAGCAGGATTTATGCTAGCCATATTGCACAAAGAGTCGTGCACAGGATGCGGTCTTATTGCTGCAGAATTCACGATTGACTCAACAGCACGTATGCTGCAAGTCTGTGGGTAATGAATGGAGCCATCGCTATGCAGGGCTGGGAAACTGCAGTGCTCTTTTGCAAATCTGCATGAGAAATACTTGTGTCTGTGTGCAGTGAAACTTTCAATGTGCAGTGCAAATCCCCTACTCAGTCACACTGAAAAGGGCTTTCTAAAGTGAGATGGGGACTATAATTTGTGCTAAACATCCAGTTCTTTGTGCTACAATTTGTAACTATGACGAAGCCCTTCATTCACATGAAATGGAATTTGTCTACTGGGTAATTGTCAGATTCTTCATACCTTTGACTCTGTGCTTCTGTGACGTAGACTGTGTGTTTTTGCGACGTTCATCCATGTGTGACGTGAGATGTTCCAGAGTGTATTACTTCACTCAGAGTTCCAGATGTTCTTGTTACAGTTCTTTTTCGCGGATGGTCAACATATCTTCTAAATCGTGACTGTTAGAATGAAGCAAGATGCCATGGAGATGGACAATTTTGCGCACATACAACTTTGCGGATGAGACTACATTTGTATCTTATGCGATAATCTGCAATATCATTCATGCGTCACATTTTCGTGGTAGAATGGGGGAGCAAGGGAGGGTAACTTTATTCTGCCGTTATGTTTTCGCGGTAGCACTGAGTGAACAAGGGAGCGTAATTCCATAAAGTATGCTGTCTTTAAGATGTATCGACAATGTATTTGTGCAATATAGGTCGAGATCCAAATTACTGTACATTGTTAGCTGGCTGTAAGCCATTTGGGATAAAAACAAGGGGTAAAACAATTGATCTGGCCACAAGCGAGGAACTAGTAGATATGGGCAACATTTTTAACACCTCTTAAACAAAAAAACATGAATCTATCTTATGTTATTAAAGCCCCCCCCCCCCCCCCCCCCCCCCCCACATAGAAAACAACAACAAAGTAGCAGGTAAATGAGCCTTTGCTGGGTTTGATATGATCTTCGTCAGAATAGGTACAACGTGGATGGATATTGTTTCGTATCCTACAAAAGTTCCTAAACCGTTAATAGTAGCCACTATTAACAATGACCACTCACACCTACCTAGTAGGAAGCAGTTCAATCTCTGAGAGCCTCTCTTAGTTTTCTAAATGTTTAATAACTTAAACCATGCATGTCCATTTAGCGATAGATTTTCGGCACAACATGCGCAAAATTAACCCTTTCTACTCACCGCGGTGAACCCAACAAAACTGGGTACTAACCCGATCACGGAATATCTAGCGACGTGCTTTGATAATCGCGGAAAGACGAGTACGAAGCAAGGACATTTTAATCTCGCGTGCCACGTATTAATGTGAATGGATCATGGCGTTGTGTCTTCATTACTGGCATCGTGGAAGTCATGGAATTGTAAACTATTGCTTGGCTACTTTTAGATGAAACTTTGCTTGGCTCAGCGGATTTAGACTCTTTACAGCATTTTTCAACCAGAGCCTAAAATTGTCTGTAACAAGGAATGTAAGGATCTTTTCATGGAAGCAGTCTTCATTCGAACCTTTGGGTGTCATCGTTCAGAGGTTCAGAGGTCTGTGACGAAGGGCAACTCAACCCAAGGTTCCTGATTTCTTGGACTCATCTGATGTTTGATTTTGCCTCATTCTTCTACCACTCCAGGCAGAGAGTTGATTGGGCATCAACTTGGACGTCGAGGAAAAGGTGAGTGTGCGGATCACGTACATGTACCCATCTGCTGAAACTTGCATGATTTTATCGGGTCAAGACATATCTGTAAGCTTTACAAAAACAAACAAACAAAAATGAGCCTCTGGAAGTACACTTGTAAATGTGAAGTGATACATGTATTATGAGAGTTTCAGCCACCTTACTTAATAATGGTCCAAAAGATGATCATGTGGTGGTATTAAATCCATATACTTCAAGGACATGTACTTTCATGAGGGAAAATGTGATTTCATTTTTTTTTTTGGGGGGGGGATCTACATGACATTGTAAAATTAAATATTCTTCAGGTTGCTAGATCAGGTATTAACTGCAATTCTGTATCTTTACAAATGGACTAAGTTGTATTAACATGCTTTAGACTAAAAAATAGTTTCTTTCTTCCATTCTCTAAAACTGTAGAGCCCCCCCCCCAAAAAAAAAAAAAAAAAAAATAAATGAATAAAAAATAAATAAATAAAAAAGAATAAAAGATAAATTGATTGAAAGATTGTCAAGTCTTATCATGTGATAACAGTTTAAAGAAACTTTCATGTACCATATTTCACCATGCTCTCTTGATGAAAACATTTTAAGCATTCATATTGTTTATAATTTGTGAATGGTATTTGTCAGCTCTTTCAGCCAAATCAGCTCAGAGGGATTGGAACTCGCCTGTTTTGATGTGTGACCGCACCCAACCGTGTACCCGCGTTGTAGTACTGGTATCAGCTTTATGAGGAGGACAACAGACAAGGCCCCATCTCTGAGCTTCTACCAGTCATCTCCATCGCTACAAATAACGAGAAATTGTCATCTTTCCGAGGAGCTATGGTGTTCTAGGTTGGACAAAGTGTTTCCAAGTTACATATGTAGCTGCTTTTGAACGTCGGAACAGCTTCTGAGCGAGTCTTGTACATCAGTTGGTGCATCTGAACACAGCTTCCATCGTTGTTGAAGAGTATCCATCTACCAACAAAGTTCAAATATAAATTTTGATAGGAACTGACAGCTGAAAGCAAAGAGGATTTGCTAAGTCTTCATCTCCATGTCACACACTCAACTGTACCATCTTCTCTATAATTTTTGTCTTTTTTTCTATGTACTTTTGAAACCAAGAAGATCTGCAATTCAATCTAGAATATGAAGACATCAGTATGAACTCATGGTTCTGTCAGAATCTGCATCAAAAAATGTTGTGGACAGACAAGAACTCTAACAACCAAATAAACAAATAAGGTATCACTTTCTGTTCTATCAGTGTTAAAAAAAAAAAAATCTGATAGAACCAAACAAAAGGAAATATTAAGCTAAGGATCTTTTGTTGGACTTGTTTTGAAGTGAGCAAGAACTTAAAATCAGGTGGACAAGCGATGATGATACTTCAGATGTATAGGCAGGAGATGGATGCATTCCTGGTAACATCATCATCTTAGCGTAACAGACAATCAAGATATAGCAGCTCTGTCTGTTGAAGCACCTGCACATGCTCTGTGAAACAAACATTAGCGACCACGTGTGGGAATTTCTCACCTCAAATCTTCTGTGCTTTTGAACGATCAAGGATTATCAGCTTCTGCAGAGTATCGTCCACAACCATGTCGGCTACAGGAGACGATTGCTACTTCTTCTTCTACTCCACCTGCACAAAGGTCAGTTTCCAAACTTGGGTGGCTACAAGTATGTGCATGTCCATGGTGTGGCTTCCATGCTCTTGAAAGTTTGTCCTTGGGTCAGCTTTTCCTTATTTCAGTTTGTATTCACAAATCAAAGAGTTAGAATGATTTATTCTTCTTCTTCTTCTGAGGGTTCATACAGGGCCAGGTCTGTTGATATGTGCGGTATTCTGTACAAATTTTTGTACTCTTAGTCTGCCTAAAACCCACTTTTCAGATGTTTTTGGCAATTCAGATGCATTGAAAAGTTCACAGTTACAACGTACATCGTATCAAATCCACTTTAATTGTTTTTTTCATGAGTTTCAGATTTTTTCATTTTTTTTTTCCTGCATGCATTCTGACACTCTGATTGTATTTACAAAGAAGTACAGTGTACATGTATTTTACAATCAATGAAGAGTTTAATAATCACATGTATGTACAGTACATGTAGAAATGTTCATCCTTGTTCGTAATTTAACACGAGTATTCAACGTCTGTGGAGTTGTTGAAGCTCCTTTCGGGGGCCCTGCCATTACAATGATTACTATCAATCTGGTAAAGCCAGAGGTACAATTTGTACACCAAATGTGAAGAATTATCGACAAGGTTTAACCTACAGTACAAGAATTGTGTATGCCTGTAGTGATTGTTGCCTAATAACCACACCAGTATTAAAACATTTTGTATACATGTAGCTTGTTTGTGTTGTTTTTTCAATGTTTCTTTGTTTTTTTAATACCTGATTCCTGTGAATTTGTGTTATTCCAGGGACCCAGCTGCCCGTACCGCCACTCCGAACCAGCGCTGGGAAATGAGGTGGTCTGTATCAACTGGCAGAACGGTCAGTGCCTTAGACCCAACTGTGCATTTCGGCACATGGAAATCACTGTGAGTAGGCGCAGGGGGAAAATATCCAGTCCCTATGTATGTTATTCTTGTTTGTTTGTTTGTTTGTTTTTTTTTTTCCACTCAAACCACCTCCATACATACACATTTGTACAATTAAATTGTATGTGTAACTAATTTTAGATGTTATCTCTACATGCAAAGACATTTTGCCTGTTATACACAACAATACACTTCATATCCAGAAGTTTTAGTCATACGGTGCTAAAGTACTGGAAAAGTTTGAGTTTTTTTATTTTTTTATTAATGGTATCTTTATTCAACAAATCATTGATCGCAGCCAGAAGCTGAATTACAAATGATTTTACAAAAATGAACAATATATACTTACACAGTATTACATAAATATACGAATGTAAAACTACAAAATCAAAATAACACGCAGGCTCATACAAAACAAGAACCATTCAACAACAACATTATTACGTTGTTCATGATACGTGCACTTGAAATCCTGTGATTTTTATGCATGCACTTGCTGTCTTCCTCTTCTTAGTCCTTTATGTGCAAATACATACATACATGTAGTGTAGCTTACAGGTAACATGTTCAGCTTTTTACATTTGCTCAGCATTTAACACTCCATCCAAACTTTACCTAGTTGTAGATTGGCAAGCTTAGGTACATGTACTTAAGAATCTCTAATCAGTGACAATTACATGTAGATTCCAGACATCTGTGTCAGTCTGCAAAGAACACACTCCAACATGCTTGCCAGTCACCAAACAAAGCACTGCAAGAGTGAGTTTATAAAGTAGGGCTGCTTTCAAATTGTACAACTGTACATTGGAGTACTTATATTATTTTGTGAATTTCTTATGTATTTTATTGTTTTTTCGATCTTTTGATTTCTACTATTTTTTAACCAAAATTTGTTGCAGACACTATTTCAAGCTTATCTACATTAGATTTGATTAAATCCAATAATTAAAAGTTGAAATAATCTCATTTATATCAATTTAACAAGAAAACACAATTTGTTTTGGATTTGCGCACAATATCACAAATTTTAACTGTTTTTGGGTCGACATGCACTTGCAAAACATTGTGTAACTTCAAAACAGTGTACCAGGACGTCGCAAATTTGGTCTAAAAATATGCGGGAGACTTCAAGGAAAAAAGTCATGAAATGGCGCGGAAAAATCTTTGCACATTGCGGAATCGCAGATATAGGGTTAATGGTTGATTTTCAGTTTCTCTGCAAGGCATGATGTACATGTACAGTACAAGTACCTGTATGCTTTCTTTTTGAAAAAAAAAAATATGACGAGATGACAATATTCACTTGAAAAGGACCTCTGTTAATTACAATTATTTAATTACATTATTATAATTACATTATTAGTAACATCCCTAACGTCAGATTGCTTCTTCTTTTTTTCCCGGCAGAAAAATCGGTCAGAGATCCTATGCTACTGGGAGAGCCAGCCGTTGGGATGCCAGAAGCCTCACTGTCCCTTTAAGCACATCAGGAAATCCTCTTCCTCCGAGAGACTGCCTGCCTCATCGATGTCTCTCATCAACAAACTCCCCACCATTACTGGCCCCGGTGAGACCAGCTGTCAGACATTTGCAGTTTTACCCTCTTAACCCATTCTGTACTGGGTTAAAAGGAGTATGACACACCCTTTGAGTCACTAGAAAGTAGTTGAGCTTCCTAAAAGTGTGACAGTTACAGTCACAAAGCTGTCAAGTGTCAGGAATACTTCTTTGAATTAATTTATACATTCCTGATGTACATTGTACTCTGCTTGACTACTAGTAATTTCAACATAAGAACAAATAAAATAAGACCTAATGCCCCAGAATAGTTTGTGTATTAAAGAAAAAAATGAAGCAAGATAAAAAAAAAAGAAAATAGGCACAGTAATTGTTGTTTTTATTTTTGTGTGTGTGTGATTGACACTGTGGCTGAGGCTCTTGTAAGTCAAGCAATATTTTCTCGTGTGTAAAGAAAGGGTGATCCAAAGCCGAAGATTGTTTGCTGAATAAGTATGCACAGATGGGGTTTGGAACTGTAATACAAATGAAGATGTCAGGTACTCCATCTCATTATGTGGATCTCCGGTGACTAAAGCAGTTGATAACGCTGATTGGCTCTTATTCTGCTCCTAGTCACCAAGCCACTCCCACCAGCCACCAGCAGGCCCCTCTCCTCCTCCGTCAAGCAGGCCATACCCGGTGCCACGCCCGGCAACCCCTCCATGGCTGAAGACAAAGAAGCCATTGACATGCCAGCCGTGAAGCCAGTGGTCTTCACCCCTATGGATAGTGAAGGTGTGTCCATGTGATCCTCTTTCCCTGCACTACTTGTACCTTGTGGTGTCAGATTTTGTACCTGAAACTGTTATCCTTTACAGTTCTATCTTCTTGTCCTTGCATAATCATATATATCTTCTTCATGTCATCAACATTATGGATCTCACAGGGATCATAGATTTTACAAACAACTGCCACTAAACATGAAGTTGTGATATGGACATTCACAAGTGATATGATTATTTCTGTTTTTTTGAGAGAATTAAAAGTGTACTTGCAAGTTGAGATCAAATACACTGTTGCAATTGTTGCATTGTTGAACACCAATTAGGTTGGTAATCTCCATTGTAATCTTCAAGCATTTCATGATGAAGTTGTAAACTTCAACAATACGAAGCTTGAAGACTTCATGTAGTCAGTGTTAAAGGAGTATAGTAGAGTGAGATTTACATTTGTATAACAAGTATGCAAATCTCATCCAGAGTTTGCTGAGTGTCATGCGAGAAAAGTAGCAATGTAGAAAATTTATCATAGCTTCTTATTATTATGACACACAGAAGTATAATTTGCTTGGGAAGTTTTATTTTGCAAAGAATCTACATGTATTCTCTCTTGTGTGATATAGTCTTTTGGGATATGAAATTGAGGCTTTGTCTCCTGAAAATAACTATTTTTCTTCAACATGTACAATTCCGCATTTGTCATCTCAGTAGATCAAATAGTCAATCATTAGCAGTCACCATCAGAATTGACTGATGTAAAGTGTGGTTAAACATTGTACATCCCTTGTGTTTATGACTGTGATTGTTGCGACAGATGATGAGAGCTTAGGTACCCTTAGTGTTGATGGCAGCCCGTCCAGGAAGCTGTTGGTATCACCCCTGCGTCCCTCAAACAAGCACCCTGTCCGAGACATCGTCTCCCCGCTCAAGGTGACCTCGCGACTCGGCGGAGGAGCAGGGCCAGATAGCACAAATGGTGATGATACGCACTGACTATAAATGTGACCGTGCACCTCAAAACGAACATAAAGTCGCACACACTGATTTTGCGTGAAGACTGAAAATAAGTGAAATGGGTCAACCTAGCCGAACTTGACTTTTTCATATTTTCTGAAAGAGCGGGTCTTCTTTTATATCATGCTAAAATTTGGTATCATAAAACGGGCAGGAAAGTGTGTTTTTAGCAGCTTATCTCGAACATTTTTGGTAGAATAGTATGATTAGGTGTGTCTTTAGAATCCCTTTTTCATTTCTTAAAAACCTTGTCCACACTCTTCACTTTCAACTCTAATAACTTTTGAAAGGATAGTGCTACTGCTTTGAAAGTTGGCATTAATTATAGACAGAATGTGTTAAAGAGGCATGCTTAAATTCAGTTTAATCTGATGATCCCTTTATTGTTGTTACTCTGGTGGTTTACTTCCTGTTTTTTGTCCCATTCATCGCACAGCCAGCGCTTGAATAGACACTGTACTTCAGAGCCTCTTTTCTCAGTTCACACTTTTCCTGAGTTTGTGCTTTCTTTCCAATATTTAGATAGGTTAGGAGAGTCCAATTGATTTGAGTTATACATCATTTTAAAGCTTAATGTCTGGTCTTTCAGAATATGGTCTTAACTAAAAATTCATGTCTGGCGACTTTTTGTTTGTTTTGAGGTGCAGGGTCACAAATGATATTTTATGTAGCGCTCTTCAAATATGGTATCGGTCAATGTTCTTTACATAGTAAAATTCTGGAAAAAGAAATTATCCTCAAGTAGAACGTTAAAATCTTTTCAAGATTCTTGCTGAAACTTGATACTGAGAGTGATGAGTAGAATTCCTTTCGGTTGTCATGTTTTTCAGACTGTTGGTTTTACAGAATGAGAAACTGTGTTCATTTGAGTCTTGTAATGTGCATAAATGAAACTATTCCAAGTAGTGAGCAACAAGAGGATTTAAGTGCTCAGGGTTTTTTGTTACTATTCTGGTTTGGTGTCTGCTGGTTGCAGCGACACAGATGAAATGTGCTTTGTATGTTAACATGTTTTTAACTACAGTGGTTATGAAGTCAGGGAAATATATGTGGTGAAACTTTACCACATTGAGCAAATCATTCAAAACACAATGATTAATAGAATGTGAAACTTTACCTCAATTGAGCAAATCATTAAAAATACAATTATTCATAGAATGATAATTGTTAGTATATGTGGTACTGTGAGGATGTCACAGTGTAGACTCAAAGACTTGTAAGCTATTCCCTTGGTTGAAACCGATGTGCATCTTGAATAATATGTTTGTGATATCAAATGACAAGAGACGGTTTGCATTTTAGTAACTTGAGTGCCAGGTTCCTAAAGCTTTAAGTTCTTTCCTCATTCATCTTGGCATTTCTCTCCCGATGTACTACTTTGCAGACAAGCCTCTGACAGTCAAAGTGAAAACTCTTGCTGAGATCCGCCGCGAGAAGAACATGGAGAGGGGCCACGTCACGGAGGATGACGTGGAAAAGATGGACGTCGCGGAGAACCGGAGAAGAGGAGGAGCACCGCTCTTTAGCCGCAGAATCATCTCGGTTAGCTCGAGCAGAAAAGGTGAGAAGCTGTGTGACCTTTTTTGAGTCTTGTGATTCCACTGAATCTGCCCCATCACTTGACCCCTTTTTCACCTTTAGCTTGAGTCATTTTTTGGAATCGGAGAATGATGATCTATTGAAGAGTGGTGCTGCTTTATGAAGAAATGATAATGGTATTGGCTGTTGTGGAAGGTTGAGAATTGGTGTTATTTGGTAGGAGGAGATGGCATTTATAATAACTTTGGTGGTAAAAGTGTGTTTTTGTTGGGGGGGGGGTACATGCTGTCAAATTATTTTAACTCCTTGGCTGAGAATGTGGAAACAGGCAGTTCTCTGTTGATGTATTTTTCTCACAGAGCCCCAATCCAGTGCCAACAGATCAAGTGATGCTGTGTAATTTGAGAAAGGCTTGATTGCTCAGACCTCTGTATGAGTTCCCAACACATACATAGATCAGATTTTATACAGTACTTCGCCGATTCTTGATTATGTTGGTAAGTTGTTACACTATGAAGTCAAACCTAGAGAAATTGAGTGAACTTAATATTATAAATTATGACTTATTCTTGTGAAATGTTCTTCATGTCCC
This sequence comes from Diadema antillarum, assembly GCF_040938485.1. Lineage (NCBI taxonomy): Eukaryota > Metazoa > Echinodermata > Echinoidea > Diadematoida > Diadematidae > Diadema > Diadema antillarum. Next base: position 232,304 of record NW_027271607.1, read on the forward strand.
TGTATTTGAGTCCAAGTGAAAAATTAAATGCATCTATAGAAATGCAAGACAGGTTGGATCACAATTAGTGTTGTACAGGTATGCAATCTCGTCATACATCACTTTGTGCCATCATAAGGATTGTGGCTCTCTTCAAATCGTCTGTGAACCTGTATCCAACAATTGCATCAAGTAGGAGTTACTTCTTTCTTCTCTTGTGTTGAGCAGTGCCAGCAACATTGGTCTCTTCTAATGTCTTGAGTGATATGACAAGTAGAAATCAAGGTTTCCCTCATAACTGTATTCCATCCTGCAGGGGGTTATTTCTTTCTTCTCTTGTATTGAGCAGTGCCTGCAACATCGGTCTCTTGTAATGTCTTGAGTGATATGACAAGTAGAAATCAATTAAGGTTTCCCTCATAATTGTATTCCATCCCGCAGACCCTCAGAAAATGGAGATAGAGGAGGACAATGGAACCACCTCACCTGCTGGCCTCGCCTCAAAGCCCAGGGATGATTTTGGCATCAAGAGTCTGAGTCAAATCAGAAAAGAACAGAAGAAGAGGCTGGGAAGTAGCCTAGAGCCAGATGCAGGTGCAAAGAAGAAACTAAAGGTCAGAGTTCTTTTATTTTTTGTCATTATCTCATAACTCCTCCTCTGCTAGTCTCTATCTTTTGTTCCAACTCTTTCTGTCAGTCTTCCCCTGGTTTTTATGCCTCAGCCACAAAGTGTCGCTGGAGGTATTATTTGAATTATAGGGACAGTGATTTTCCGCGATCGCGGAAAACGGACGGAAAACGCGGAAACGGCCTTTTGAAACGGAAAAAATATTCCACACGGAAAATCACGGAAAATCACTTTTTAACAAAATAAAACACATAGTAGTAAAAATAAATACAACAGAAGCTGTGAATTAATCATTATTACATGTCCACGATATTCACAGACTGCGGAAACTGAGTTTCTAAGCCAAGTTGTGTTAGTTGCAAGTTCTAGCGATGTCTAACGGCGTTAGATCTAGCTATTAGCAATGTCATGATTTCAATAACTGTTGAACACTTACTCAGTTTGATCCAACACCAACAATCATAACCATAGAAGAAAGTCCATTTATATTCCAAAACACAACGTGTGTCTCGCCGAATAATGTGTGATGATAAAGCCAGTATTATGGCAGTAAAAGTAGCGGCAACAGAAGAAACTGTCTAACTGTCTAACTGTTTTCTGCTCGCGGTAAGCTGTCAGCAGGTAAGTGGAGTGGTGACTTGCTATGCCTGCCTGCTATGTCGTGTGTAGAGCACAGCGCACAATGCATGATTCAGGAGAGAAGAGTGATCGAACTCCAAGTTCACGCAGAAAAAAGAAAAATTCCACGATGCCAAGGTGCCATGCCAGACTGGCATGGGTGGGGTGGAGAGAGAGAGACCAATCAACAGAAGAAACCGCGCGTACTGGCGCATTCTTGGAGGTCATGAACTGTCTGGGGTGTTGGAGATGAACAGGGAAAGGGGCTGTTCCCAGGCCCTCTCTCCAGTCAAGAAATTGACACGCGCGCGCAAATTCTTCTGCCAACCAGCCAGCTGTCGGAATGTGCTTTGAAGTTTATGGCAGCCTGGCCTGGCTGGCATGAATGGATGTTGAGTTTCAATCAATATCTACTGTTGTTTTATTTTTGTATTTGAACATGTCGTTTCAGGACCGAGGCCAGAATGGGGAAAGATCAGAGCGAAATGAGTGCTAGTTTCTTGTCTGGATTATTGACTGAAGAAAGATAAATTGATTGTTCCTTTAGTGCTGAAATTTTTCGTCTGTTTAGACCTTCTGAAGGAATATAAAGACTTGACTAGACAGTAGTACACTGTAAGTCACTTGACTAGCAAGTCAAGAAAGAGGACATTCATAATGATAGTTGTTGACACTGCAGGCCAGGCTTTGATAGTGATACACAAATATGTACTGTCCCACGGCATGATTAACTGGATTACAATGTATTGACTGAAGAAAGATTCAGGTAGATTGATCGTTCTTTTAGTGCTGAAGTTTTTATCAACACTGCTTATTAAACTTATTATCATGTATTCTGTTTGCAGCTTCTAATCAAAGGAATAAAAACACTTGACTAGCATAAAGTCACTAGCTGAGACTCAGAGACTTATTTTACTTTGTATATTTTTTTTCTAATTTGTAGACAGCAGTGTAAACAGTCATGTAAACAGCAGTGTAAACAGCCCTCTTTATCATCGCCATAATTAACCTTGCAGATTTACACATTATGCAATACTCTTCGAACATTATCACTGTGGCAACCTATTTGTTAAACCGCCATTTGGCAACCTAAAAAACTCTATAGGTTGCCCGGCTGACAACCAAGGAAAAAAGTTAAGTGACAGCCCTGTGCATGTTTTGACAGTCGAAATAAATAAATTGTCATACTGATGTTTCATTTCATTTGTCTTCATGGGTGTGTGGTATGTACAGAGGTTGGAAATCATCAGGTATACACTATGCATAACATGTATGAATGTATACACGATTACACAGGTACACAAACTTCAAATAGCAATCATTTAATTTTTGTTCATTTTTGCATGCAAATACATGTAAACGGAATTTGCATTTTTTGTATGTACAATTCATATGGGAAAACGGAATTTCCGTTTTTTCACCATGTTGAAACGGAATTCATGATTTTCTGAAACGGAAAAGGCAATTTTTTGAAACGGAAAATCACTGCCCCTAGAATTGTATAGTTATTTTAAGAATGCAGCAATCAGACATGTACTCTTTGCCTTCAATATCATACTTGGTTTCTAAACTTGCGTGCTTTGACAAACTGGAAAAGGAATCCGTTGATACATGTGACCTGTCTTCACTGGACGTAATTTAGTGGACTTGAGTCCATACTGTATGTTTGAGAGGAAAAAGCGCAGTGAAGTGTGTGTGTGTGTGTGGAAGACATATCAATGGGTGCTGTTCGTTATTCGAAAGGTTCGTTGCTCCGAAGGGTCGTTAATCCGAAACACGCAAATTCCCTATACCTAGAGGTTCGTTAATCCGAAAATGAAAAAGGGTTCGTTCATCCGAAAATTTGTGGCGTTATTTCGAAGATTCGTTATCTGAAGATCGGTTAATCCGAAAATGAAATTCGGAACAATGAACATTTGGAATAACGAATCTTAGGAATAAAGAGCCTTCGGAACAATGAACCTTCGGAATAATGAGCTGTAACCATATCAGTGATGTCTATGTGGGAAAAGTCCGCCATGGCCCAGGTTAAATGTCTCTGCATATATTGTCTTCCTGTGTATGGTCATTGGCATGCAGGTTCCAGAGCTGGAAGAGGAACCATTTGGTGACGGATCGCTGGAGGAGGCAGTCCAGCCAAGCACGATTGTGCGGCGCATTCTGGTCGGAGGAGGCGGGAGGCCGGTGGAGCCGGACTCCACGGTAACAGGGCTGCTCGGAGGAAGAGTGGCCGCGGGTGCCAAGCCCGGCCAGGGGAAGCTGCAGGTGACGAAACGCGTCATTGCAAAGAAGGGTGCTAGCGATGACAGTGCTGTTCTTTCCGAGGACAGTGGCAGCAAACTGAGGACAATCTCTTCCAGGCTAGGAGTGACCATCAAAGCTAAGAAGGATGAAAACAGTGTAAGAAGGGCAGTGGCCGACAATTCCCCCACCAAGCAGAAGGTGGGTCTTGCAGGGCGGCTGGGAGTGAAAGTGGAAGGTGCTGGCATCGGTAAAGGAGGGGAATCACTACCAGGGCGTGGTTTTGGCTCCAAGGGAGGAAGCCTGGCTTCCAGGTTGGGCATCCCAATCAGGGCGGGACAACCTCAAGGACCAAAGGAAGATAAAAAGGAGGACAAAGAGACCACTGCTAAAGGGAGAATGCTAGCGCGACTTGGCAAGCCCGTCAAGGCAGGCGAATCCGATACTGAGGCGTCAAATGTGGCGGAGGGCGCCACCGGTGGGCAGAGGCGACGTCTGGTCACGCGCCAGGTGAAAGTTCTGAATGCAGACAAAGGAGATGCCGAGAACAGCTCAGGCGGAGGTGTGAAGGTGAAGAGCTTGGCGGAAATCAGGAGAGAGAAGCTTCTTAGCCGCCTAGGGAAGGCGGGGTCAGAGTCGGACGGCGAGAGCAGGACGGGAGAGACGAGAGCTGAGAGCTCTTCCCAGGGAGAGGAGGAAGAGGAGGAGGATGAGGAAGATGAGAGCCAGAAGGAGAGCAAACCAAAGGAAATCAGGTATGAAATATTGTAAAACATGATATATTCGCGGCATGAATTTTTCGCGAATTGTAGCCGACGGCTTTTTTTGCGGCATGAAATTTTCGTGAAATGCCACTGGGCATTCAATGCATATAGTGTAGACAAGATTTTTCGCGTGCATTTTAATTTCACGAATCTTGGCGCTCGCGAAATTCGCGAAATTAAAATGCACGCGAACATTCTTCGTTTTACAGTATTCTAAACCTTAACCCTCCCACAACAGTGGTCTTTGAAAAATGAAAGGAAACTGAGCTTGTCAGTGATAGCGTGATGAGGATCATTGTTGTGATAGTTTGCTGTCCTGCTCATCTGGAGGTACATGTATGCACTTGAAGGAACAGGCAAAACACATGAGAAGTCAGTTACAATTATTGATTGACATATCGATAACACTGAATATGGGCAGTGTAGTGTTTGATGTATACCTTGGAATTATAAACCAACAAGTAAAGCAGGCATTAATATTAGGAATGAATGTTTCATCTGACATTAGAATGTGAATGCATCTCCAGGAAAAGTGTGCATGGCTACCGGTATTTCCCGATTATTTTATTTTATTTGTTTTCAGTTGGGATCACAATGACTTGTATAATGTACAGTAATTTTTTGCGACTTTAGCTAAATGTACAAGTAGTGACATTAGGAATGAGTGCAAGGAGATGTCTAGAAAATTTTTCCCTGAACAGTAAGTGGATTTTCGGAGATAAAGTGTATTAGATCAAGCAGGATGTATGAGAGACTCTTTGCAGAATTTGCTTCTGCCACTGCTGGTTAAGTCTCTGTTGCAGAAAATGACAGAAGTTTTAAATAAAGTTTGTACAATATACCCATTGTTACGCCTAAAGCAAGACTCCATTTTTTGATGCGGACTTTCACGATGCAGGATAAAGACCCTGGCTGAGATCAGGCAGGAGAAAAAGGCAAGGTTGAGTGCACCAGTCTCACCACAGGGCGAGGAAACGCAAGGTGACAAAGATGCCGCCGACTCGCCTGAGAAAAGAGTGCAGTCTGCCCTGGGGAGGAGAGTGAGGAAAAAGAGGGAGATTGCCCTCTACAAGCCTCCAGCAGCTGCTTCAAGAGGTAGAGGAAATAAAAAATATAATCTTTCTCTTCAAGTATATAACACATAGTCATGGACAGAGAAAAAGATTTTGTGATTCTGTAGCTACAAAGAATGCTTGAAGGAGGTCTGCTCACCCATGACAAGATATGGCCTACAAATATGTATAGCATGTGAAGAGGGTAATACAAGAGAAGTGACTGTCATGACTTTGTGGGGTAGTGGGCGAGTGAATTTGTTTGGTGATATGTTGTACCTGATTATGCAGAGTAAACAAGACACAATTGAGCATGAAGATATTGTAATCTCATCATTATTTGATGAGGAGTTTCTCACCTTAACCAAGACATGGACAATATGTGTCGGTGGTATAGTTGTTACTTCTGGCACTCTTGAATGGAATGCCAGTAGTGTTTTAATATTTTGAAACTGTTTTGGCTGTTTCTGTTTTTATTTTTTTTTTTTGTTTTGTGTTGTCTTTTTTGTTCACTCCAACTCGTCAACTCCAATTGCCTTGACTTTTATCTCTAGTGACGATGAAGCCAGAATCTCAGCCCATGATTCGGAGAATCAATACCACAGATAAGGTATGCTTATTTAGTATTAACAAAAGCTGGTGTCCTTTACGTGAAGGACATATGTACGTGTATTCTTACCATGGAGGACATGTATCCTATTCTCTACAATGTAGCGCCACAAAGAAATAGATCAGTGTACTCTCGTTATGATTGCAGTGTTTTTGTGCCGTTATAGTTCAGTTGTTTTGCAAAGAACCAGAATGTTTTCCTGCAGGCCGACCTGATACAACACCTGCTTCATCCTTTGTGCAGTCTTCTTTTATCTTCATAATTTGAGTCATTTTGCTTTGTAACTTTGTAAAATCAACATTTACGTAGGCGCAAAATTCACCAAGTTTGGGCAGATGGACACAACCATGAACTGAAACTCTTCCAGCCTCTACAATGTAGCTTTATAAGTCTTCAACTTGAAGCCCTATGTAATTTCAACGAATGTATTATGGCATTAGGTCCAAGAATAGCATGTGTCTAAATATTGAACCCTCCCCCCTCCAAAAAAAAAAAAGTCACCATAAATGGCTCTCTAAGAGCTCTTGACAATGAACAGTAAAGCCCCAAGATATTCAAATTACAACCTCAAGATTTTCACATTACGTTGAAGATTTTAGACGTAAGAAAGAATAATATATTTTCCTGTTGTTTATTGTTTGAACTTTGCAACGTTTCAATTTTAGGTGGACGCGGAGCAGCCTGCCACCAAAGTTCGTCGACTGAATCTTTCCAAGTCAGTGGAGAGTGCCAACAAGGGGACCGAGTCCCTCTTGTCCGTCATTCGGACCAAGAAAGTGGACGCTGCGGGCGATGCTTCGTCCATCCAGGTATGAATCTCCGACTTGGTGAAGCGTATTGAGTTTACAGTTGCCTGAATTTACTGTGGACCTGGAATAGAATGCAAGGGGAATTGACCCCTCCCAGTTTTCTGTGACCGCATCAGTTTGATAACATAATCATTGCTCATATCAGATATGCCTATGGAATGTTACAACATGTCAATCAGTGTGCGCATGTCATTGAAATATCTCATTACTACATACTAATGTTTGTGTACAGTTACAAATAGCAGTCATGTAAAATTCAACTGATTGTTTCATGTTTACTATTTTCCAATTATTGTCAACCAAATATTTATTTATTTATTTTTTTGCATTGATATTAAGATTTCTAGTATACATTGGTAGGTTCTTTTTTATTTGAGAGGAAAACACCCCTTTTTTGGCAGTTATTGTACAACTTCTACTTTTACCAGTCACCGAATTCAATGTTATCTGTCTAAGGCCCCGTTGCTAGAAACTTTGCGTTTAAACGCAACTTGCAACTGATTGTCACTGGCCAATCAAAATCATTGTTGCATGCATGTCTTCTTAATAGGGCAGACCCTGAGCCAATCAGAATGGTTGTTTCAAAATTAGCAATTATTTGCAATTGATTGCAACTTTCTTGCAACGGGGCCTAAGTCTGGTGAGATTGAATAAAATGGTAACATTCTTTATATTCTACTCATTTGCTGTAGACCATGTAAATATTTGTAATTCTGTTTTGATTTTTGCTGCTTAATATGCAAATTATCTGTTGTAGATCAAGAGCCTGGCTGAAATCAGGGCGGAGAAACAGCGTCTGAGTCAGGTGACCAGCACCGCCAAGGTGACTCCTTCTGCAGAGGAAGGGGCATCCAAGCCATCCTCGCAGGATGATGCAGTTGCCCCCGACAACGAGGAGGAGAGGAAACGTCAGAGGCGAGCCTTGATTTGGAGCAGGATGGACAACAAGTCTGACAAGCCAGTAGTTAAAGGTCAGGAGAATTGACGATTTATTGGAATTATTTCATATTTCGCAGTGAAAAGATCAGACAATATTAGCACCTTCCACAGCTTCATGAAATCAGCGCACATGATGAAGTCTGCACCCCATGTACAGAGTACCTTCTTTTTTTTTTTAGCATGCTGCATATGTATAAACCAAAGTCCAGAAAAAGGAGGGTACTGTACTTTCTTCAAGTAATTAACTCAAAGTATATCATCCCCAAAGCTTAACCCCCCTCTAAAATGTGAAAATAACAAATTATGTTTGTTACAATGATTTTGTATACTGATCAGAATTAGCCCCTGCGTGACCTTCGAAAGAGGTTGCAAAATTGTTGAGGAACACGTCAGTTTTTGGTGGATTTATGAATAGCTGGATCTTCCTCTCACTTTGCGTTCACTGTAGCTGGCGAAGGGGATGGGAAGAAGAGTCTAGATGAACTGCGACGCGAGAGGCGGGCCAGATTATGGAACCTCACCCCGTCTGGCGATTCCATCACCACAGCAACTCAAAGGGCGGCGGACCCCGCCTTGAGCAAAGCGGAGATCAAGATCAAGACCCTGGACGAGATTCGGAGGGAAAAGCAGCTGAGAGACGGGAAGACCACCGACAGTGGATCCGTGGAGGACCAGCAGGTGGTTGTTAGACCAATAGAGCAGGAGGTAACCATGGCAATGCCTGGCCCGGAGGCCAGCATCCCAGATTCCTCCTCCAGCGTTTCAGATGAGAGGAAGGAGGATGGAGATGAGAGGGAAGCTTCACAAGCCGGGCTGGGTTCACCGCGCAAGATAACACGACCCAGTAAGTCTGACTCTTTCTTGTGTTGCCACTGGCATCAGTGCCTTTTATTTATTCATTATTTTTATTGGGGGGGGGGGGGGCCAAGAGTAGTTTGTGGGTGAAGAGACATCAAACAACTTTGGGTATCATAAAATGTAAAGCTTTCTCACAAAATGACTTTCAAGTTCAAAATCGCTCAATTTAATTTTTGACGGCACCTTTTCAAAGAAACCAACAAAATTACTGCATGTCAATATATGGTTTGTAGTGTGTATGGTCTTTGGTAAATTTTTCTCTTCAGTCTGCATCCACTTGCTACACAGTTAGGAACTAATGCGATACTGGCACGTGATGAAGTTTATTCAGTCACTCTTGAAATAAAAGTTTGATCCATTTCAAGATAGTGAAGATGAGCATTGAGGAGAGAGAATGTAAGATAATTAGGATTAGATCTCTAATTAGTGAAGCCCAAAGTCATTTCAACTTGACAGTCATTCTGGTTTTGTTTTGATATCGTGGTTGTGTTAACAGCTGTGAAATTAGCCAAGAAGCCAGTGAGGGCCAGGAGAGGTAGACAGGCCTCAAACACATCTCAGGGAAACACACCCAGTGAGGCAGCTGTGGAAGAGAAGGTAAGAAAGGATAGAGAATGGTACCAACATTCAATGGCTTACATGTATGTTAGTAGAGATCCAAGAGTCGTGGAGTACTATGTAACCACTGCAACATCAGATGGATGTTCCCATGGCAACAGTACAACACCTACACAAATCGACTGTGAAAGGAATTCTGTGTAATTTTGTTTTTGATAGATTGTGTGTTGGTAGCAATGCTTAGGACTTTGAAACCAATCAAATTTTGTGTGCCTTTCTGAAAAAGAATCTGGTAGAGTAGTTTTGGGATGAAGGTGTTGTTTGATTATGATCATGAATTGCTGGACTATCACCTCTCCCTACGCCTGCAGGAGGCTGGCTGAAAACTTCAATATCTCTTCACATCTTGATATTATTTTGAAAGAGAAAAGTAGGTAAAAGAAGAAAAAAATATCCCTGACTCAAGACTATTTTTTTTTTTCTGATTTAGATGCATGTATAAACACCCAAGTACCTATCATATGTTGATGTGTGAATGTGAGCAGCCCGGAATTGATTTTTTTTTAATACCCCCGCCAAACGAAGTTTGAAGGGGGTATATACATTGTAGGAATCAGCGGTCGGGCGGTCGGTCCGTTGCAAATCTTGCGTCGCGAACTACTTCCTCAGTTTTCAACCGATTCCGATAAAACTTGGCACAGATGTGTGCCTTGGGTTGTAGATGTGCAAGACGTATTTTTTGACAGTACCCAAAAGTACGTTGCCATGGTAACGGCATATTATGGGCAAAAATGGGTACAAATCTTGCGTCGCGAACTCCTCCCACAGTTTTTGATCAATTTTTATGAAATTAGGTACAGATGTTCATCTGAATATGTTAATGTGCAAGACACATATTTCCGCAGTGGCAAAAAGTGCGTTGCCATGGTAACGGCATGTTATTGGTAAAATATAGGGCAAAATGCTTCATGGCAAAACTGCTTCATCAGTGTTCTTCCAATTCTCATGGAATTCATATTGAATGTTTGTCTTAGGATATAGGTCAGCATGACACATTTCTTGACAGTGACAAAAAGTATGTTGCCATGGTAACAGCTCACATATTATGAGCCAAAATGATGGAAAATTTTGTGTTGCAAACTACTTCCTCAGTTTTTGCCCAATTTCCATGAAACTTGGTACAGATGTGTGCCTTTGGTTGTAGATGTGCAAGACGCATTTTTCGACAGTACCCGAAAGTACGTTGCCATGGTAACGGCATATTAATGGCAGAAGATCAAGGAAAGATCTTGCGGATTTAACTATTTCCTCAGTTTTTTGACCAAAGCTTATGAAATGTTTTGACCAAAGCTTATGAAATGTTGTTTGGCGGGGGTATAACCAGTCGCTGTAGCGACATTTCTAGTTTTTTTTTTTTTTTTTTACTTAATGAAAAAAGAAAGAAAGAAGGAATACCCATTATGTCTTGTCAGTTAGTATAGGCAAGACTTTCAGTAGAAATGAAAGTAGTGATTTAGGAGTGAGGGTTTTTGGAGCATACCTTGCCTCCTCTTTATCATTTTCTTGTTCCCTCTCACAAACTATCAACCCAAAAACGCAATAGGCGCAGCTGGAGAGGAATCTGCCACCGAGTTCTCCACAGGTGGTGCCTGGTGACGCAGTCACTACTGAGAACATCCAGGTGGCCACGCCTAGCAACGACACCAACCCCACACCAGCCCTCGACCAGGCTGGCTTCCAGGAAGATGAGGTGAAGGAGGACAGCACCAAGGTGGATATTGTAGACAGAGATGTCCTCGACCAGGTTGGGGAGAAAACTGTCCAGAAGGAGGCTGATACGACCACAGCGTTCGTCTATCGGTGAGCCACCGTTTTCTTCTTTTCCCTTTAATTTGTTTCTCCTAAACTTTCTGGTAGGATTGTGTAGGCTTACAATGTAGTGTTCTATCCTCAGGGTGTGATACCACACACTTACATGTAACTCTTCCTTGGAGGCTTTCCTTGTATGCGACTTCAGGTTGATTCATGATACAGATGAGAATGCATTCATTTAATCAGAAAACTTTCTACTACAACCCTTATATACATCTTGTGGACCCCAAGGAAGTAAGATTTCAAGTAGGTGGAGGTAAACAAAGGCTGGAGGTAATCAATAAATGTCATTGAACACAATCAGTAATGTCCGTGAACATCAGACAACACCAAAATATTTTTGTATCATTAGCCGGGTGCAATTGCATGTAGAAGTTTTACTTTTTAGTATGGGGAGGGGTCTTATTTGATTTAAAAAGGACATGCATAGGATATACTAGTATTCGTGATTTTTATTTTAATCACTAGATTCTAAGCTTTAAATCAAATATGTAATTGGCTTTAATATTTCATTGTAAGGAAAATGTACAAAAAAATCAACTAAAGTTAGGAAACTGTGTAGGTTATGCTCAAGTCAGCTTTACGCACATTCTCTTTCTTTTATCTCTGACTTTTGTACGGGTAATGTTATGATGCACCACATACTCATTGTACAAAGTATTTCTTGTATTGACCTCTTCACTAATGACAACATAATCTGTTTGTGATTCAGGAGGCCTAGTGATACCAAGCCGTCCCCGAGGAGGTTAGCGAGTGTGACCGACGAGGATCTCGATAGATTTTTGGAAGAACATGACGACGACGACCTCGACGACCAGCCTGCAGTTGCCGTGGCGGCGCAGGATGATGATGATGACAACCTCCTCGATGAGCTGGATGATTTCCTCAACAGCTGATGAAGGCAAAATCATCTCTCCCCCCCCCCCCCCCCCCCCCCCCCCAGTTGAAACCTCATATCTCGAATGTACTCCCTACCACATTGTTCATCATATGCCTTGCAAGTACAATGTATATAGTCATATTGACTGGTGCAACAGTATCTTTGTATTTCAGGATGACTATAATATGTGTGCTGGAGATATGCACTCGATCATTAAAAGATGACTTTCTTAACATGTGATTGTTCAGCAGTATTAATCCAGGAAAGAATTATAGTGGGTAATTTCTGTTGTGTATCCGTATCCAAGGAAACACCATTTGCAGATATTGATATTAGATTATGTGAGTATGCAAGAGGCGAGAAAAGACAAAACAAAGAAGAAAAAAAAATGCATTTGGAAGTTGTCAATGCCAGATTTTTTCAAATCTTTTTGAATTTAAAGATTGATTTTGAATTATAGAATTTTTGTGCAAAGTTTGTTTTGAAGGTGGAATTTATCAGGCTCTTATCATTCCATGCTGTGTAAAAAATTCATAAACTTGTTGGAAAGTTTTATTGTGACACTGATGTGTAGTGATGATGGTAATCATTTCTGTGTTAATGATTTCTGTGCTTATGTTGCCTATCCATTTTTTCTTGTTTTTGTTTTGTGTTTTGCTTGATATTGCTCAGCAAGGAATCTGTCTCTTTTGACAAATTTCATGTCTGCTTGGCATGTGTTTAATTTCAACTCCATCAGAAGTGTTCTTACTTTCTGCTATCTTTCCAGAATCCAGTGTAATCATTAGTTTGCATCAGGTTTTACAATGAATTTGTATTTGAGGCCAAGCCCCCACCCCCACCCCCCCCCCCCCAAAAAAAAAAAAATCTCCAACATACTCCAAAAAAAAAATGAACAATTCAGAACCCAAAGCTGACTTTTCAAGCAGAAGATTTTGCATATCTGTTTTAGCTTACTTGTAGCTGAAAGGTAGAAATATGGAGGAGAGTGTAACCATGAGATGCATATTGTTTCTTCTTCTCTTTATCAAACCCTAGCCGACAGATGATCATGCCTCTGCTGGCAACTGGTTTTCTATCGCAAGTTGATTTAAAAAAAAAAGTTTCACTAAGAGATAATAGTGAAAAAAGTAAACCTGTGAATGTGCAAGAACCTTCATGAAATCTGCAATTATCTCTTTATGTCTGAAATCAGAGAATATAAAAAAAAAAAGATTTTTGTGAATGGGGAATTTTTGCCCAGTGAGATGAATGTAACACAAAGTCATCTCTGCTATTGCTCCTTGGAATCTTGCTGATTTGGATGGGTGAATGTTGGCAGACTAGGAAATTGCTTTCAGAAGCTTGCCTTATGGTGCTCCCAGTCATTGTAGTGGGATTACACTGGGTCATCATGAAACAGAGTATGTGTCTAGACAGCAGCCTAGAAGTAAGGCTATCAAGGACATGTGTTTTAACATAAATTATTCATATGCCCGCAAAAGAAAAGAAAATGCTAAGAATTGAACTAAACTGAACTGAATTCAGGATTTTATTCTAAGATATGACCAACATGTACTGTATGAACCTCAAGAAAATTTGACCCTGATTCAACTGCTTTGGCTACAAAAAATGGCATCAATGGTTTATTTCCATTTGTGATTAAAACGGGGGGAGTTGCAATTTCATTCTGGCAATGGTTTCTTCGGGTGGAAATAATTTCACATGTCACAAATTAACAAGAAAATGCATGTTTCAGTACAGCTGCATAGTCCTACAAGCTGCAAGCTCAGGTTTATTACGTTAATGATGTATGTCTTTGATTTACTGCTATACCAGATACACATTGCCCCATATTATTTTGCTCTCATGTACATAATGTATGCATAAAGTTCATTGATACGTACAAGGTTGTAGTGCTACTTTCTTCTCATGCAGTTATGCAACCATGTGTTACCATCTGCTCTTATATGCATGAGTATCAAGTCTGTACCACTTGGGCAATGTCAAAAGCAGTGTTTCCAAGATGACTTTGAAAGATGATTTGGACACAAATTGATTTTAAAAAAAAAATTATTCTGTCACCAAGCCGACACATTACTCAGAAGACCAAATGTCCATGTCTATATGAAACCGTACCTCGTTGCCTGAACATATGTAGACAGTGAAATCTGATAGGCAGTGATTTGTCGGCTCCGAGCCGTGTCGTTTGAATGTAAAATCAGGTCAGTCTGATATGAAGTACTGTTTCCTCTCTGCTTGTGTATTCTGATACTCGTTGGGTGTGCAAGTATAACTTATTTCTCACTGTATGTACAATTGTATGACAGCATTGCCTTTTAATTTTGACCGTGAATTATCAATTTTTAGCCATGAATCTGTAAGTTGATGGGGGTGATATGAATTGATGCAGGTAAACTTACTCTGGGCAGGTTTGCCTGACTTTTGTGGGAGTTTGAAGAAAGTTGTGAGCAAACTATTAAAGGAGCAGTTACTCACTGATGCTGCAGCTGAAGCTTTTTTGAGCTTTCTCTTTTGTATTGCACCAGCCAATTCCCCAAAACAGAACAAAGCAAAACAAAACAAATGTTGGTACTGATCCAGAAATTTGTACACACACTGTCGAACAGAAACAACTCTAGCATCACCTTTCCTCAAGAAAAAAAAAGCAAAACAAAACAGAAGCCCCCCCCCCCCCCAAAAAAAAAAAAAAATACAACAACAACAAAACGAGGGAGGGAGAGGGAGAGAGAAAAAGAATTACTGTAAAACATGATATATTCGGGGCATGAATTTTTCGCGAATTGGAGCCGACGGCCTTTTTTGTGGCATGAAATTTTCGCGAACTGCCACTGGCATTCAGTGCATATAGTATACAAAAGAACTTTCGCGTGCATTTTAATTTCGCGAATCTTCACGCTCGTGAAATTCGCGAAATTAAAATGCACGCGAACATTTCTCGTTTTACAGTATACAGTTTACAGTGTATTTTAGGATGCAAGGATTGTGATAGATGTTGCAATCATGTTTGATACTTGCTCCAATGGATTCATCAGTGTTTCACATTATTTCTGTACTTTCACTGTTTTTGTGACTGTTGATGATTCATGGACTTGGCTGTACCATTCCAGGTGTTCATATTGGCATAGACCATTAATAGAGTTAAGAGACAAATCTGTAGGTGTTTTTGTTGGAATGCATCATTAATTTCTTCACAGCGTAATGGAGACTCGTAGAGATTAATAAGAAGTGCAGTGCCTATACAACAGTTCCTTTATACTTGTGTGAGGTTTGTTCGTTGTTATACTATGGATATGTGATATCAAAGTCTGTTATTATGAGAGGGAGGTTCACTTTAATTACACTGTGTACTTTGTTTATACATGATGCAAAATATTGATAGCAAACACATGCAAAAAAAAAAGAAGAAGAAAATCCTAGTTTGTTGTCTGTTTTTTTGACTTTGGGCATATTTCTGTGTCTTTTATCGTTACTGTGCTAATATTGACACTTTATGTCAATTGTAAATGTATAGAGATTACCCAGTGCACCTCACCCCTATTCATTGTGTCACCTTGATCTTCTGGTGACTTAAGCACATTATTACACATGAGTTGACTTGCTAGTGTACATCTACGTCAAGTTTGGATAGATGACTGAATGCTGATCAGAATGCACCACTGGGCAAGTTATTCTTAGTGCCTGGACATGCAAAGGGTTAAATACATCTGTTTCTTTTTGTGTATTAAATGCAAGTACAGTGGTTTCTTATTGAAGGTTGTGTTTCATGGATCTGTACAGTACAATGTCTAGATGGTGTCCACACCACGGTATCATGCAAATTGAGTGTCACTGTAAGTGATATGAAATAGTTGCACAGTGTTGTGAGGAAATACACATTTTTATTGGGAAAACTCCTACATGTACAACTGTTCTCCTCGTGTATTTTGTCATTGTGTGACCATCACTTTCATTATGATATTTCATAGACCTACTATGGGATGTTTGGACGTCTAGTGGAAAAAAAAAATTGTACAAATAAGCATAGATTTGGTTGTGTACAGTACTCTCCGCATAATCGGGTAGGCTCGTGTTTCTTACCCTATTAAGCGGAGTACCTGATTAACAGCAGAACAGGTCTCATTCACAATTGACACACACAATGTGTATTTATATGTATAGTACATTGTACAGCTGTATGCTTAACAAGCGTGCGTGCACGGCACATTATACATACTTTACACTTGCTCAGTCATGAGCAATGATTAATTCTCTTTACACTCTTTTTATGGACAAATATGTCTTCAGAAAACTTTTTCATTTGACTATAGACTCCTCTCTAGTACGTAGGCGTTTTCCAAAATGAACACGTCTCTTTGCGTGCACTAGTCACGTAGAACATCGGGTTATTTTTCGAGAAGTGACAGGGAAAAAGCAAAATCATGGAGCTGGTGCATGGCCTGATTCTCGTTGCAAGCTTCTCGTATTGTGAATGTTATTGCGGAGCAAGGGAGGAGCGCACGTGTGTTCAACTCCTGTCTGTCTATGCAATTGTGTGTGCCAACTACATGACGTGTAATGTTTGTTTTCGTGTGGCAATTCAGTACGTGTACTTGTGTTTTCATGTTTACTCCCCAAATGATCGGTCTTCTTTCCAAATTGAGCAGAGAATGTGATTAGCTGAGGAAAATTTGACATGAATGATTTCTTGCAGTGTTACATCTGCGATAAAATATGGGTAGAAATTAGGTAAGAAGAAAATTATTTACCCATTTATGCGGAGAGGCAACCCGATTATCAGGTAATTTTAATGTGCATTGGAACTGACTCTGACATTACTACAATGTACCCAATTAAACGGATACCCGTTTAAGCGATACCCGATTACGCGGAGAGTACTGTATTCATACTTAGATCATGTGATTTTAGCAAAAGAGAATGTGCTGTGTCCATGGGTAATGTCATCTTAAGTCTAAAAAAGAACAGAAAGAATCAAAGGCAAATGGGGAGAAGTGATGTGGTAAGGAAGCAAGAGAGAAAGAGACAGACAGACAGACAAACAGACAGACAGAGAGGGAAAGAAAAAGACATTGATTTCGTATACATCTGCATTCAGAAGTAATGTAAGATGAGAATGTTACTTTCCTACACAAAGTCATGCAGTTTGTAGGGGCTGTAGAACTGCTGTGAAGGGGGGGGGGGGGGGGGGGGGTCAAGAATTGATTTACAAATGTATTTGCATGAGTGTGTGTGTGTGTGTGTGTGTGTGTGTGTGTGTGTGTGTCTGTCTGTCTGGCTGTCTGTCTGTCTGTGAAATTGCCACGTGGCTGTTGCAGCAGATCTTTAAAGGGATAGTACAGTATTGGTGGAGGTGAGAATTGGGCTTTTAACTTTTTGCGAGATACCAAGAAAACACTTATGATCTTATAGTACAGAGCATACCATTTTAAGTGGAATTCAAAGTTTATTTGATGAAAATCAGGTTAGGAATGACTGAAACATTCAAAAACAAAGTAAAACAAAGCGATCGTAATAAAGTGTGGGTCCCACACTTTATTAGAATTGCTCTTTTTGGGATATCTCAGCCATTTCAAAACCAATTTTCATCAAATAAACGTTGAATTCCTCATAGAATTACATTTTCTTTCATATTTCATAAGAGGTTTCTCATTATCTCACCAAAAAATGTCAGAAATCTGGAGTTAGGTCTCAACCGGAACTGTACAATCCCTTTAAGTGGGCTGAGATACATTTACACAGGTACTGACCTTTGCTGCATGTTCTGTATAATGTCACAATACATTTCAATCATCAAACTTGAAACAATGGAAATGTTTAGCAGAAGAGCTGCGAAATATCATTCTATTGAGCGCCCAAAAGAGAACCCTTTGATCTTCAGTAGATTCTGGTCCGCTGTGTTCAAATATGGTGGAAGTTTTGACTGTTGTAAAGGGCAGGGCGGTACTAGAATATTATAATTCCCCCAATTTAATGAAACAAATAGCTGGCAGAAAATATCGTGCATTAGCCATTATGATCACGTTCTGAATAACCTTCAAAGTGCTCGATAGATACTTTAGCAACCGATTCTTTGCCCTCAAAACAATATAAGCAACAAGAAAAACGATATGAAAATAAAGTACTACAGTTTAGAGTGCAAGTTTATCACTATCACTGGCAAGGTTAGTGTTTAGGACTCCTCACCTTGGCCTTAAAATCATCCCAGGTATTCTTATTCATGGATTTCACCTCAACTTGACGTACCGGGTATTTGATCTCTACAAAGGCTATATAGGCCTACCTGGACAACTCGTCTAAAATATCCAATGATACGTTGCACTCGGCGTCCACGCCTACTTGAACACCCCTCATACAGCCCACGCTTCCATCAAGCGCTCTTGACAGAGTGAGCGGGGAGCAAGCAACAATGCTGGTAGTAATTGATTTTACTGTGTTTTGTTTTTAATTCAATTAACAAAATCAATTAAAGAGGATAAAAAAACGGCTTTAGTTTAGCTGCGTGCAAAACCACAGTTTGAAGTGCGGTAGAAAGTGAAATCGGGCTCACAAATCAAAACAATGAGAGTTCGTCACAAGAATTTACCTTGACATAAACGAAAGAGAGAGAGAGAGAAAAAAAAAAAGATTCATTTTTAAGTTTAATAATTATGAAGGACAAGTTTTCTCGATTTCTGATCAGTTACTGTCGCAATCACCGTAGTGAAAGACGCGATTTTGATTAACCTTCCATCTATCATCAGCTATCTACATAGTAAGATATTCTTGGGTGTGATACACGCGGTCAAGAGCTGATAATCTTCTCTCAACCTGGTAGCCATGTTAGCCAAAATTGTCGAGGTCTTCATTTTGGCCTCTGTGATCATCAGTGCTACAGCTACAGGTAGGTGACCTTGGTATATCCTTGGGTGTTGTCAAAAAAAAACTCATCCTTCTGTTTAGGCCTTTCATTCTTTCTGTTTCATTTTGTTGTAATGATTTGTGCCCCTCCCTAATCATTCTTGCCTTACAATCAGCATGCACATAGGTCCGACGTCTGTCAGGTGTCTGCCCTTAATCTAAAGGGACTGTACAGTACTGGTTGAGATGAGGATTCAGGTTTATAACTTCTTTTTTTTTTTTGGTGTGAGATAATGAGAAACTTCTTATGAAATATGAACGAGCATGTAATTTCAAAAAGGATTCAACGTTTATTTGATGAAAATTGGTTTTCAAATGGCTGAGATATCAAAAAGCGATAATAACAAAATGCGACAGGCCACGACTATTATTATGATCTCTTTGTTTCACCTTGTTTTTGGATATCTCATTCATTTCACAACCGATTTTCGTCAAATAAACTTTCAATTTCGCTTACTATTGTATGCTCTTTGACATCTCATAGAGTGGTTTCTCAATATCTCGCAAAACGTTAAAAGCCGAATTCTCACCTCCACCAATATTGTACACTCACTTTAGATCTCCCATTGATTCTCTCTTTCATCGTACGTTGTACTACTGCAACACTTGCCTACTACATCTGTCTACAGTATGCCATAATATAACCCATCAGATATTAAAGGACAAGTCCACCTTCATAAATTATACATAAGGATTGAGAGAATGCAGCCATATTAGTAAAACACATCAGTGAAAGTTTGAGGAAAATTGGACAATCCGTTCAAAAGTTACGAATATTTTAAGTATCTGCGCAGTCACTGCTGGAAGAGAAGACTACTACAGTGTATGATGTCACATGCGTACAGCTATATAGGGAAAATAAGAAGAGAATTTCACAAAACTTTACTTTTTGAATAAAGTGCACATTTCTTCGACTTGCTACTGACATAGTATGTTAGGGATAATATTCCCCCTGCCTCCTGAAAGAGAGAAGTCGAGTGTTCTTTTGTTATGCGAGAAAAATGGAAATATGTTGAATTTTCTTTATTCTTTCTTTATATCGTTGTACTCATGTGACATCACAAGCTATAGTAGTCTTTTCATCCAGCCGTGACTGAGCAGAAACTTCAAAAATTCATAACTTTTTAACGGATTGTCCGATTTTTCTCAAACTCTCACTGATGTGTTCTACTAATATTGCTGCATTCACTCAACCCACATGTCTATGAAGGTGAACTTGTCCTTTAATTTCATTGTATGGATTTTTTTTTTTCAATGTTTTTTTGTTTGTTTGCCCGGATTCTTCCCCTCAGATATACCCAGGTTGTTTTTGTTTTGTTTTTTGTTTTGTTTGCCTTTGTTTTGTTTTTTGTTTTTTGTTTTTTTGGCCTGGGAGTTTGAACAGGAGCTATAAACTTGAACATTTTGTGAACTGTGCGTTGAATGATCATACCAATGATATTGCGCATTAGACTGCCCGTTGAATGCATGGTGCGTGGTTAAAAGCCAGAATCAATATTTTGTTACACACACTCACACTGTAACTCGGTAATGTCTGTTACTTTACTCAAAGTGATAACTTTGATTATCTTACAACTTTTCTTTCTTTTTATTTTCTTGGTAAGTGCAGTATTGTTTAATTTTTATGATTGCTTAAAATGGAATTAATGTGTGAGTGTGTTCCCACGAAAGGCCTTTATTTTTATTTTTCGAGTTTGGGTGCTTATTAAAGACATTAAAAATTCTTAGATAAGTTGAATAATGAAATTGCATTTTTTTTTCAATAGATTGTTATTGGATGTTCACTCATCATTTAAGAATATCATGTAAATTGTTGCATCTTTGAAATAAAATATAATAACTGGATTTAATGTATAGCATTTGATGAGTATTATATAACGCTCTTTTCACTTATTGTGTAAAGTTCAGAATGACATCAATAAAACATTATGTTTGTAAAAATAGTCGCAATTCAGACAACGTCCGTCACGACGTACTTCATACTTCATCTCAAGAGAATTGTCCCAGCTTGAAAAAAGAAAGAGGGCATTTCTAACAAAGACCTCGTCACGTGATCGAGCACCACGGCTTTATGCTATACAAACAAAATGGTTAACATCTTTGAATGATGTTAACCATTTTGTTCTCAAAATCTAATCCACTACTCACAAAAATCAAATTTTGAGAAAAGAAAATCATATTATGATGCAATAATTTACACATGAACCCCCCCCCCCCAAAAAAAAAAAAAAAAAAAAAAAACACCTATTATCTCGCCACCACTTTGATACATACATCACGCCGATATATTGGCAAAATATCGACATCGACGTTTAAAGGACAAACTCTGCCACGTATAGACTGTTTCACCTGATTTCTATCCGTTGACAGCTGGTGGATACATATAATATCTCCTCTTCCAAATTAGCAAGGTAGAATATGATGACGGAAAATAATGGCATACAAAAAACCCTCAGGGAATGCTGGCATCCAATTCAGTAAGTTTTGGTATTCTGTTATTGTTAATAGCAGAACACTTTATTGGCCCGATAATTGTTAATTAAAACACATTGCCGATTTGTCAAGTATTGGTTGAAACTGTGATTTGAAAGGATTTTGAGTGTTTTCATCTCTTCTTTTCTTTTTTCATCATTATTTTAACCCTGTTGCTCCATCAGTAAAACAAAAACATAATAATGATTTTTTTTTTGTCATCGTCACTCCTTAAAAGTTATGAATTATAATCATTTCTCTGCTATCATGACTTTGACACCCTCCAAGGTATGGGCCCATGCCCGCCTCCTGATGGATTCGAAGTGGATTGGCAGGCCGCGTACGACTGTATTCTCCCCTACTCGGACATCCCCGACGACCTCGAACCGTTGTACGAATTCTCCCCTTTCCTCACCGTAGCTAACGTTATCGACGCCGTCGGCGCCGCCTTGACGGCCGGCACCAAAGCGGAGGGGCTCGCACAGCTCTGCGTGAAGATCGCCTCGCGCTTCCCCGTCGAGCAAAACGGCGCTTTTCCTCTTGAAGCCGTGTGCAACCCGATCCTGTCCGCTGCCAGAGAAGGCACGGTATTGGATGTTGAAGACGTCTGTCTCAACATCGTGGAAACCATTGATACTTTTTCGAATCCCAGTACGCCACCAGTGTTCACTGAAGGATACACAGACTCTTCCTCTTCCCGCGCATACGAGGAGGCGGGAATGCCCACCTACCCATGGGAACGGTGGGAGTCATCCTCGGCGCCTAATGCCGGCGGTTTCGACGATTTCCGTTACTTCGACTTTCTCTCGCTTCTTCAAAATGTCGATCACGTCTTCTATTCTTACGATACTCGCTCTACATTCTGTAGTGTTCTCGGGAAAGAGGTCGAGTCTAGTCCTACCCTCCTGGGGCTGGTCAAGGACTACAGCAAATCAATTGTCAAAGAACTGATTCCCCTCGGCCTCGAAATATGCGAAAATTTCGATGGCTTCGCTATTTTCCTCGAAAACTTTGGTGGACTACCGTCATGGGATTTGGAATACTTCGTTAACGAAACGGCCAGACTTGCGGCTATCGCGACAGGTTTTACCGGGACACAAGAGCTCTGTCTTGCCTTGGAGCTGGCGCAGGACACCGTCGACATCGATTTCTTGGCAAGCGACATTACCGACAGCCTGTTCGACATCCTTACAGATGAGGAAAGGTGCTCCGTTGTGTTGACTGAATCAATGCAGGCCTTGGTGAAGAATTGGACCCACTACACGTACGAAGAATTCTTGGTAGAGTTCCAAGCGTCTACTGGTTTTCACACTCCTGGCGATTTGTGCCAATACACGGCAACGTCATTCAGTGTAAGAGGTTAGTGTATGATAGGTATAATAAGACACTCAGTGTATGTATGTCATTATTGTGAAATGCTTGTCTAAGATATGAGTGAGTTTAAGTAATATTGTATTGGATGCGCACAGAGTGAATTGGAACATAATTATCTGGGCGGGCGAAAAAGTGTGTGTGTGTGTCTGGGGGGGGGGGGGGGGGATGGGGAGGGGGGCTCACCCTCCCCCCACTTCTTCTGCATATACCAATACATATGAGGGTATAACCACTTGGATCCCTCTTGGCATTAGAAAAGAAAAGACCAACAAAAACTATGTCCCACTTTTAAAAACGCAGCGCCGGCCATGCATAGTTCCCTATCTTAGTGATAAAGAATGTATGGTTGTTATAGGTCGTATAACTTGAAATAAATTAGAGGAATCACCCTCTTTTGTGTCACAGCAATGTTTCCAAAAATCTGTTTCAATATTATCCCCATTGTAAAATGAACACCCTCTCTAATAAAAGGAAGAAGATATTTTCTTTCCTTTAAATAATCCTTACAAAAAATTGTTTTGTAATGTGTCATTTCATCATTCTTTTTCTTTGACCTTTCATCAATCGAATCAGACGACGTCGATTCTCTTCAAGTGCGACTTCGAGGTGGAACGACAGTCGAGGAGGGTCGGGTGGAAGTACTGTATGCCGGAGAGTGGGGGACTGTCTGCGACGACGATTTCGGTGACGACGACGCGAAAGTGGTGTGCCATATGCTGGGATATCGCGGTCCGGCGACTGCCCAAGCGCGGGCGAGTTACGGCAGTGGCACTGGCGACATCGTTCTCGACAACGTGGACTGCCTGGGAGTGGAGTTTAACATCGGCCAGTGCGGGCACAACGGTTTTGAAATCCACAACTGTAACCACGATGAGGATGTGGGTGTGAGATGTAGCACAGGAGGTTAGTACTGTGCTGCTATTTGCAATGTGCCTGCATTTTAGATTGTCCAGAGCTTGTGCATGAGAATAAATTATGCTTCTGACCTTTTACCTTTTACAGCGCCACCTGGGCAGGAGCTTCTTGAGGTTCGACTCGTGGGTGGCGATAAAGGCGCCGAAGGCCGAGTCGAGGTTCTTCATGACGGAGTTTGGGGGACCGTCTGTGATGATGATTGGGATCGTCAAGACGCCGAAGTGGTGTGTCGCATGTTGGGCTTTGAGGGCGCCCTGACGCCACCGTGTTGCGCCGCCTACGGCGAGGGATCCGGTTCAATTGTATTGGATAACGTTGAATGCACCGGCGAGGAGGTGAACTTGGCAGAGTGCCAACACAATGGATATGGAGAACATAACTGTGGACACGGTGAAGACGCCAGTGTGCAATGCGTCCAGTCGACTACACGTATGTCTTTGTCGTTTTACGCTCATCGTAGCATGACGACATGACAACAACACCAGATCACATGATCGAAATAATCGTATACATCTAAAGTGCTGATTCTAAGAAACTCGATAGAGTGTGAATTTATGACTTCACAATTGTTATTCCATAATTCATGCTTATAAGATGTGTCTTCGAATGTTTTTTACATCCAAGTGATGTTTTATTTGGTACTCATGAGTGCTTCAAGAATGTTATATGATGAGTGTCTTCGAATGTGACATTATAAAAGAACTAGGGAACAAGAATGATTGAATTGAAAAGAAAAAAAAAGATGTCAGTAGAGACAGTAGGCCTTATCAAATAGGAGAATTACTGAGAATCTTTTTAACTTCTTTGTTGTCACTTGCGTGGATACAAAATCAAGTTTGGTTAACTTACGTCGCAAAAGTCTGCATTCAACGTGGAACCGTCTTGTGGAGCCTCAACGGCTTCCTAGGCAAATTGGATGTTTGCGTAGTTGTTGTAGAGATATTAGGTCAAATCTCGTATTAGAGTAGAATACCCGCATTTACACGAATGAATTATGACGAAAGTGTGACCAAGCGAAGAAATCACAAAAGCAACAACCAGTGTTTGTGCTCAAGACTTTATGAGCTCAATTTGTCTGAACACGTTATTCAAAATAATCATATCGCAGCCACAATTCATCATTACGTTTTGTTCTTATCTTCTTCTTTTTTTTTTTGATAAATTTAGGCGAGCGAGCACAGCGAGCGAGCCGAAAATCTTTGTATTTCAGCTTACAAAACATGGAATACATGTCATTTTTTCTTATTAAATCTTACAATTCTAATCTAGATATAGTGACGGACTTATAGATAACGATTTATACCAACAAACTAAGGACTTGAAAAAATACTCTAAATTAGTATATATGCGCGAGTCAGCCGAAATTTGTATATTTCTGCGTCATCATTACGTTTTGTTCTTATCTTTTTTTTTGATAAATCTTGGCGAGCGAGCGCAGCGAGCGAGCCGAAAACTTGTGTATTTCAGCTTACAAAACATGGAATTCTTGTTGTTTTTTGCTTATTAAATCTTACAATTCTAATCAAGATATAGTGACGGCTTTAGAGATAACGATTTACTGTATACAACAAACTAAGGACTTGAAAAAATACTCTAAATTAGTATGCGCGAGTAAGTCGAAATTTGTTTATTTCCGCGTCATCATCACGTTTTCTTTTTATCTTCTTCTTTTTTTGATAAATTTTGGCGAGCGAGCGCAGCGAGCGAGCCGAAAATTTTTGTATTTCAGCTTACAAAACATGGAATTCTTGTCTTTTTTGCTTATCAAATCTTACAATTCTAATCAAGATATAGTGACGGCCTTATAGATAACGATTCATACCAACAAACTGAGGACTTGAAAAATACTCTAAATTTGTATGTGCGAGTAATGAGTCGACATTTGTATATTTCTGCGTCATCATCACGTTTTGTTCTTTTTTTTTGTTAATTTTTGGCGAGCGAGCGCAGCGAGCGAGCCGAAAAGTTTTGTATTTCAGCTTACAAAACATGGAATTCGGAATTCTTGTGTGAACACAATAACACAATAAACATTGTTATTTGTCCGCGTTATCATTATGTTTTGTTTTTATCTTGTTTGATTTGGTTTTCTGCCCCCTTCTCCGTCCCCCCCCCATGGTTTGCCAAAGATTCTTACCTAATAGTGACAAAACTGATTTTTTTTTGTTTTTTGTTTTGCTATTGTTTGTTACAGCTCCCCGCTTTGAAGAACTTGAAGTACGACTCGTCGGCAGTGGCAGCGACTACGAAGGCCGAGTCGAGGTGTTATACAATGGGGAATGGGGGACTGTCTGTGACGACCTCTTTGAGCAAGAGGACGCCGACGTGGTGTGTCGAATGTTGGGCTTTGAGGGCGCTATCAGGGCAAGGTGTTGCGCCCCCTACGGCGAGGGATCTGACCCAATTTGGCTGGACAACGTCGAATGTGCAGGCGCGGAGAGTAACTTGGCAGAATGCCAACACAATGACTTCGGCAATCATAACTGTGGACACAGTGAAGACGTTGGTGTGGAATGCATTCAGCCAAGTACCCGTATGTCTTACCTTTCTCTTCATAGTGCTAATGTATTATGCAAATGTGAATGTACAAAATAAAACACATGCATAGGCTTACAACCGTGCATTATACATAGATTATACAAAAATATATAATGATCATCGTGTATATCCATATCTTATGTATGCGTGTGATAGCGTTTGATGTATAATATGTAAATGTGCGTATGTGTATAATGTTTTCATTAATGGTATGAAGTGATTATACCTTTATCAACATGAGTGCACGTCTTTCTGACCAAACTATTCCCCCATGTATAACTTTTGTTCCGTCAAAAACTATGTTGTAATGAAACTGTAGAATGTAAACGATGATGTGCCAATGCAATCAGTTTGTCAGAATCATAAAAAAGTGTAGAATTGATATCCCTCGTAATACTCTCGTATAGTCCTCACTCCTGCCACTTCGAACTTCTGGACCCGAAAAATATGTCTTCAGCCTTCACACGCCCAACCTGTATCTGCTAATTTTACGCAAGCAAAGCACGGCGTAAGATGGAAATAATCGTCTTAAAGTACAACTTACAAATACGTCGGAATTGTGACAAGCCCAGAAACGGAAGAAAAGGAAGAGAAGAAGAAATTAAAAAAAAAGTTAAATGTACTTGCACCTTTATCATTTATGATTGTTTCCCTTTTCATAAGAAGTGCATGCATAGTTGTATTTGAAGTGAGAGCAACTTTTAAAACGGCAAATGTTTGAAATTGATAAGTCTCAATCATTTTGGCTGTAGCTTCTACCTGCGATGAACTTGAAGTGCGGCTTGTCGGTGGCGATAACGACGCCGAAGGCCGAGTCGAGGTTCTTCATGACGGAGTTTGGGGGACCGTCTGTGATGATGATTGGGATCGTCAAGACGCCGAAGTGGTGTGTCGCATGTTGGGCTTTGAGGGCGCCCTGACGCCACCGTGTTGCGCCGCCTACGGCGAGGGATCCGGCTCAATTCTACTTGATAACGTTGAATGCACAGGCGAGGAGGTGAACTTGGCAGAGTGCCAACACAATGGATATGGAGATCATAACTGTGGACACGGTGAAGACGCCAGTGTACAGTGTACACGAACAGCGCCAAGTACGTCATAATCTAGTTACCCAATTAGAGGACTCTGCTCCAGTATAGTTTGTCTTTGAATTATGATTTTATAACAGAATCCCTCTCACGTGCAATCGATGAGAATAATCATTTCCGTTACCTTTTCAATGGACATTGTTTGTCCTACGAGGTCGAGCATTTCAATATGAAGAGGGAAATCCTCCATTTTCATGACTAATAAATTTGTAACTGGGCATTGAGAGATGTTTCCTTTGCTCGTTTCATAGAGGCACGCCAGTTGCTGAAATACAGTTCCTCGAAACTTAATATTTGATTTGTATGATTGGCAACGGCAACAGAATAAGATGTTGAGAGCTACGTATACAGGTAATAATGCAATGTTGTTATAATGTATATTGACCATTACATATTTATCATGTATATATAATTTTATATATATATATATATATATATATATATATATATATATATAATTATATATAGGCATGTGTGTGTGTGTGTGTATGTGTGTGTGCGTGTATGTTATATGTTATGTTAAGGAATTTCTAGTCCACGTTTTGGTACAATATAAACAGATAGAACCGTAACTCAAGAAATGCACCATGCTGTCAAGACCAACAGTTTATTTGAAGAACACACAAATAATATATATTCAAATTTGCTTCAAAATCGTTCTAAAATTGCTTTGTAGATCCTCTCGACGTACTCGAAGTGAGACTTGTCGGTAGTTCATGTAACACCGAAGGCCGAGTCGAGGTGCGTTACAACGGAGAGTGGGGAACCGTCTGCGACGACGACTGGGACCTCATCGACGCGGAAGTGGTGTGTCGGATGCTGGGATTCGAAGGCGCCTCGGAGGCCATGTGCTGCGCCGCCTTCGGTGAGGGATCCGGTCCCATTCTTCTCGACAACGTCGAATGCTCCGGCTCGGAAAACAGCTTGGCGGAGTGTCGACACAACGGTTTCGGCGAAAATAACTGCTTGCATGGAGAGGACGCTTCGGTGCGATGCATCGAAGAAAGTACGCCTGCTCCATGTTAACACTGTGGTCAAGATTACACTCATCCCGTTATCATTGGGGAGCTTTAGATATGCGACGCGGACGTTTGAGACGACGATTGCGTTCGCCGTTCTTCTCTCTCCCCAGTCTCTCTGCGTCATGTTGCAAAGTAGCTGCATTGGACTACGCGAGGACGCAACGTATAAACATTAGAATGACACCCTCGTAGGATCAGTGCATGAAGTAGCTCTCTGCGTTGCGAATTGAGCAGACGTAAAAAATAGCCCAGAAAGCGTAGTGAAAATTCACACAAAGCGAGCTATAATTACATCGCTTGGGGTGAGCAATTTTGCGCATGCTCAGAACAATTTTTTTTTCTCTCTTTGAACATCCCCGTCGCGAAAATCTAAAGCTCCCTATTATTGGTGACAACTTCTCCGGTCTTATGTTCTCCAAGGACTTGGGGATATGGTTATGGTTGTGATGGAATTTTAAGTTTAATTTGCGCTGTGAGGATTAGGAATTTGCCTAGGGCAATGTTTATTTTGTGGATAGATGTCTGGCTTGGCGTGCATATATTTCATGGGAGCAATTGTCGCGGGAACAAGTTATGTCCTGAACCATTATAATTACCTCGAATATGGAGTTTATGTGTTTTGCAGGAGCTGGTTTGTGGATTTGTTTGTTGTTTGAAAAATAACTCAGGTAGTTCCGAACGGATTTGGCTAAAATTTTCAAGAAACGGTGATAATGACAGAAAAATACATGATTGAATCTTGACAGTGATCCGGATTGCCATGTGGATGCAGGACTTTTTCGAATCTCTTGAAGGATTCTTTATCATTGGGAAATACAGTGAGATTACATGTCATTGCCGTCACTCTTTTTGTACACTATAATCAATTTATATTACGTAATGGGAGTGTAGAACTGTAACACAGTGTGGAAATCACATAGAAATGAGCTGCTCGGTGGAGGTCTAAGCTCTCCGAGTAATTTTCTAGTTGACTATGGTCCGTTCACATCACGTAATTCAAAAAGTGCAGCACTGTGATTTCAACACTATAGCACCACCATCGATGTTTAAATCACGGACCACACATAGAGCTTTTACCCGAGTAGGCGGTTAGAAAGCCGACAAAGAAACCAAGCAAAACAAATTACGTCTATTGTTGAGATCTGGATAAGATTTCAAACCGTGAAAAAAAAGAATATAAAATCTTCTAATCTCAAAACATGAAATGACGATAGTGTTTAATTAATTTATCTTTAGATAGAATGACTATTTATGAGAACAATTTCAATCACGTCATTATATAAAGCAAAAGTCTCATACACACCTGTGCGCGCACACACTTCATCTAACACTTTTCTTTGTTTTCTTTTAAATGATTTATTGTTATCTAATTATTTGTAAGAATTGTTCTCTCAATAACTGAGAGACACGTTGTGCAACATAATCATTCAATGAAAATTGTACACTGTTTTATATAAAATTGGATGAAGGTAAGTTGAAATAATGTGTGATGATTCGAGAGGTGTTCTATTCACCCCAAAGAACAAAAACAGAGCTACCTGATATAACCTAGTATAATCTTGATTTCATGTCATTTGACATTGGTTCGTTTCATTTTGTTTGATATTGCTGTCTTGTATATTTTCTGAGGGTCTCATATCGAACAAGCTTTGCTTCTTAGTGGGACCCTCCATTTCCACCCCCTTCTTTAGTTAACTTGTATTATACGTTTTATGTATATAATTTTTTGAAGTTATCGTGAAAAAAAGCAAACATTTTCTTATTATTCTCTTTATTTTTCTTGACCTTTAATCGCAAATATCTCCATTTGGCAAACATGGACTTATCGGTTTTTACGAACAAACTCTTCAATTATTACAAATGTTTTTTTGCATATTATGTATTGTATAAGATGTCTTTATCTGCTACTCATTTTCAAAATGTACTTTGTTAAATCACATTCTGCGATTATTACAAATATCTTGTGCATATGCATTGTATAAGATTTCTTTGTTTATTTGATGGAAATAAAAAAATAAATTTGAATCTTGTAATCTTAAAACCTTTGAGGAATTTTCCTTTGACTCTTCATTCAGCGAGCGACAGCGACATCCGTCTCGTCGGCGGCTCGAACAGTTTGGAGGGCAGAGTGGAGGTGTTCCGCAACGGCTCCTGGGGAACGGTGTGTGATGACCTGTGGCGGCAGAGCGACGCGGATGTAGCCTGCAGGTCCCTGGGTTTCCAGGGGGCCGAGGGGTGGCCATGCTGTGCTCGGTTCGGCGAAGGCAGCGGCGATATTCACTTGGACAACGTGGAGTGCACCGGGGACGAATATAGCCTGGCCGAGTGCGAACAGAACGACATTGGTGACCATAACTGCAATCACTACGAGGACGCCGGAGTTGTCTGCTTTTAACATGCAGTATGAATCTGTGTAAAAGATGAAAATGATTAAAGGGATACAGTCGAAGGAAGTTAGTGCTTAAAGCCAAACAGTTTAAAGCTATTTGTAGGAGAGGACTTAACAAGTCAACAAGTGAGGTCAAAATGTGGAATGTGAGTACATACTAATTGAGGAATACTCATCACGAATAAGGTGATACCGTTGAAGAAAGTTTGTTGTTTTAGCCAAACAGTTTAAAGCTATATATTTCGTATGAAAGGACTTATAATAAACCAACGTTAAGAAGTCAAATCAGTAGCACAAAAATACATCAATAACTGTTAAGTATGAAAACATTATGAATCCAAGAATACTCAGCATGTAGTAAAGTTTACTGACCTGTTTTGATTGTACCTCTGTGGTGTGTCAGTGGAAAACGATTAAGAATCTTCTTATGAAAGATTACCCCTAAAACAGAGATTCTAAAAATATTGGGGTGCAGGTAGGCCCCAATAATGACATGCCCTTCGGGAAGAGTGGATGTGCCTGACACTGTTGGGGCTGTTCAAGAAATATTATGTTAATATATTGCTCATATTGCAATTCTTCTTTTTACTGTGAATATTGCTAAACTTATATAAATATCATTCACGTATAACAAGAACCTGATTATAATTTTCTCCATCTTTTCAAAAACAAACAAACAAACAAACAAACAAACAAACAAACAAACAAACAAACAAACAACATGGTTTAAGTGCCCAGTCGATTGGGATACGATTTCAAAAATAATCGGTGTTATGTTTGCAATTTTACCTACAATGTATGTGTAAGGAATTACACTGTATGTTAGAAATGAATATAAGCAATGCTCAACTTGTGGTAACTTGATGGTGATGGTAAAATATATTCGCGTCGAACAAGATCCGCTGTCTGTTTTTTTTTTTTATCTTAATTTCTACTGTTGCGAGGAATGTCCTGCTGTTAAAGCGTTTTGGGCTATATTGGCTGCTCATAATTTTTTTTTCAAGTTCCAGTGTCGTCTGTCCCATATAAGCACATAAACAGTCACACACACACACACACACACACACACACACACACACACACACACACACACACACACACCCATGGTATATTATATATATATATATATATATATATATATATATATATATATATACCATCGTCTATGAATGCAGGTTTGTGTTTAGGGTTTGTGTTTAGGTTTTTTACTAACATTCTAAAGTCCATAACCTGTAACATGGTCATCTGTCCAATAACTTGGTCGCTCAGAGGCCAACCCACACGGTCCATTTTTCTCTGTTCATGTTTGACACATAGCTCCCAGTGACAAACCATGTCTTGAGTATGAAGAAAGAAAATGGATAATGGTTTAGTCTTTATGAGAAGGACTAAGTTATCGACAACATAGCTATGTTGAAGGTTATGAATCATAAAAGGTTAGAAGAAACCCTAAACACAAATCTGCAGTCGTGCAGGCTGGCCTGATGATTTGAGCACTTTCATTGACACATCTCACCCATGCAGTGAGACATGCATTGTTCTTTCACAATAACACGCAAACTTGAAAAAAGTGCAATTTGTCATTGTTGTCTTTAAAGCTCATGTGCTGACATTTGTCAACGTAATTAGGTATCAATGGAAAGAAGAAGAGTTCCTCTTTCCAGACAACCAACATTTAGCTCTCCATAGCTGACAATTGAGTATATGAATATAAGAACGACCCAAGTCCATGAGAGAAAAGTTAGGAAAAATGGAAATTAATAAAAAATTCCCTACTCCCTTAAGTGTTTTCGGTTATTGGGGTGTTATTAATTCAAATTTGAATATAAAACAGTCACTTGAATGATTATCTCTATTTGCATGACTACGTAAATGGCTTTCAAACGCGATAGCCAAATTTGGACTTGGGTCGTTCTTATATTCAGGTACTCAATCATAAAATAGTAGCCCTCCAATAGAAAGTTTGATTACCTTTTTTTTTTTATACGCACTGTATAGTATATATTATGTATATCATACACGTGGTTGTATGTATGTGTATCTAATACATATATCACACACACTCACACACACACACTTTTATTTATATTATATCAACCATATATTATGTGTGTGTCTGTGTTCAAGGGTAATATATGTATGTGTGTGTGCATGTGTGTGTTGGTGTGTAACGTATATACAATGCATACTGTCTTGTTTAGCAGTAAATAAAGTTGCACTGTTGTGCCAATGAATTCAATTAACCCGCTTAGATTAAGGGATAACATTCATTCAATTTTACTTGAAGACACGAACACACAGAAAGAAAACACACGTGCCGAGAGAAACGCACATTAATATAGACAGTACATGAATATATAGGCCCGCATAACATATTGTAGTACCATATACACTTGCAAATTCTGAAATTATCGATTAAAAACAAATTTAGAAAAATGAGATGTTCAAGACAAGAGAGTGGAAGAGACATTCCAAGTATCAAAATATCTTATCCCTCTATCGACGAGAATGTCTTTGATACATAATTTGTGCAAAATTGCTATCCATTTTACAAACCCAGGAATTTGTGTCTGACTTCAGGTTTGATTGAAAGTTTTAGTGTGTATATTTACTCCTGGTTGAGTCTTTCGCTATATCATATTTGTGAAAATAAAGGTAAACTGACCAGGAATGAATGATAAATAGCGAAGATTTTGAGCAAAGAAAATGGGTTTTAATCGGGATTCGAACCCGTGAAATACGGATTACTAGATCGATGCTCTACCGCCTGCTCTGACCTTGTTCGGTGCTCCTTGCATTTATCGCAGAGCTGATTTGATATCCTTCGGGTTTGTGTCAGGTTAATGTGTGTGTGTGTGTGGTGCACATACACACACTCGAGCTTCTGATGTTGCTCACATCGAATATTGAGAACACAGAATCAAGGGTTATGGGACAAACATAGGACTAGGGCTTTCTGTAGCTTTCAAGCAATCCGGAGGTCACGGGCTCAAATCCCGATGGAAACCCATTTTCTTTGCTAAAAGTTGTCCCTACCAACTACACACACACACACACACACACACACACACACACACACACACACACACACTACTATATATATATATATATATATATATATATATATATATATATATATATAATCATACATAGTGGGGATGATGCTGATATCTTTATCGAACGCTTCTGTCATCTTGTGAAGAATGATATAATGATAGAATGAGACAAAGAAGACAGTAGATGTCGCACGATACTGGCTGTTGATATAAGCTTCGACCTCAGGTCTTCCTAAACTTTATGGTCTGTATAGACAAAATGGAATTGAGGTTTTGAGCAGAACAAACCATATGGAGTAATGAACATAATGATCCTAGCGTGGAATGCCTAAAATTGAACGCTCGGAATAGGAACTTGAATGTTAAAATTATTGTGAAATTGAACAGGAAAACTCATAAAACAATTCATGCTCTAGGACAATTGACACTTTGAACTGTTTAAAACATTCGTGGGGTCTTCATTCCTATTCTTTTATTTGATTCAATGTAAGCTTCCACAGCGAGAACAAAAAAGAAAAGAAAGAAGACAAAGGGCCAGATAATATTTTTCAAGAGCCAAATGATATATCTTTTAGACTTTTAACAATTGATATCAGCAAAAGCCATCTGTAGCTTGTTTTGAGTCAGTCAATGAAGGTTGGGTGCCATTGTCATCAGATAGAGCAAAACTATAGAGCTTATACCTGTAATACCTCACTTGTGACATAACAATGAATATTCTGGAGGTGATGATTAAAACCGTCATGTGTTTTCTTATTTTTTCTCTGTTTTTAGTAGCTTTAATCACAAATACCTCAACTTAACATGAATGGAGTTAGCTCGTTTTGTGATAAAACTCTTCATATACAGGTATATTTGAAGAAAAGTGTATCATTTAATGCTTTACTGTTAAGACAATGGGTAAATGTCTAATGAAATTTACTCAAAATGGGAAAGGTAAAAACAAAACAAAAAAAACCAACACTAAACACACACTCACACCTTGTACTAGTGATTAACATTTCAATTTAAGTCATCTTATTTCCATATAACTGAAAACAAGGTGATTTTTATAAACAACGCTTACATGAATAAAGAATTACAAATCACACTCGACATTGGAAAAAAAAGGAGATCTTTCATGCGATCAGGGACTGTTAAACGAAGGCCATTCTCCATGAAGGACAACCCATTTGTATCATCTTATATTAAAACTTACACTTGTCACTTTCTTATTTCCAGATGTCAAACATGTCTTTTTTAAATGACACTCAAACATACTCAAATCAAGATCCACTTCCACTTGTTGAAATCTAATACGAAAAATCGAAATCTGCCAAATCCTTTGGAATTCAATGAACAAAATAGGATATTCATGAGACTAGTCCCATCAGAGAATCCTTGCTGGTAGAATTATGATACCACTGCCAACAACGAACCATTGCTTCCTTATTTGTATAAAATGATTAATCCCCTTCCTTTTGTATAAATGTGAAGCATCATAGTGACATTTATGAGGGCATCATATTTTGTTTCAAACACAACTGGTGTTACAACCCGTCTTTACCTTTTCCTCACCAGGAAAAACAAATCCCCTGTCAAGCAGCCAATATACGTCACGACTATTTCGATATCTCGATATTGATATCGATATCACATCTCTTGAAATACGAAGCCTGTTAAACTTTCAGCACGAAAACCCAAACAAACAAACAAACAAACAAGGAAACAAAGAGACTGACACACTTGACATTTTCCTGGCGTCAGTTAGTACAGATTCGATTTTAAATAATGAGCTTTCCTTTTGAAGGTTAAATGATGAACTTTTCTTTTGAAGGTTAGGGTATATTTTTATTTTATTGTTACGAGCCACAGCATCAGCCTTCATTCTTCACTGAAACCACCGTGTGGAGCACACGACCTCTGTTACTCCCCCTATATTGTTCGAACACATCGTCCTATTTGCAAAGCCCAAGTCTAGCCCTCTGCCTTCTGACAGTTACCTTGATTACGACTGTGCCATGATCCGCTTTGTTTTCTTCGCCTTTCTGGCGGGCAGCGCCGCGGCCATTTCACCGATCCTTGGTGAGTGTAGATATCTGTAATAACCGTGACAATAATCGAGCTATCTTTCAACTACGGGTTTTTAGGAAAGCAGTGCAGTTGTCGTGACTCTGCAGTTATTCGCGTATATGTCATTTTTCGTCATTTTCTTTATACAAATAATCCTATGTAATAGTACTAACGTGTTTTTTTGTTGTTGTTGTAGGCGACAGGTGGGAGTTAGTAGTCTTTATCAAATATCTATTGAATTCGAATTATTATCATTATCATTTTTAATCTAGTTGATTTAACCTCGACTGATTGACAAATTGCCCTGTAAATAGAGGAGAAGATAAAATGGAGTTCAAAAAAGAAAACGTGACTAATCAGGTTGGACAGCTTTAACTTTGATCTAATACAGGAGATTTTTTTTCTTTGACTAAAGGTATATTTTTTCCATTAGATTCCATCGCGATAGGAATTATTCCCCGTGCCCCAAGATGTTGCGAATTTGGACTTATATATATATATATATATATATATATATATATATATATATATATGTGTGACCCTGCACCTCAAAACAAACAAAAAGTCGCCAGACATGAATTTTTAGTTAAGACCATATTCTGAAAGAACAGACTTTAAGCTTTAAAATGATGTATAACTCAAATCAAATGGACTTTCCTAACCTATCTAAATATTGGAAAGAAAGCACAAACTCAGGAAAAGTGTGAACTGAGAAAAGAGGCTCTGAAGTACAGTGTCTATTCAAGCGCTTAATCTTTACCAAACCGTGCTGGCTGTGCGATGAATGGGACAAAAAACAGGAAGTAGACCACCAGAGTAACAACAATGAAGAGATTATGATATTAAAATGAAATTAAGCATGCCTCATTAACATATTCTGTCCGTAATTAATGCCAACTTTCAAAGCAGTAGCACTATCCTTTCAAAAGTTATTAGAGTTGAAAGTGAAGAGTGTAGACAAGGTTTTTCAGAAATGAAAAAGGGATTCTAAACACACACCTAATCACACTATTCTACCAAAACTGTTCGAGATAAACTGCTAAAAAACACACTTTCCTGCCCGTTTTATGATACCAAATTTTAGCATAATGTAAAAGAAGACCCGCTCTTTCAGAGAATATGAAAAAGTCAAGTTCGGCTAGGTTGACCCATTTCACTTATTTTCAGTCCTCACGCAAAATCAGTGTGTGCGACTTTATGTTCGTTTTGAGGTGCACGGTCACATATATATATGTGTGTGTGTGTGTGTGTGTGTGTGTGTGTGTGTGTGACCGTGCATCACAAAACGTACAAAAAGTCGCACACGATTTTGCGTGAGGACTGAAAACAAGTGAAATTGATCAACCTAGCAGATCTTGACTTTTTCATATTTTCTGAAAGAGCAAGTCTTCTTTGACATTATGCCAAAATTTGGGGTCATAAAACGGGCGGGAAAGTGTGTTTTTTTTAGCAGTCAATCTCGAACATTTTTGGTAGAATAGTGTGATTAGGTGTGTCTTTAGAGTTCTTTTTTCATTTCTGAAAAACCTTGTACACACTCTTCACTTTCAACTCTAATAACTTTTGAAAGGATAGTGCTACTGCTTTGAAAGTTGGCAATAATTACGGACAGAATGTGTTAATGAGGCATGCTTAATTCAGTTTAATCTAATAATCCTTTCATTGTTGTTACTCGGGTGGTTTCCTTCCCATTCATCGCACAGCCAGCACGGTTTGGTAAAGATTAGGCGCTTGAATAGACACTGTTCTTCAGAGCCTCTTTTCTCACTTCACAATTTTCCTGAGTTTGTGCTTTCTTTCCAATATTTAGATAGGTTAGGATAGTCAATTTGAATTGAGTTATACATCATTTTAAAGCTTAAAGTCTGCTCGTTCAGAATATGGTCTTAACTAATAATTCATGTCTGGCGAAATTTTGCTTGTTTTGTGGTGCAGGGTCACACACGCACACACACACACACACACACACACACACACATATATATATATATATATATATATATACATATATATATATATATATATATATATGGGTCAGAATTTTGAACGATGTACAATTGAGCCAAAACAAGGCAAAATTTAAAAAGTAGGAAAGTCTCCAAATCATTCATCTTACCTGAAAGAGTATAACTCAAGCTTTAATATGAACCCAATTATACTAGGATTTTCCCAGAGGAACAAGTTTTTATTCACCGCTGAAGTTTACTATGTCCAGAGCAGCGAACGTCCGTGAAGAAAAGTACTGCACATACATTTGAATACCATTTAACATAGTTTCCAAAGATCTGATTCAGTTCAAAATCCTAACGAAATATCTTAAGGGACATGTGTACGTGATTGCAGAATATTAAGCTTGTACTCTTAACCTGTACGTAATGGTAGACAACTGATGATTTAACTAAATTCGTCATTTCTGTGGAAATATTGCTCTTCCGCTAAACACTTTCTTAACTTTACGCGCATTTTACAGAAACTCAATATTTTCACCTCTTATTTCACTATCCCATACTTTAATCCTCACTCCCAAATAATAATATACCTTTTTAAGATGTATTTTATCTGGGCAGTCTCTATAACCCAACAAACATAGCATAGTTTTCATCACGGAGGTTCGCATGTAGCCCACGGACGTTCGGAACAAACAAGATATTGAACAAAGCAGCTCTCTTGAGTTGGAAACGCATTCTACTCACAACAAACAGCAATTTCATATCGAGAACAAACTCCTCTGCAAAATCCTGAATAGATATTACCAATTCTCAATTATATAAGCTTGTTTATCTTCTCATACTGAGGAATCAAAGAAAACAATTTTTCCATCTGTCGTAAATGAACGTACAAACGTACGTGTAATCTCAGTGACGTAGTCCATCCTTGAGAACGAATATATTTATCAAAATTTCGTTATCATGAAGTAAATATTCAGGTCCTAAACTTGTTATTTAAAGTCTACAATGCAAAATTTGCTTTTTATATAACGAACATGGTCACAGCTAAAATTATGACAAAGGATTAATATAGAAAAACAGAAGAAATGTGCTCCGTTATAAAAATACGAAGTTTAGCTGGGGAGGGCAAACGAATAAGTTAGGAAGAAATCCCTCTGTGTTTGCTCCTTGTGTTACACACTGTTACCGAGGAGAATTTGTGTTATTATATTAGTCAGAAATGATAATAGGTTCGATACTGCGAAGTTTCGTCATAACATGACACAATAAGTCCATATAACTTGGATGGATGTTTGTGACTTCGATATCATACAATATGGTTTGTTATAACAAACCTTTTGTAGCGCGTCATTTCGGAGGCTCGTTATTCATACAGTTTGTCAATACAAAAATTGATAGAGTTCGTATAATTATGACGCTTTTTTTAATCGGTAAATGATAGGAATCTCCGAAGGTTAATCGAAGGGCTTATTAATTGGAACATGAAAAATTATGTTCGCTTATCCAAAGGTGGAGAAACAGGTTAACAACTAAAATCCTCCAATTTCAAAACCTCATAATAACCGTTTTCACCTAAACGAATATCAGGCCCATTCCACTTTTAGAAGAACGGACCTAAAAATAATGATCCTTAATATCTATTTTTCGAAGAACATTTCTAATAACAAACCTCCTGAATTAACTACAATTTTTTTTTCATTTTGGAATAACAAACCTTTGGACATCGGAGTAACGAATCTTTGGAAGAGCGAACGTATCAAAGTGCAACCATAAACCTATTCTTAATCATTACTTTTTTAAACATGTGTTTTCAAAGTAAGCACAAAAACACAAACATATTGACGATCTCTCTGTCTCTTAAATGTAAAATGAAAAAAAAATATCTTGGAAAAAATTACAAATGAATATTGCTTTTCATTGATGAGTATAAAACAACACCATGTGATGATAAGCGGAGGATTTGTGTGTTTTCATCAGACAATACTTGTATACTGCATGATTTTTGTTCGCTTGTGACGGCATTTCGATGAATAAAAAACATAAACAAACAAACAAAAACTTCTCCAGAGGAATTTGGTATAACGGGAGTGCACTGGCAATTCTTTTCTCTGTGTGTTGGAGCTCGATCCCTTCTCTGTTTCTCAGTCATTTTCATTCAACTGCTTCCAGGTCCTTTTGAAACTTTTCCGTTTCTTATTCAACACATGCTCATTACAGACTTCTTCCGTCATTATCCTGGATGTGATTGCATAGCACTTTTCGGATTTGTTTTGGTTTGTTTTGTTTTGTTTTTGTTTTCTGTTTGGTCGCAGCATGTTCAGGCTATTGAGGGAATGAGAGAAAATCGTCATGAAGAGAAAAATAAGAATGAATTAAGGCATTTAATATCATGACAATTACAGCGAACGTCCGTTATGGAGACCAAAACTGGATGTGTTCTGTTTGAGACGGCAGCTACCATACTCAAAAGATAAACACTTAGAGCACCTGTGACTAAAAAGTGGCACTGATCTTCTTTCTCCTACTATGTAATCCATTGACTTATTCAACCAACGAACATCCGTGAAAAAAACATTTTCCGTTGTTATTACAGGTAAATTGAGTGCTGAACGCTATTCACTTTCGGGTATGGGCGGCTCGGTGATTTGGTAATATTTTCAACTAACATTAATCTTATGTGCAGTGATATATTTGTAATTGTCAGAAATTTCCTTTCTCGGACAGAACGTCCGTGAGCGAAACTTTCAGAACCTGTAATAGTACAAATTGTCTCCAAAACCTCATTAGAAAGAAATTTAAACGCACAGAAATGACAGATTACGCAAAATTCCATTTTCCTATAACTTTGTTTTAAGTGTTTAGCTGTTTTTGTATAATTAGAGGGAAAACAAGCGTAAAATTGTGAGTAAATTTTCAATTGTTTGTTCATCATGATCACATAACGCCTTAAAAATTCTGAAACTACTGCTCTAAACTCATTGTTTACTTTGTAAAACTTTATTTGTCGCTATTCGAGCCAAAAGTTTTAAAGAATACAGGACACTTTCGGGACAAGTTATCCCTATCGGAGGGATTGCATACGTCACGGACGTTCTCTGGAATTATCACGGACGTTCGTTCTACTACTAGGGTCATGTTCCAGGACGGATAACTAATCGGAAGAGAGTACCTAGCCTTCCTAACTCTTTCAAAAATTTGAAAAGGTATTGTCAATGCAAATTATAAGAAATTTGACATCCTTACAACATATGTATTGCTCAGAGGGGGATCAGGAGGTGAATTTTCACAGAAAATATCAATTATTTGCTTGGTTTTTGGTGAATTGCATGGTCCAAAAACTGCGGACGAACCTCAGTCCGCTCCAAAAATGGCATGCAGCTCCTCGGCTAGAGAGCCAAAGGTAAAATGCACCTTCGCCATCAAAGCAAGATGGTGTCCCACTCGAAAACGTTTTAATCATCACGGACGTTCTTTTTTTCTTGGAGGTTCGTCTAAAAATACAATTTCGGTTCCTATTTGACAAAGGATGGACAGAAACTCAAAACAAACATATTATCGTGTTGCTAGATCTTAGTTGATTACGACTCAGAACAATATCGCCAATAAAGTTTCATGGGCTACGATCTTTATTAGAAAATAGCGGAAGCACGTCCGTGACGAAAACTGAGTATAATTTTGCATAAAAGAATATTACGTCCCATGTACAGCCAGCAGACGTACAATTTTTGCAGGATATGTTCATTAGGTGGAACACCAAATTTTCGTATACGTTACAGTTGGGACAACAAAGTAGAATTTGCAGCAGCGATAGAAATAAAAGCATCACGGACGTTCGTCTGTTTAGGACTTTGATATTTTGATTGTTCTCTGTAATTTTTTACGTGCTCATAAAGTTCTTATAATTTTGTGGTACATAC
The DNA here is from genome assembly GCF_040938485.1 of Diadema antillarum. Lineage (NCBI taxonomy): Eukaryota > Metazoa > Echinodermata > Echinoidea > Diadematoida > Diadematidae > Diadema > Diadema antillarum. The sequence goes on from NW_027271607.1 coordinate 273,781, forward strand.
CCATGATATGTCAGATCCAGAACATGGTCAGATATTAGATGCCACGTACCATTAAGAATGCACATCATTAGTTTGAAAAACAAAAATTATTGTGAAAATAGCGTTTTTACCGTGTTTTTACGCTTTAAGTCCTTGTGAAATGAAAAATATCAGGCAAAAGTCAACCAAACCATATATTTCCTGAAAGGGAATTTACCAATCTTTGAGATGACATGAAAAAATCTGGTTTCTTAGATCATCCTGGCGTGTTCTAAGGGAAAGAATGTCATAAGGTACGAAAATTGGCAATTGTACATCGTTCAAAATTCTCACCCATATACATATGCTAATTAAGCTAATAAAAAGTTGCCCAAGGTTGCCACGGTGGCAACAAAGCTAAATTTACTTCAATACCCTCCAAGAACACGAATCAGCAACAACAACAAACACGTTTTTCTTTAAAGATGATATCCAGTCCAAACAGATGTTAATCTGATTAAAAAGAGTAACATCTAACAAGTTCATTAGAAAAAAATTGATTGAAATCGGATGAAAAATAAGGAAGTTATGACATTATCAAGTTTTGCTAGTTTGTGCAAGATAGTACTTGTACAGTGGATATGAATATGCAAAAGATTGAGCTAACCATGTCAAAACCTTACAATTTTCTATTGATCGTGTACATAAAAATGACAAAAATTCAGTGTTTCCGTCATTGCATCCTGAAACATGACGTTACAGTATTCCTGATTGAATAACTTCAGAAAATAGTCAGTTCCAGGATTTGAACCTATAGGGCATAATTGCGTTTGAGTGGAAAACTGGGAATTTCAAAATTTATGTACAAAATGATATGACACGTTATGAGGGGACGATATGCTGACTTTGCCATTTTCATGCTATTCATATTGATCTTTCAACAACTGTTTCCGGATTACAAAGGGAAACTTCAAAACGTCACAACTTGCTTATTTTTATTCGAATTTGATCAAAATGATACTATCGAATTCGTCATATTTTCCCTTTTCTTATCAGAGTAACTTACGTTTCGCTTGGATTTTCCCATTAACAGCTTTTCCAGGTCATGTACATGATTATGATACCGTCTACTCGACTATAGGGATCTATTAACCCTATTAAGCCCAAGCTATTTTGACCCCTCGCAGGCCCGGGGGTGGCACATTGTGCCCCCCTACATAACTTTTTTATTATTTGATATATTCATCGTCATATTTGGCACGTGGGTAGAGTAACTCATACTCTACATGACCATACATTTTAATTTTCACAAGGTCACCCATGGAGGGCGCTATTCACCAAAATATAAAGAAATACAAAGGAAATATGCTAAAAACATGATTTTTCTGTATAATTTCTTTATCCCCATTATGCATGTCTTATTATATACCAATCATTTTCATATTTGCCACATATGATAAGCAAGTGGAATTTTATTATTGGTCATGGTTGAAATTTCTAAAGGTCACCACATGGGGGCGCTATTCATATCAACATAGTGATACATTATGAGACCTGAGATAAAATGTTTGGGATGGGTACATGTATAGTTATGAAATTTCATATTTGCATAATACTGGAATTTTGAGATTGCAAATTGATAATATGATAAACTAATGATATTAGAGGCATAACTTGGGTGAAGGATCAAAATAACTCAAAATATAAGGGTAATCTTAGAAAATATTATCTCTATTATATCTATTGCTTTATGCCTTTGTCACATAAAAACAAGGGAAACAATAAGAACAACTATTCGGGACCATAATTACTTCAAATTTTGCTACTTCAACAAATTTCAGCCAAGAAATATCCATTTCATACTCTGTAATGCTGTTACATGAAACGGGAACAGAAAAAAAAAATGCAAAATCTGACTGACATGTGGTCAGTTTATGGTTGCCATGGCAACCAGCCACATTACATATAGCTAAATTGTAAATCAAAATGTTTGCAATAAGATTTTATGAAAAGTCACCAAATTTGGTTGAAATCGGATTAAGGGCGAAGGAGTGGCAAACAAAAATCTGGTAGGGGGCACAATGTGCCCCACCCCCCTTCTCCCACTTGGGCTTTTTAGGGTTAAGGGTGTATATAAACAGTTGACAAAATGAGTTGATATCATACGATATCTAAAAAAGTATTTATTGAGAAATAAATCTAAGATCTTATTAGAACCTCTGACGTGTGACCAATGTAGGAATTTCATAATGGAAGTGATCATGGGGATGTGAGTTTATTTCTCGTGTGTATTATATCAAGAAAACTATACATTATGTAAAACTTTGCAAGGCATCGAAACAAAATAGATCGTTTTGAAATATCAGTACAATCATAAGACAAGAGGATAGGTCGAAACATGTGAAACAAGACGATGTCAAACACGTTTGATTTTTGAATAGTATTCGCTTGTTTTTGTATTTCATTTGTTCCAATAAGAAATTATATTTGATTTTCACATGACTGCACAATGTTCATTTTATGTAAGTTATCTCCATAAGATGCCGCTATTCTTTTAATATTGTTATGATAATCATGTCGGCTGTGAAATATAGCTGGATTTAAACATTTTTATTTTCAATTTTTTTAATTCACTGTGTATTTCTGCGCGAAACAAACGCTCGAATTCACAGTTGACTTTCAACACAAAACTAACGCTCGAATTCCCTGTGAATCACTTGCATCACATATTTGAATCTGTGATACCAATAATTCAATCTGTGATAGCACAAAATGGAATTTGTGATACCACAAATACGACTGCTTGATGTCACAAATGCAAATTAGTCATATCACAAATTTGTTTCGTGATATCACAAATTCTAATATGCTATTTGGGATACCACGAATTACCATTGGTTTTTCACGTGAGACCTATTTTTCTATATCAAGAATCCGAATTTCTGATATCACAAATTTATTCAGTGATATTCACAAAAAAGTTCTGGGCTTGTGAACCTTGGTGTCGTGGTCATTGAGGTATAGAATGAGTAGCGTAGACCTCTTTGCCCTGTCAGATGGAAAGCAGAAGAGTTGTTGTTGTAAGCCCAGTTACATATATATTCACCCAGGAAGCTGGTTAAAAATTTTCGGCCGAAACCAGTGGGCCGCATGCGGTACACCAACAGGGCGCCTGTAGATGTCCCGCCGATCATCGGCCGGTCGTTGGGCAATTTCATAAAATCGGCCAGTGGCCTGTGGGAGATTTTTCAGTTGCTGGTGGGGCATATTCAGTGCATGCTCACACTATATTACGCTAAATTTTTACCAAATTTCAACCGGTGGCCGGCGGGAAATCGACAGGGCATTGCTCGGACAACGCTGAGGTTTTACAACCAGCTCGACGTCTCAGAAAATCGTCGGGGGATGTCTAAATTTCAGCAGCGACAGAGCAAGCTTCGAATCGGCCGGTCGCTGCCCTGGGTTATGACCGTAGCCTTTGCATTAATTTTTTTTTTTCATGTAGGTCAATTCGTCCATAAGAAAAGAAAAGTGATATTACGCGATGACCATAAAGATTAGCTATGTCATCACTTCACAGAATGTCACCATAATCATCATGTCCTGAGTATTGATTCGCAGGGGAAAAAACTTCAGGGCGTATCAAAAAAGGGTTACACTTTTAAAATAAATTGTCAAAATTACAATTCAAAATATTTGGAATTTTTTTTCATATTTATAGATGCTCAACAGTCTCTTCTATGAAGTGCAATCAACAAAACAAATGTTTGTTCACGCTTGGCTGAACACTGACGCTCTTTGTCCAGAGTGTGAAAAATGACTTGCGCCAAATTGAAAGAAGATGGAAAATTCAGCCAGCAGTCCAAATAAGTGTTCTCATTCAAACAAATTGCTCTTTTGCTCACAGTTTTTACTATATTATGATAGTTTTTCTGGCGATTTTCTGTCACGTTTTGAATGACACCATTGTGTTATGGAAGGTTGATTAACAACATCAAGATCTTTTAAGCACAGTTGTCACAAATCATATCGACCCACATGTCAGTCACTCATTTAAGAAGAAAAGTACAAAATTAATGCATCCTCAGATCATTCAATCAATACAATCAATCAATCAATCCAAATAAGCAATTAATTAATTAATTAATCAATCAATCAATCAATCAATCAATCAATCAATCAATCATTCATTTAATCAATCAATCAATCAATCAATCAATCAATCAGTCAGTCAGTCACAATTGTATGCATGTTTAAAGTGGCAGATCGACATAGGGAATATCACCCCCCCCCCCGTGGCTTAAAGGCTGATCAATGTTTGAAAAACTGATTTATTTTGTTAATTTATTCATTCAATCAGCAAAATGATTATTTCAATGACTGAAAAGTGATTAATTGATTATTGGGTTGATTGACTGATTGATTGAACGACTCAATGACTGACTAACTGATATATCAGTTGATGTATTGATGGGTTGATTGATTGATTGATTAATTATTTGGTAAATCAGTTGATTGTTGATTTGAATGTTGATTATTTTGGTACCACTACTACGTTAATGACATGAATGAATAATTGGCATGTGGTATTGATGTGTCCGTGTATTTTGAAAACTGTGCTTTATAGATCTTGAAGTAATTACACCCTCTAACTCTCAACAGTTGATTTAGAAATGAAATAATTAAAATCATGATAAAGCTGACAAAAAAGACTCAGACTATCATAACATAATAAAAGCATTTAGCAAAAGAGCAATCTGTTTGAATGGGAACACATCTTCTCCATCCTATGGACATGTAGTCGATCATTTGTTAGACGAATGATGACCAAGGGTTTGCTCAGCATATTCATGACACGTTTCGTTTCTATTCGTTTTTCTTTCTTTAAATGCAGAGGTGATAGGAGCGCGTCTGGTTTTAAGGGAATAATGTCTCTAAAAAGGGGCTGTTATAAATTTTATCTGAAAAATTATAAAAGTATCTGAGCAGTTTGACTGTATGGAGGGCAGTCCTGCAGACCATGTAACAAATACGAAGTGAATGTTATCATACGATATCAAATCTGAATTTGCATCTAGTATGACCTACTGATGAATGAAGTCGCTGTATCTGTCACGAACACGCTACGAACTGTATCAGTCTTCGCAGCAATGGCAGCACTGGAACTTTAATGATTCATGACTTTTCAACGGATCGTCCGATTTTCCTCAAACTTTGCTCAAACTGCAATATTGCTTGAATTTCATTTATGTATTTTAGTTTCATTTTCCTTTAAGGAAATAGTTCAATGAATACCACTTATTAATATATTGTATTTCATTTGTAGAACAAAAGGTTCGAGCGTCACCATACGCACTTGCCATGACCTTAACTGAAACGAGCATAGGATATAGGCCTACACTGAGAACAGATCACCCTGAGACCACATTGACCTTACATACTATTGACCCAGATTATATCTTTATCACTAGTGCTATTAGTGTATGTATGTGTGTGTGTGTGTGTATGTTGGTGTGTTTGTTCATCTGGAAAGCTTACCTTGATCAGCGATTAGGAAAAGAATGAAATTGTATGTTGCTATCAGCAAGCATACTTATAGAGAAAAGGTCTTTTTCGCAATGTTGACCTTAATGATGATTGAGTCAAACCCTTTTTAATAGTCTTAATCTTCCTGTTGAGATGAGTGTTACGAATCCGAAACTTGTACCTAATGTCAAGCCACTCACGACGACGTGCGAATTCCATTTTGCTTCCTTCACCTTTTTGAATAGGGCCACTACGACCCTGTCCTCTCCCGTCCGGCTTGGAGGTTGACTGGCGAGCCGCTTTCTTCTGTCTCAAATCATACCATTTTATTCCGTTCGATGAGTTATTTCGACTCCCGGGTGAGTTCAAACCGTTCCTGACCCTTGCAAACGTCATAGACGCCGCCGGTGCCGCGTGGACAGCCACGACTCAGGTAGAGGGAGCTGCCCAGCTCTGCACGAAGATAGCTCCTAGGTTCACTGAGATTCCCAGAAGAGCTGCCAAAGCACTACTGATATGCGACCCAATACTGACGTCCGTACGAGAGAACACCCCGCTAGACGGAGAAGAAGTCTGCCGTGTGTTTTGGGGTCTCATCATTGAGGGGGATATTCCCAATTACTACTCTCAATATCCACAGTACACTCATGGTACAAGAAATGTGGAAGAACCTTATACGACGCAGCTGCCCTCTTACCCCTATACCACTCCAGCTCCCTGGAATTACACTAATGTAATAGATTATGTGACCCCTCATCCTGACCCTCTCAACTTTGACCTATTGGGTGAGATCCAACTACTAGTAGCAAATCTTTATGGCGTTGACAACATATATGCCGTAAATTCGGTATGTCCGGCTGTTGGTGGACTGCTCAGTGAAGGGAGGAGCTGGGAGGATGTTGTCACCGAGTTTGCTGTGGAACTCGTAAAAATCCTTTTGCCTGTAGAGAGTGCAGTGTGTGCCCAGTATGATGAATATTTGGTCGCCCTCATGCAGGGTGGGTACACTCAGCAAATGGCTGTCACGCTCTTTGAAGAAGTGCCGAGACTTGCAGCAATTGCTGCAGGGTACAGCAGCAGACAGGATCTCTGTGTAGCAGTTCAGTCCGCAACCACCGAAGACCTCGTCACTTCTCTGGCCGAAGACATCGTCGGTTATGTCTTTGGGGTCCTCACCGATCAGACAAGATGTACGGAAATTCTAATGGGATCTCTGAATCTCACGGCCCTCTTGAGTAAAGTTCTATCGTACGACGACATCATTGCAGACATGCCTAGCTACACTGGCTTCTCGAGCCCGGAGGAGTTGTGCCAGTATATCGGAACTTCATTTGGCTCCAGAGGTATGTAGATGTATTGCAGACCAGCGTCATGTGACCCTACATAACAAAACCAACAAAAAGTTTCCTATCATGGATGTTTAGTGAAGGGTAGATTCCAAAAGAGCAGAATCTAAGCTTTAAAATTATGTAGAACTCCATTCAAATAGACTCTCCCAACCTATCTAAATACCGGAAAGAAACACTCTAAAAAAGAAGAAGAAAAAAAAAAAACGGGTCAGAACTTACCCTGAAGGGGTCCGTTGGGGTCACACCCCGTTCCGGGTAAAAAAAAAAAAAAAAAAAAAATGACTTGGAATTTGGTCATGAAGACCCGGAATGGGGTCACCCTGACCCAATTCATGACCCTGAATGGGGTCATATCTGACCCCCTTCCGTGTCTGACCCGGAACGGGGTGTGACACCAACGGCTCTTTCCCGGGTCAGTTCTGACCCGGATGTTTTAAAGGGGATGGCTAGTAACTGATCAGTGGGAATCAGCGAAAATGCTGGGGGATGATTGTTCCATCCCTTGTGGGATTCATTCAAGAGTACATTATACATTGTATATCTATTGTTGTTGGAAAAATATTTGCTTCAGAGTGGTCCCATATTCGAGTAATGTGCAGTTTAAGGCCCCGTCACTGTACAGGCATGATAACCTGGAAACATCATACTGCACATTACTTGAATATGAAACCATTCTGAAGCAAATGATTGTTCACACAACAATTGATTTATAATGTACTCTTAAAAGAATCCCACAAGGAATGGAACAATTATCCTCCCGTATTCCCACTGATTCCCACTGATCAGTTACTAGCCATCCCCTTTAAGAGTGAAGCAAACACTCTGGAAAAGTGTGAACTGAGAAAAGAGTCTCTGAAGTACAGGGTCTATTCAAGCGCTTTTTACCAAGCCGTATTAGTTGTGTGATGAAAGGGACAAATTTAAAAGCACGTGATGTAAACCACTAGAGCGAGAACAATTAAGGGATTATTACATTAAGCTGAAATTGAGCGTGCTCTGTTAACACATTCTGTCCCTGTTAAATGCCAACTTTCAAAGAAGTAGAATTGCCCTTTCAAAAGTTATTAGTCTTAAAGTGAAGAGTGTGCAAAGGCTTTCAAGAAATGAAAAGGGGCCTCTATGCAGCCATACCTGATCATTCTACTCTCCCCCCAAAAGGATTGTAGAAAAACTGCTGAAATCACACTTTCCTTTTCATGTCATGACGCAAATCTCTCGTTTGAAGAGGCTACACCCCAGTAAATAATGCCAGTGCATATCTTGGCAATCAATGACTTAAAGTCAAAGATATAAAACACCTGTTTCTTGACCCTGGCCTAATCTAAACATCAGTCATCGCCACAGCGCCACAGGAGGGGGGGGAGGGGCACCGCGAGAGGAGGAGATTGTTTTGGTTTGGCATGGGCCATGTAGCTCCATGGTGCGTGTGTGTGTATACGTGTGTGTGTGTGAGTGTAGACATTCAGCGTATGCAGACAGAGCATGCCTGTACTGTAGTGACCGGAACTATTGTCATTCCATTTTGCTCTCCCCTTCTCCCTCCCCCATCTCTCCCCCCTCTCCCTCCCTCTCTCCCCCTCGCTCCCTCTCTCTCTCTCTCTCTCTCTCTCTCTCCCTCTCTCTCTCTTTCTCAATGATCCAGTCAGCAGGCTGATTGTAACCAGGGAGGTAGTCTCACCTCCCCGTTGTAACTCACTGCCAAATAGCACATTGTCAGCACCGGCAAACTGGCAATGCTCTCCTTCTTATTCCTGTATTTTCGTTATTTACGGGTCGATTTTTTTCGTTCGAAATGTAAAATGGATGACCATAGAATTTCTCAATAGAATATAAAATTGAAAACTTTAGATAGGATAGAGAAAATTGAGTTCACTTTGAATGGTCTGCCACAGGCAGATATCCTTATCATGCTCTTATGTAATACGACAGCTGCTTTCTCAACGATCCAGTCAGCAGGCTGATATTAACCAGGGAGTAGTCTCACCTCCCCGTTGTAACTCACTGCCAAATGGCACCGGCAAACTGGCAATGCTCTCCTTCTTATTCCTGTATTTTCGTTATTTACGGGTCAATTTTTTTCGTTCGAAATGTAAAATGGATGACCATAGAATTTCTCAATAGAATATAAAATTGAAAACTTTAAAAAGGATAGAGAAAATTGAGTTCACTTTGAATGGTCTGCCACAGGCAGATATCCTTATCATGCTCTTACGTAATACGACAGCTGCTTTCTCAATGATCCAGTCAGCAGGCTTGTAACCAGGGAGGTAGTCTCACCTCCCCGTTGTAACTCACTGCCAAATAGCACATTGTCAGCACCGGCAAACTGGCAATTCTCTCCTTCTTATTCCTGTATTTTCGTTATTTACGGGTCGATTTTTTTCGTTCGAAATGTAAAATGGATGACCATAGAATTTCTCAATAGGATATAAAATTGAAAACTTTAGAAAGGATAGAGAAAATTGAGTTCACTTTGAATGGTCTGTCACAGGCAGATATCCTTATCATGCTCTTATGTAATACGACAGCTGCTTTCTCAACGATCCAGTCAGCAGGCTGATATTAACCAGGGAGTAGTCTCACCTCCCCGTTGTAACTCACTGCCAAATAGCACCGGCAAACTGGCAATGCTCTCCTTCTTATTCCTGTATTTTCGTTATTTACGGGTCAATTTTTTTCGTTCGAAATGTAAAATGGATGACCATAGAATTTCTCAATAGAATATAAAATTGAAAACTTTAAAAAGGATAGAGAAAATTGAGTTCACTTTGAATGGTCTGCCACAGGCAGATATCCTTATCATGCTCTTACGTAATACGACAGCTGCTGGAGTCATCAAACCCTGGCTTGGCCTCCAGGTTTGTCACGCTGAGCAGAAAGTTTATTTGTAATGGACAAGTACTTCGACTCCCAACTCTCAAACGACAGATAAACGCACCCCACTTTGGAAAAATTCGGCTGGGGTCTCGCCTCAAACGAGAGATTGACGGCATGTTGTGATCCCAAATAAAAATGTAACATTGAATGAGGATATCTCTTTCAGAAAATATGAAAAACTGGGAACTCAAGATTGTCTCGGTTGACCCATTTGACCCCCTTGTTTTGGAGTCCTCACGTAAAATCAAGGGGTGCGACTGTTTGATGGTTTTGCGATGCACGGTCACACGTTCATGTATGGTACTTCAATCTATGGTGCAATGTATACGTTACAAAAAAAAAACCCGCCTTCTCACTGCATTACGAAATAGAATGTTATTTGACAGTGGTAGCTGTAAAGGTTTTGTTTTGTTAAGTACATTTTGAAATAATACCTTTGCTATTGAGGTAGGGAGCAAATTTGATAGACAATTATAAAAGAAAAATGGTCTGAAAGTTTTTATCTTCCATGGATATTTGGAAATCTAAATGTATACCTATATAAAAGTAACGTGCTGCAATCGCATTCAGTACCTTTGTTACCAAACAGCCAACAACTGAGTAAATTATATTTTCTTGGAAGATTCTATTTGATTTTGGAGTGTATCATAGAAGGAAAATATTAAACTGGTTACTTTTGCACTGAACCATGAAATTCTTGGGATACAATGCTTTTATCCTTCTGCGTACAGAGTGTATTCAGTTTCAGTCGTTTTTTTAGAGTATTATCACAAGTATATTAGAACTTTAGAACTGCCATGATTAGACTTAAAGGGTATATTATTCTGTTCCTATTCGATCCAAATTCATCTTTATTTAGATTTAAAATAAAACAGGGAATATACAATGCATTAACAGAACATATTTATATATGATAGGTTCAAAAACGTACATTAACAAAACACATGAGATCATGAGTAACAACATAATTGCATTTATAAGCCTTAAGATTCATACATTATGTACAGTACATCTATTATGCATAGTAATAAGTTTCCCTGTAGAGTTATATCTAGAGCTTACAAATTAAACATGACTAGAACATATTATGACACTTTGTTTTGAAATATGTCAACCCTGTTATATTTCATTAATTATTCTTTTTTTTTCTAAGCCGCAGGACAACTTTTTATTTAGAAGGAAAATAGGGGACATTTTTTTTTCCTTGAGAAAAAAAAAATGTTCTGAGGTTCTGCCTTCCTGTACAATAATTTCATACATGTGATTCCTACATGAAAAAAAGATGGAAAATAAATGTTATACAAACTTGAAACTTGAGAAAAATAAATCAGAGGAATCGTCCGAAATATAGTAAGTTTTATCGCGTAATTTTCCACGTTGTAAGTTGGAAAGTTCATTTTCAAGTGTACTGGACAGCTGGAAATATGTCTGTTACTGTTTTTTCAGCTGACCCGTTGCAAGTGCGTCTTGTAAATGGTGTTGATGAGTCCGAAGGCAGGGTTGAGATCTTCTACAATGGCAAATGGGGGACGGTCTGCGACGATTATTTTGGCGACGAGGATGCGCAAGTCATTTGCCAGATGCTCGGATACCGCGGACCAGCGATCGCGCAAGGGTCGGCAAGGTACGGCGCAGGGAGCGGCGATATCGTCCTGGACGATGTGATGTGTCTCGGGGTAGAATCCAACATTGCTCAATGCAGCCACCTCAGCTATGGCGTAAATAACTGCGGGCACTACGAGGATGTTGGAGTGAACTGCAGTATTCTCCAAGGCAAGTATAAGACGGATGTAGTTTCGCATGGTTGGACATGTATAGCTACCAATGTTTTAATTTCGTTATTCAAATGAAAATAGGCCATTTATACAATATAAAACAGAAGAAAAATATACACAGCCAGAAGAAACGGAAGACTGGCTGTTCCACCTTACTTACAAAATTCAACGTTTCTTCCATGGAGCCCCACATTTGTCGTACAAAGTAGGCTAATTCACTACATATAAAAACGTGAAAGAAAAAAAAAACTCAATGAAAGGATTCTATAATACAGCTAAAGTGATAAAGTTTACAACAATTGAAGACAAGGCAAAGAAATAAGAATAAACCAAAAAAGACAAATATTGGTTACTACTATTGTACATCTTTGATTTCTTTTTACTGCAATGCGCTATATAGACAATCAGGTAATATTATTTGAAGGATCATAAATTTCATTCTGTTATTGATTATGTATTGATAATCCCCATTGACAATGAAATCCCTTTTTCAATCATTAGAAAAACGTTTATGTAGATTCAGATCCTGGTTAGAACGGAATGAATAATTCAAAATCTTCGATAAACACAATGAAATTAAACACATGAATGATGATGTTTGCAAAAATTTGGCACGTTAATATATTATTATACGTGTGTGTCTTTCGTAAGGGCATTCAAGAAATTCCCAGGCCAAAATTCCATGAATATGCGAAGTAAAAATATAAGAAAATTAACTAACTTTCATAATTTACGGTCAACTTTATTTGGGAGTCTTAGAACGGCTGACAGAGAACCTTGTGTACGTGAATACCAAGTAACTTTCCCTTAATTAAACTGTGGCAGAATAACAGATTTGTAAATCAAATTACCTTAAAAAAAAAAAAACTCGATGCATTTCCAACATGCCTTAATCCTCCAAGATTACCGATTACTTGGGTTCATGAGACCGACACCCACGATTCACACATCCCGCCAATTCGACAATGAAAAAAGGTCCTTGCGTCATACAGCCCATGAGTTTGACGCTAAGATAAAAGCAGCCCACGAATTAAACTTTGCAACAAGGACTATGAATTGTGTTGGTCTCGTGGTAATTTTGTTTGCTTAGTGTCGAACTCATAGCCTATACTTCTCGGGGGACGCGGTACGACGAGTGGACTGTGTGACTCATGCGTTGTATGACTCCTGGGCTGCATGATTCTTGGATATTGAACTCGTGACGTACACCCATACAATTTATTATTGCTTTTCCTATATTTTTTACTATGATTTATTTATATGAATATATCAAATTTCAACTCATGTTCGATATAAATTCGAATCCATTTTGTTGTTTCAACATAATCCACCCATTGAATTTTGGTAACTTTTATCAAGTTACATTTAGTCTATAACAGCATACAAACGATTGTAAGTATCGTGCCAAAATGCATACTGACAGTTTTTGTATAAGAAACTAATGATATGTTATGTGATGCTCATAGATCAAAAATTCTATCTCTCTTTTGAAAATGGACTGTAGACTGTTAACATATAATTGGAGTCGTAAGTGTTAAACTGTATCGTCCGCATAAAGCAGAACCCGATTTGACTGAAAAATGCGAGGCAGGCTATTAATAAAAACACAAGTAATCAAAGGGCCATGAAGAGAGCCCCGGGGCGCGTCATGGGTTCAAATACATTTCAGCACAAAAGCCTTGTTGACATTAATAATTACCCCTCACCTATAGTTAGACAGTTCTCAAACGACTTCAAAGTTACCATATTTATGCCAATCGTTGCCAATACTAGATAATTGGGTGAGCATTTGATAGTGTCAAATGCTCTCCCTAGGTCGACGAGAATGTTCCCCGTGTATTCGTTTTCATCCACGGCCAAGAGCTGAGTTGAATTGAAAAACAACAACACAATTCATCTCTTACGTTCACGAAAGTAGTCACAGTGGAATTACTTTTCCTCAATACAGATTTGACTGGTGCTGATAAACCATTGTTAACAGATGGGGTGATATTTGCAACAAAACTATGCGCTCAAGTACTTTTCTGATACTATAGGCAGCAGATAAATTGACCTACAATATCATGGGAATGGAATAATCTATCTTCTTAATTGGTTGTGCCTATTTACAGGGAAAAAAAAAACATTTTTTTTTAATCGGCAAATCACATGCATTTCAGAGTCCCCAGTTCCCAGGTTTGAAGTGCGACTTGCCGGAGGACCAGATGACACCCGAGGTCGAGTTGAAGTGTACTACGAGGGTCAGTGGGGAACAGTATGTGACGACTCGTGGGACATAGACGACTCAAACGTGGTGTGTCGGATGCTGGGCTTTGAGGGCGCCCTAGGTTATTCTTGCTGCGCTGAGTACGGCGAGGGATCTGACCCGATTCTGCTGGACGACGTCCGATGCAGACCCTTTCATTATGAATATAATCAGAACTTGGGAGCATATCCACACAACCGAATCGGCGTGCACAACTGCGGCCACCATGAGGACGTTGGTGTGGAGTGCATCCCGCCAGATAAATTCATGCTAGAAACAAGGATTAATACATTGTAATGATTTTCTAACACTCCGCTGGACGCATTTAATCTTTTGGAAAGACGAATATCAACAGAAATGGTAGATGAATATTGAAAAAAAAGTAAAGGGTTTCTCTGTACAACGTTATATTAAAAACAGTGGGGTTAGAATGGTGAAAAGACGTATTATTATGAGAACGTGGAACCAGATCAACAAGAAAAAAATGGCAAGATGATAGACGCTGTTCATTTAACTGATCAAGCCAATCGAATGAAGTTAATGTTTTACCGACATACTCAGAATCTGCTCATTGAAAGCCAAAACACTGTTCTCACTGGGGCTCAAATATCCTCCTCCATTTGGAATTTGCTTGCATAATATAACATCTATTAGAACTACCAAGAAACTTGTCTGGCTGATGCTATTTGCCAGGATGCTGAGTCGTTTGGAAGTTGTTGTTTTTTGTTTGTTTTTTAAATCAAGAGTGTAAAATAATTTAGATTTATACCAGAGGCACCCTCCCCATTTATTAGTAAGTGGGTAGAACGTTAAGTAACGATCGATCTAACTGTCCTAAAATAGTATTTACTAACAAACTGCATTCTATTCACTCTCTCGCGAAAGATTGGTGGATAGGGTAAGTCTTGTGACCCGATATGTTGATTATCGATAATCGATTATTTGAAAAAGGACGTAGCAACCAACCGCGATCAGGGAGGCCTATGCTCTGAGATTGTAGGCCTATTAACTCCCGGCGAACCTTTGAACGAGACGACGCCGAAGTGGTGTGTCGAATGTTGAGCATTGGGGGCGCTGTTAAGGCAAGGTGTAGCGCCCCCTATGGCGAGGAATCTCACCCAGTTTGGCTGCAAAACTTCGAATAACTTTTACATCATAATGCTTTTATGTGGAAACATTTCCTATGCTTTTTGTTGGGCATGATGATTTTTATTGGTCTAATAGCTTTCAAATGAATGTGTCAAAAATGTCTCTTTGATCATCAGAATGCCCATTATTTATGATTGCTATTGATCCCCTAAAGTCCAAGATCAACCATTTAAAAGAGACCACACGATCTCCAGTGGTCCTTTTAATGGTGTATAATGCAATTTCGATCCCCAGTTGCAGTCTTTACTTGACCAAAATAAAACCATGCCATCTGCAAAGGAATAGACGATCAGAAGACCATTATCTTATGGCGTATTTCTAGCATTGTTATATCAAGGATTCACCCCCCTAAAAAAAAAAAAAAAAAAAAAATCATTATACCCTTATACTAAAATTTTGCCTGATATTTTAATGGCCCAACAAAAACAGTCACATTCTACTTTAGCATTCAAGATCCTGTGGTGGTTCTTACAATAGGCCTACTGTCATCTCTACAATTAGATAACACTAGGCTCGTTTTTAGGAATTCTTCGATGCTTTCTAAGTTTAAAAGTTACTTCACTTCATTTATTACCATGTAGCTTAAATGCTCGTTGGTGGAGGTTAAACAAAGTACCGGAAAAAGCAGGATTCGATCGAGGCAAATATTTTCATTTCAGAGCCCACAGCTCTCGGGATTAAAGTCCGACTTGTAGATGGTGAAGATGATTCCCAATGGAGGGTGGAAGTATACCACAATGTGGAATGGGGGACTGTTTGTTGTGACTTTTTTTTTTGGGGGGGGGGGCCTAGAACGCCAACGTGGTGTGTCGGATGTTAGGCTTGGAGTGTGCTGTTAAAACATGGTGTTGCCCCCCCCCCCCCCCACCCCGTGACCAGGGATTTGACTCAATTTGAAGACCAAAAATATTTGTCATTGAAAAGTGTGCATCGGATCTTCCAGTTACAAAATGTTAAAGTTCCCTCATGCTGGATTGTGCTTTGCCCTTCCCAACCCTTCCGTCGCTCACTTCCCCGATATGAAGTAAGTACCTCTTTGATTAAATTGTCCTTCATTTTCCATAAAATATGTGTAAATGATGTTATTATTTTCATTCAGTTAAAGAGTAAACGCTCCCTCGTGTCGAAGGGTTTGGGGATACTGAGACTACGACTTATCTACTCTTTGAGGATGTACAATTTTCTCAACATAACACCTATATAGGGAGCGCCAGTAGGCCGATTAATGACGATCATAAGAATGCAAGAACTTCCTCCAGTGGAAAGTGGTTTCCCCTCCGACACCCTCCACCAGCTCATTGCCTTGAATATACTAGTACTTATTCTGCCTACACTTTTGATAAACACAAGAACCTAGTATTTCATCAACAGTATGAAGAATAAAACCCGAGATTTTTGTAGTCTGGTTGAAAAGTTAAAAGAATTTCAGGTAATCCCGGCCATTTTGGACGCCATCTTTGGTTGCGGAAAGACCTCAATGAGGATGTATGAGGACTTTGAGTATGTTATTTTGGACAATTTTCGGGACCTATCCTGACAAAGTCAGCTTGTTAACATGTATATCCAGGTTTAAGCAAATGTTGTCCTAATGCTCTTGGACTATTATTGTACGTTGTTTCACAACAATACTATTGCTATTCCCACTGGAAGGGAGCGCCACATCTCAAAAAACAGACTGCGTTCCTATTTCAGGATTTGTTCCATAGTTCGATTACACTTGATCAAACTAAGATATGTGGCTATGCCAATTTTCATGAATTTTCGACATACATCGTTTTGCTATCTCAAGTCAACGTCTCGAGTAGGCGGCTGGAACAGTAAGAGGGCAGAGTGCATGGAGGTGTTCCGCGGCGATATTCACTCGCACAACGTGGCGTGCACCGGGGACGAATAGAACCTGGCCGAGTGTGAATAGAACGACATTGCTGACCATACCTGAAATCTTCGGCAATCGCTGGAGTTGTCTGCAGCTCTTACCTTACAATACAGATTTTCCCGTTTACACCTCTTTGCCTAGAAAGTACACTAATTACTAATTAGTATTGATGAAAAATGTATTAAGCTTTCTTTCTCTGTTCTCATTACCCTGAGTAGTTTGCGACTGACGTGTTTAATCTTCTTTTCTTAAATCTGTTCACAGCTCATTGTATGCGTAAATTTTAATTATGTTCGGATGTACACACTACTAGAGTATAATTATGCCTTACTGTGTTGAAAAGAGAAGTGACTGTCTCTCACCATATTTGTAATGTATGTTATATGCAGAAAATTCAGAATGAATTCTTTTGAATTTGAATTTGAATTGATTCAAATCTAAGTCTGCTCGGATTCCATCTAGCATCTCTAATAGTAGGTTATTTACTTTTCTTTAAATATGTTTCAAGGTTGCTTTCCCTTTGCTTTTCCGATTGTTATCAGAAAACAAACAATTCAGAGCACAAGTAAATTGAAATATGGCATTAATTTATTAACAACTGATTTTTGTTCATCATGAAACTCAGGCACGTCAGCCACATATAATTGAAGAAATCGATTAATGCAATACAGTTAAAGCAAGCTTGCTGCTTTTAATAGCCAAACTTTTAAATGTTGTAAAGTTTAAATCCATTTAGACTCTTCTCACTAAAGATTCACGCCAAAACAGAGACTGGGTTCTGAAAATCTTGGACTGCCAAGAATGGCAGGACCTTCGGGAAAAGTGGACTTACATAACACTGGTGGCGCTCTCCAAGAATTATCATGTTAATATGGTCATATTGCAGTTCTTTTTCTTATTGTGATATCATGATACTTGTTATATACTTATTATAATACGTATCATCCTCGTATAGATCAAGTTCATGAATATCATTATGTCTTTGATAACTATTACTGTAAAACGAGAAATTTTCGCGTGCATTTTAATTTCGCGAATTTCGCGAGCCCCAAAATTCGCGAAATTAAAATGCACGCAAAAGCTTTTGTCTACACTACATGCATTGAATGCCAGTAGCAATTCCCGAAAATTTCATACCACGAAAAAGGCTGTCGGCTCCAATTCGCGAAAATTTCATGCCGCGAATATATCATGTTTTACAGTATCATACTCAGAGACAAACAGCATGACTTAGCTTGCCACTTCATTTGGGATACAATTTCAAATTAAACGGGATTATATTCTATGCAAAGAAAGAACAGATCTGGGGGTGGGGGGTAGGGGACGTTAATCACTTAGAAATGGAATATATAAGTATAAAATGCACTTAGTATAATATGAAGTATTATGTTGAATTATGACATTAACTGGATAAATGTAATTATTCACTGGACTGACATTTGGCACATAGCCTATCCAAAAAGTGCATGAATAAAAAAAAAAACTGGATTGACATACAAACACTTGGAAATGCATGTATCGCGGATATAATGATTTATTCGAATTTCATTTGATCGGTAAGAAAATATGACGGAGCATCCTGGAAAAAATTACGAAGTGAGACATTGCTTATTGACACTTAAACACTCAAAATGACGTTATACGAATCCAGGAAAATATAGAAATAGTACAGGTGACTTAGCAATCAAAAATGTAACATAGTGAATGTGTACTTCGTTGGGAAATGTACGGTGATTAATTAATTTTTTTTTTTTGTAACCGTTGTCAACCTCACAAATCTGTTACGAATATAGCTATATTGTTACTTATTCACTGTAAGTATTTGTAAGTGTGTCATCACCTGCCATGTGTCAAAAATAGGACCATGGGCCTGGTATATATATGGCACAATGCCCTTTGTTTTTATTCATCAACAATATCAAAACATGATTACAACAATACAATGTCATTCTCGTATGATATCAAGTACCTGATTATTATAATCTCTTTTATAACTATTGACATTCTCAAAAACAAACAGCATGATATAGGTTCCCAGTCCATTTAGGATACAATTTCCAATCAAATGGGATTATGTTTGCGATTTTACCTACGATATATACGGTGTAAGTAATTACAGTCAATGTTAGAAAATTAGATGGTTACACTTGTTAATGGTGCTGGTGAAATAATTATAGATTATACGCTTGGAACAAAATAAGCTGTCTGGTTTTCATTGGTTAGATTTTTCGTCAGCTATTGTCTGTTGCGAGGGAGAACCTGGTATTGAAGGGTTTGGGTTTGTATTAGCTGCTCATTTTTTTTTTCAGTTCTAGTGCAGTTTAATGTGTGTATATATGTGACCGTGCATCACAAAACGAACAAAAAGTTGCACCCTTTGATTTTAACCGAGGACTCAAAAAGGGTGAAACGGGTCAGCCAAGTTAATATTGAGTTTTTCATATTTTTTTTTGAAATAACTACACTTCTTCTACATTACTCTTAAGTTTGGGATCATAAAATAAATGGGAAAATGTATCTTTCAGCAGCTTTTATGCAACTCTTTCTTTGAAAAGTAGTGAGATCAGGTATGTCTTTGGGTGCGTTTATCAACTCCATTTCTCGGCAGAAACAGGTTATCCAAACAGCTTTCAAGGAATTTTTACGAGTTGATAAACGCAAAGCTGTTTTGAAAGCCCTTTAGGAAAGCCTTTTCGAAAGCCCAAAATTTGTGGCTATCCAAACAGGGTTCCTAAACAGGTTTTCAGAAACCTGTTCGTAAAAGCCTTTTGGAAGTTGATAAACGCAAAGCTGTTTTGAAACGGCTTTGTAGTCTTGTACTTCAGTACTTGTACTTCTCCTCGGGTCGAATAGCGCAATGCAGCTGTGCAGTGACAGGCCTGTTAAAAAATCGTGTTCGCGAAGAGAGTTGATAAACGCAACTATTTTGAAAGCCGTTTCTAAAGGTCTTTGGAAAGGGCTATCGAAAGCCGTTTAAACAGGGGAAAGTTGATAAACGCATGTACGCCAAAGTCTCATGCCGCCACTTGGAAATATTTGAAGTATGTGCTAAACTGGAGCTGCCTCACAGATAGGAAGACAATTGATTCATGTGGCATTGCATCATGACTCGTCACTCTCAAAGGAAGATATGTCTTTATAATGGTAATTGCTTTTCTCCGTCCCTTCTTAGAAAACAAGCGGCACATTAATAGTACAGGCAGTCAGGGCTTTGGAAAGGGCTCTCGAAAGGCCTATGGAAAGGGCTTTCGAAAGCCGTTTAAACAGGGGAAAGTTGATAAACGCCGCCTCTGAGGCCCTTTTTCATTTCTTGATAACCCTTTCCACACTCTTCACTTTCAAGTCTGATAACATTTGGAGGAATAAGGCTACTGCTTTGAAAGTCGGCAGTAATCATGGACAGAATATGTTAATAGAGCATGCTCAATTTCAACGTGACCAGATATTTCCTTCATTGCTGTTGCCCCAGTGGTTTACATTCTGTTTTTGTCCCATTCATCGCACAGCTAGCACGGTTTGGTAAAGATTACGCGCTTGAATTCTCGGTTCACACTTTTCAAGTCTGTGTGCTTTCTTTTCAATATCTAAATAAGTTAGGAGATTCCATTTCAATTGAGCTATACATCATTTCAAAGCTTAACCCTAAAAAGACTGGGGGGGGGGGGGGGCTAAAAGGCTCCCCCCTCAAAATTTCGCGCGATTACTCTGCAACACGCAATGTTCTCGCCGCGATGCTCTATGACTTTTTTCTTTCGAGTTTCCCGCACATTTGGACACCAAATTTGTAACGCCCGGGGGTACTGCGGTTCTGAAGTTACATAACTTTTTGTACATGCACGTGAGGCCGCTGGAAATGGCTCAAAAATGTGATTTTGTGTACAAAGTCAATGCAAATTGAGTTTTTTCACATGGTTCATATAAATATGCTTATTTTTACTCTCAATGGCTAAAATTAATTTGTTTTAGGAGTATTGTGCTTCAAAAAGTGTCTGCCACAAATTTTGTTAAAAGAACAACAAAAACAAAAGGTAGAAAAACAAAGAAATACATAAGAAATTCATAAAACAATAAAATACATAAGAAATTAATTTTGATACCGAATTTTTTTCAAGTACATTTGTCAAGAATGCCACAAGCAATAATCAGACCAAAAATGAGCACTTTTGGAGCTTTATTTACTGATTTAGATCAAAGAGTCTGATTTCTCGCATAGATTAGCATAATTAATCAAAATAAAATAAAAGAAGACTATTTTGGAAAATTTAGATATACGATCTTTTAGATTACATCGCACACTACCATTGTGCAAATATCCGCGGCGATCGCGCAATCCACGGACGAGATCTTAAGGGGGGGGGGGGGGGCTTTAGGCCCCCCAGTCTTTCGAGCTACCAAATAGCCCAGTCTTTTTAGGGTTAAAGTCTGCTCTTTCAGAATCTGCCCTTAACCAAAAATCCACTTCTGGTGACTTTTTATTTGTTTTGTGATGCCGGGTAAGGTCTTGTGACTTTTATACATATTATGTATATGATGTGTTCGTGTGTGTGTGTGTGTGTCAGTGTTCATAATAATTCCAATGAATTTTATTAACCCTGCACAAATCTAGGGATAACATTCATTAAATTATTTAAATACAAGAACACACACAAACAACACAACTACGCAGAGACAAATGCACGTTGATATACATGAAATATAATTTTATACACAACATAAAAACATGTATAAACATGTATTTGTAGTACTCTTGACTTCACCTGGAAACTTTGAAATCATTAGCAACAAGCAAACTTAAAAGTAAGATATTCAAGTTGAAAATAAGAGGAATCCGATAAGACAATCCAAATAGGCCCTATAAACGTCTTCCCTCTTTGTTGAAGAGAACGACATTGGTTTACATACACAAACTTTGATTAAAGCCGGTCTGCACTGGCCATTATTTCGATGCCAGAACTTTTTGTAAAGAGCGCCATCTATCAAAACTTCCGGTGGCCGGGTTACATCCATAGAACTCTAGTCAGAACTCTAGTTCTGTGGTTACATCGTTTGTGGCTGATCGCCGCCTGCATGCCGGTCAGCGCAAGATCTCACAGCAGCTGTGCGCAGAGCCGAGAGAACACACACAAGCAGTGCATAATACGGTGGGGTACCGAGAGCCCAGCCCGGCCCGCCCGGCGCGGCATGCCCGGCGCGGCCTCGATCTTTCGGCCGATCGCGAGGGAACGGGTTACTTGACGCGAGAGAGATCCGCGACAATCCATTCACTCAGCCAAATGACCTACTCGCTATACACCATACCAGCGCAGCGAGCAGAAAAACATCGCTAGGCGGTGAATTAGTGTAATGTGGCCGTCGGTTTCTTCGTCGGGCCAGCTGATAGAGATATCTACATGATGTGCAGTAAAATATTCCTTCAAATTTCATGCTCTTTATTGAGTTTTCATGAAGTCCAACACAATGAGTGATGAAAGCTCCAGATGCATTTACGAATATCTCTCACACATAAATCTTTGCTACTACTAACAGTTAGACGGTAAGAGTTATAGATCTAAACGTTAGTAGTAATAGTACTACCACTAGGCCTAGTAGTACCAGAACAAAATGTACATGCGGTTCCTATATCTATGTGCTGTCCCCCTGCCCTGAATATTATTATCACACATGTGAGAAATGACACCAAGCTAATATCTCGAGATTGCAATTGGGAAACAGATAACATATCGTGAATTGATCATGATTTCCCTTCCTAGAAATGTCATTCGACAATTTGTTGAGGCTGGGTTAGTGAGGAACAATAACCTTAAACGCTAAAATGAAAACGTCCATACTGATTGATAGTGATACTGATAATTAAATATGGCCCGTTATGGGTCTAACGCTACACCGTACACGTTCACTAATTGACTTAATCAGGCCTAGGTCTAGGTCTAGTCATTAAGTCATCATAGACACTTCTTGTCGTAAGTTGGACGTCAGTATTTATTGTAATAATCACTGAAAAAATGTGAATAAGGTTGTTTTAAATTTTGTCATCGTTCATCGCGATGTTATGAAGATCAACGGCAACGCAGCGGTAATTCGAGTAACGGTAACGTTAGTCGTTACATGGATTTGGAAGGTTATAAATTCAGCGTTCAGTGAATGTCATTTGCAACTGAATAAAAAGTAGGTACAATTGTATATCATACAAGTTGAGTTTCATCCACCTTGGCTTATCAGAGGCTTCTGACTCAGTCTGAGTGGACGTGGAAACTTTCACGACGGGTTGATCCCGCAATCCTGGCACACAGCTTCACTGTAAGCTCGACACCAGTGCTGATGGCAAGATGCCCAGTGGTGGACATCCAGCAGCTAGCAGATGACCAGCAAAGTCATCCTGTGTTGAATGGCTTGATGGGCCGTCAAGGGCAACTGGATCTGGATCTGGATCTGTTACTCTGAAAAGCTCAGGTTGAGCATCACTCAGAACGTGACTGTGACTGGAGCGTTGTTTAGTCCAAATGCAAATGCTTTTGTAGAGCTGTTTTGAAAGCATTTGTGCTTGTTATTGATGTAAGTTCTTCAGGCAATTTGTTCCACTCTCTTGCCATTTGGGGGAAATATGAGGATAGGTGGGGTTGAGAATTCGATCGTGGAATCACCAGTTGTTTAGGTTTACAGCTCCTAGTTTTTATCCGTTTGCTTATGACAGAGTTCTGGAAACTCAAGAAGGTATTGATGTCTAGGTCGACATGGTCGTGAATGATTTTGTGGAACATGACGAGGCTGTTGAGTTGTCTTCTGTGCTGGAGAAGGGGTAGTTTGAGGTTCCTTAACATAATAGAAACAGAACTGTGATTACTGAAGTCTCCTGTGATTGTGCGAGCTGCTCGACGTTGAACGGCCTCGATCTTATCGATGTTTTTCTTTGTGTGGGGGGACCATACAGAACTGCAGTATTCCACATGAGGTCGAACTAAGCTCTTGTAGGCTTGGGTTTTTACATGGGTTGGGGCATTGTTGAGATTTCTTTGGATGAACCCATTAACACTGTTGGCCTTTGCCGAGATATTATCTATGTGACTGTTCCACTTCATATCTGATGAGAGGGTGACTCCTAGGTATTTATGCTGATTTGTTTCTCTAAGGGTGTGGCCCGAGAGTGTATAGCGATGGAGGACGGGTGATCGTTTCCTTGAGAATCGCATGACATTACACTTCTCTGGCTTGAAATTCATCTGCCATTTTCTTTCCCAGGTTTTTAGGGAGTGAAGGTCATTTTGAAGTGCAATACAATCCTTCGTATCTTTAATGGGGCGTAGTAGGAGGCAGTCATCTGCGAAGAGGCAAACTCTGGACGTCAGACCATTTGGCAGATCGTTAATGTAACATAAAAACAAGAGAGGTCCCAATACTGTGCCCTGAGGGACTCCAGAGTCTACATGGATGGGTTT
This sequence comes from Diadema antillarum, assembly GCF_040938485.1. Classification (NCBI taxonomy): domain Eukaryota; kingdom Metazoa; phylum Echinodermata; class Echinoidea; order Diadematoida; family Diadematidae; genus Diadema; species Diadema antillarum. The sequence continues at coordinate 297,969 of NW_027271607.1, forward strand.
AGAAGACTTGCCTTGGATGACAACAGACTGCTCTCTGTCAGTAAGGAAAGCTGTTATCCAGGAGAGGAGGGGGCCTCTTACTCCATAAAACTTTAATTTATGGAGCAGTCGTTGATGAGGCACCTTATCGAAGGCTTTAGCAAAATCTAATATTATTGCATCCACTTGTTTTGTGCTGTCGGTTCCATCTAATATGTGGTGTATTGTGGACAATAGTTGGGTTTCGCATGATCTTCGTGCTCTGAAGCCGTGCTGGTTGTCACTTAGAATATTAAACTCTTCGAGATGATTCATGACATGTCGGTAGATGATATGCTCAAGTATTTTGCAGACAGCCGAGGTGAGGGAGATTGGTCTATAGTTTGCAGCATCTGTTTTACAGCCTTTTTTGAAAATTGCTGAAATGTTGGCTTTTTTCCAATCTTTAGGGAGTTTCCCGGTTTCAATACTCTGTGTGAAAATGATTTGGAGGATTGGAGAAATCTCCTCTGCGCACATCTGCAGCACATAGGGGCTGATTCCATCAGGACCAGGAGATTTGTTAACCTTGAGATCCTTCAAAAGTTTTGTTATTCCATTAGTGCTTATTTCTAAATCTGGCAAGGCTGGGTAAGGACTCTGTCCTAGAGAAGGAATGGAGGATGTGTCTTCTTTGGTGAAGACAGATCGGTACTGCCTGCTAAGTACCTCTGCTTTATCAACTGCACTACTAACCAGGGATCCGTTGCTAACTAGGGCTGGGATGCCACATGATTCCCGTCTACGGTGTTTCACAAATGACCAAAACTTCTTGACATTAGTCTGTAAAGATTCAAAAATGGTTGTCGAGAGATATTCCTGCTCTGCTTTTCTTAGATTACGTTGGACTTCCTTCCTTAGCGACTTGTATCGCTTCCACTGTCGTTCACAGTTGGTAGATTTAGCAGTGTAGAAAGCTCTATTCTTTTTCCTAATTAATCGTTGCAGGGGTCTTGACAACCATGGAAGATTAAATCTGGATGATTTGATTGATGAGGGTACGTTTCTATGCACAGAGTCCAAAAGTGTAGATTTGAATCCCTCCCAATTCTCGTTTACAGATGACTGGTTGTAGTTACCCTCAAGTTTGGTTCGAAACTGGGTGAGGTCCTCTTTAAGGCCTTCCACATTTGCTTTGTGCCAGTGAAAGATCCTTCTGCGTTCGGACCTCTGTGTACATGGTCTTGTGCTTGCATCAGCAATTATCTTAAAATGATCTGATATTCCAGGCTCTGTCTTCAAAGGCTGGAAGCAGCTTGGATTTGAAACACACAGAAGGTTTAAAATGTTTTGAACACTCAATGATTTAGTTTGATGATTGTGATTCGGTTCATGTGCTAACTGAACGAGAGAGAAATCATCTAACAAACTGAGTAGTTCATTCGTTAGTTCTGCAGGGTAATTGCACTCAGGACCCGGTTTGCGACATGGGACGTTCCAATCAATGTCTGGGACATTAAAGTCTCCCCCAATCCACACTACTGGGTTTTTCTTCCAATTAATCTTGGCGAGGGAGTCTCTTAGTTTCTTTATAGGGGTAGAACCCTGGTTTGGTGGACGATAGAACACACATAAATAAACTGGTCTTGCATTAGTCATTTGGATAGAGATCCACAATAATTCAGCATCAACATCGAGAGACTCCATTGGGGTTGCAATGAGGTCATTCCTGACAGCTATAAAAACACCACCGCCTGGTCTCTCTTCCCTGTCTTTCCTGTAGGCCGTGTAATTGTCTGGGATGCATTCATTACTAATGATATCAGGTTTCAGCCAGGATTCTGTGACTAGGATAACATGGGGGTTTGAATCCTTCACACTTTCTGCGAATGCCTCTTTCTTTCCAATGAGGCTACTGCAATTTGTCATCATAAGTCGTATGTTGTCCTTACTCTTAATCTTAATCTTATCCCCTTTGTTTCTACAGCTAGGCACTCCTCTGGTTCTGGTTTTGCCCCGTGTCGATGTAGGGCGGGGGGAGGATGTTGCTACTGGTTCTGAAAATTTGTTAGGAGAGCGACTACTATCCAGATCTGAAAAAAATACTGTTTGATCATTCCCTGCATCGAGGTCGGGCAATACTGAGAAGTGATTATTATCGGTAAAACTGGTGGAGTTGGATTGTAAAAATAAACTGGAACTGAAGTTAGGGAGACCACACTGGATACAGGTCCATGATAGATGTGAGTGGTCAGCAATGATTTGATACATTTCTTTGTTCATAGGAACACATTCACGGTGTATCCAAGTGTTGCAGTGATCACAGCAAATACCGTCCTGGCCATATTTTACGGCTTTGTTGCATACACCACATGGATATTTACAGCGGGGGCCAGGATTAGGGTGGATGTCTCCGGCTAATGATAACATAGCACCAGCTTGTATCACCAACGATAAATGATACAAACATACCACTGACTTGTCATTATAATTCAGCAAGTTGGCATGTACACAAACTACCAGATAATTTGAAGAAAGGATGGATGTAGGTCTGCATAAAAATTGCCGTGAGAATTTCATTTCTTTGCTGTATTCAGTGTCAATTGCCAACAAAAGTGAGGCTTGTTTACTGACGTAATCCAGGTGTTCTAATAATAATGGATTTATGATGGGGTTCGAACTGGCAAGAATCTTGTGCTTGGTTGTTTCGTGGGCACTTATGCTACACATGTTCGGTTCAGCACAGGAAAACACCTCAAATTCATAATCAGAAGCACAGTCACAGGATTCACAGTCGTACTCGAAGAACTGTACATCACGAGAATAAGCAAATGAAGACAAATTCAAAACGATCCCACCTGATAATTCTTGAATACTAAGGCTTAACAGTGGGCTTGGGGTTCCGCAAGCGTTGTGGCGAGTGTAGAGGTGGCTGGTTGCTATCAGTACAGACACGCACATAATTGCTGAGAGTACTGTGCGGGGTTTCACAGTTTCGCGGGCTCCGTGTTTGGCCATCTTGAACTCGTACAGTAGGCTGGATGGACACGACGACAAACTGACTTAAAAAAGACACTCAGTATACGGTAAAAAAATGCTCAAAACTGGATTCAGGCAAGGGCGGGTAGAAACTGCACTCAAATCTCTAAAAAAAATCCACTTTTATTGAAAGTTAAGAAGGTTAAAAAGTTGTAAAAAGCTGCAAAATATCGCAGCGACAGAGCAACACGTCCGTTCACAGTCACAGTCACGCTAAAGGTCCGTTTATCTTGTTCATTTCTTGCCGATAAACAGCTCGCATTTCCTCCCACTGGATCCAGCATTTACCAAGTCATATCCGCGACATACATTATAATCGCAGATTGAACTTCGACACAACGATCAGAATAAACGATCTGAGTGTCGAAGTGTTTGAAAGCGCCGAACATACATGCAGATCTATCGCGCATCGCGAAGTGATAAAACACCATTAGTGACAACCTATATGGTATCGATATCTAGATATCTGTGGTACGTGAATGTATGCACTGGACTGCGCAAGATAATGCGGGAGCGAAGCGAGCCGCTGCTAGGCCATTCCCTACGGGAACCTGGTGATCTGTGTGTTAAGTCTATGGGAATATCAGAATTCAGTATGGAACGGGTTAATTTTGATGCACGCCGCTAGGCATTATGGGAGAAATGCTGGGCACCACAGAGAAAAAATTAGCCTTATGATGGCGCTAGACATGTTTCTTACCAATGCAGACCCACTTTAAGCTTTGATCAAAATTTGGTTCAAAATTTGATATATACTGTAAGTAACAAACCTTTGAATGTATTTGTGACTTAAGCTTTGATTGAAAGCTTAAGATTGAAAATTTGTGTATGCTTTCGTCTATAGTTGAGTCTTTTGACTACCTGTGTCTCTCTCTCTCCTTGTTTGTTTGTTTGTTTGTTTGTTTGTGTGTGTGTGTGTGTTTGTGTGTGTGTGTGTGTGTGTGTGTTTGTGGATGGGTGTGCATTTGAGCGTATGTGTATGGGGCATTGTGGGCGTGGTGAAAATGATTATTGAGTATAGTACTTGCTGACGTTGCTCTTCGGGGACTCGTGAGTGCTGTAAAGTGGTTTGTGGATTTTTGCACGAATGGGGGCGTGAGTGAGGATTGTATTCGGTACTACGTCACATTTGCTGGTATAAGTCACGTCCCTGGACAAGATCTCTTTTTACCTACCACGTCCCTCTTGACCCATGCAGGAAGGGTGTGAAGAGGTACCCAGCAAGGCTAGGGTAAAACTAATGGTAGAGCAGTGGCAAATTGAATAGGCTACCCTGAATAAACAAGACCACATTATACACGGTTGTACTCTTCATCATTGTTGTTATTAATCATTATATACAATAATAATAGTATGTTCACCTTATTTCGACCTTGATTCCGCAATAGTCGTCTTCTTTTGAAACCGTTTTCATAATGAAACAGGGCAAACGATCATGCAGAAAGAAATCAACAGTGATAGTAAAAATGAACGTTTAAGGGACCACTAACGTCTGATAAACGGGCTATAGATAGTGAAGCTGTTATCTCATCGGGCACATGAAAATGAAAAGTTCTGAGATGATTCTTGAAATAGATTGTGGGAAGGATAAAGGAATAGTTTGGGCAGTGAACGCTGATAAACAAGGTATGAACGTATGGGCTTAAAGTCTTTCTGCTCATGGAGTAAATTGGCAAAACTATAGTTCGGCGTTCCACTTCGGGCATGAGCAGAAAAGGCTATTTGTAACTTCAGGGCATGTTGGTTTTTAAATCAGCAGATATAAGCTTCTGTAGTGTAATCATTTTTCTAGTATAAATAATCCTTATAAACGGTAGGTGCACCACAGCCCAAACATCTGACAGCAAAAGTGATATTTGGAAATTGAGATTGTCATGCGTTCAGTTAGAAAAAAGGAGGAGTAATATTGGATGCTTGGCCCAGGTGTAGGTTCATGGACTATTTGTGTCGTCTGTATACGCAAGTTCATTATTTTCAGTCATATTTATCTTTCTTTTTTTTAATCTGATGATGACAGGTGAATGTCACAGATTATCAAGCCGGGCAAACTAATACATTTTGTCGCTTTGCAAAGTGCTTAACCAAATGAGAAAAAAAGGAAGACCATATCTACACATGTTGCACAACTCCTAACTGACTTATATATTATGGGAAAGAGCTGTTATTGATTTATTTTCATTATGTGATTTAAAAGTACAGTCAACTATGACGACGGTTCTTATTTTTTCTTCTTTGAAACGGCTGTGACTATAAGAACGTGTGTAGTAATCATTATATCTTGATTATGTTAATTGACAAAATTACCTACTGATTAGGATAATTAAAAAAAACTGGAAAAGCATAAAAATATCAAATATGTGCTTTTTTTATCTATTGGTAGCCAATGCAACTTTGACACAACTTAGATTTAAAAAAAAATGCTGATTACTAAATTTCATATTATCGGAGCGATATGACAAAAATTCTGGCTTTTTTATTTCAAGCTTATCAACACTTTGAACCATATTCAGTATTCACTTTCATGTAAGCATTGCAGTGGAGCCCTAACATAAAATTAGATCCGCAAACCCAAATCTACAGATATAAGAATACACACGAACCTTGCCATAGCCTAGAGTCTTTCTTTCTTTTTCTTGGACTTAAGAATTTAGACATCAGTGAGTGTGTTTCACTTTTGAAATCAAAGAAGCCTTAAAACTGAACTTATCGTTTAAGAGTTTCATAATAAAGATATAACAAACAAAATACACTACAATAAACAAAGTGCTAACCTTTCGTCAACGTTATAGTCTCTTTAAGGTCTACCCCAACTTGGAAGTATGCAACACGTATTTCACGATTCAAATGCCACGATCAAAACTTACACATTCTCAGTTGATGTTATTGTCGTGTGTCCAGAAGAAAAACGCAAACGCACATAAAGGAAGGTGTGCCCTGAAGCACGACGCGAACGCACAGGAGGCGCGTGCTATACGTACAGATCCTCGCTACCATTCATGTCGCTTTCCGGGCACACCTCTCTTTGAGTCTCGTGTCTTCTTCGTGTCATTCGTCCGGGCACAAGAAATATAATGAACAATACTAGGCAATGAAATTAATATGAAATGCGAAAAAAGTGTTGACATGCCTCGTAAACGATATCGAAAAAGTACAAAAACTGCTCCACACGGACCCATATTATCACACAGGGCTGCATTTGTGTATCGTCACTAAGTCCCTTTATTGTGTTGCAAAAAGGAATAGCTCAAAGCTCTATGACAATATACACTTCGTGGTGCCTCTTTTCCCATTATTTTACTTAATTATGCTAGTATCAATTCAAATTCAAATTCAAATTCAAACTTTATTTTCACTTCTTTTTTTCAACAGAATGTACAAGAAACAATATTATGAATTTGACATGAGAGTCGCTGAAAATATAGGCCTACATAACCAGACAGGATTAACAACATGTTCATGTCTGCATGATCAGTACAAGAAATATGCATACACTCTATATACACTCTGCGAAAAGAAAAATGGAGGTACCCACTCAAAAGACTATGCTTCATAATCTTTAATCAAATATCAAGTACAAAATATTAATACTAAATTAATTCTTATATTTAATAACAGTAAGGAGAGAGAAAGAGAGAGAGAGAGAGAGAAAGGGAAAGAGGGAGAGATGGAGAAAATGTATATCTTTTAGATACTTAACGATTGTTATAAAAAGCAAAAGCCATCTGTCGCTTCTCTTGTGTCACTCAAGGGAGGTTGCTTGTCACTGTCACATACGGAGTCTTTGATATACGTTGCACATGAAATCAAAGTTAATAAACACATAATGTATAAGGATCTGCACTACTAGTACCCTTCTATTATTAAGTTAACAAAACTATTCGTGGCATATTTTGTGTGGGAAGGGTCAAACGATAGCATTGATACAATATATGTTATGTATTTATATATTGTGTGTATAATTGTTATTATAATTTTTGTTATTGTTAGTTTTATTATTGTCATCATCATCATCATCATCATCATCATCATTTTCATCATCATCATCATCATTATAATTATTATCATTTTCTTTTCTTTTAATGAACAGACGTATCTGATGCCTCACTGTTTCGGAAGTAATACAAGGCTATGACAGAATAAAAAATAGGTCAACATATCACGAAACTTTTTCAATATGAGTTCAGATTGAAAGATGGAAGAAAAAGCAACCTCCCCCCCCCCCCCGTTATAAACTGGCCACTATATAGGAGGAAAATATGATCTCGGATAAGATCAGGGACTGGTTAACGAAGACTATTTTCTACAGGACAATCCATTCGTATCATCTTTCACCAATGCACTTTTTGCCTTCCTATGTTCCGGTGTTAAACACACTCAAATCGCGGTCTCCACTCCCACTTGTTGAAATCTGATACGAAAAATCGAAATCAGCCCAATCCTTTTGAATTCAATGATCCAAAAAGATATCCATGAGATAAGTCCCATCATCTAATCGTTGCTGGTAGCTATATGATACCACAGCCAACAACGAATCACTATTTCCTAATTTGTATCAAGTATTTCCTCCTCCCCTTTTCGTATCAACGTGAAGCACCAAAGTGATATCTATGAGGGTATCTCTTTTCCCCCATCCACTACTGGTGTTACAAACTTTTTCATCTTTGAAGAACATCCAATGCTTCAGCTTATAGACGTCATATCCACAAAAGAAACTCTGCACTTCAAACCGGTTGAACTTTTAGCACAAACAACAACAACAACAACAACAACAACAACAACAACAACAACAAACAAACAAAACACTCAGAAGCCCTTGACAGTGTCTTTGCGTCAATGAGCTCAGAAAGATTCTATTACAATGGCCCTGCCATTTGGAGGTAGAGTAAGTTTTAATTCTAAATTTTCATTAATAGTTAGGAGCCCCAGCCTCAGTCTTCATTCTTCCCGGAGACCACCGTGTGGAGCACACGACCCCTCTTTTGCTCGTGCTATATTTTTATAACGTATCGCTCTGCCTTCTGACAACGATCTCCGAGAACGACTGCACCATGATCAGCTTCGTTCTCCTCGCCTTCCTGGCGGGCAGCGCAGCGGCAATGTCACCCCCTGTGTTCACACCCTTTCCTGATGGTGAGTGTGAATATCTGTAATCACCGTGATATAATAAATTCAGTTCGATTCAAGAGTTTGCTTATTTCCATCATCAAAAAAGAAAGGAGAACATGATTCAAAGCTGAACAAGTTGTCGATTTGTCTAATATGGGCAGGTTTTTTTTCATATACAATATCGAATTGCTTTTCAAGGTATTTATGTCCAACTACAGGTGCTTAGGAAAGCAGTGCAGCTGTCTGCTACTGGCATATGTGTCATTTTCGTTATCGGTTTTAATAGTCTTTTGTAATTTACTGAATTTTTCATTTGAAGGTGAAAAGTGATTTCCTTTCTTTCTTCGAGCTGATTTTATCGCAACAAATTGACGAATTGCCTTACAGAAGAGTAAATATAAGATGTAATGAATGTACAAAAAGAAGAGTGGCATAACTATTCAAAAGCAGGCATTACACAAGTGGGATTTAGTCCGCTTTCACATTGTTCTAATGAAGGATATATATATATTTAAAGACGGAAGGTAACTTATCCAATAAGGTGGGATCGGGATGGGCAAAATCTCGTGTGCTCCAAGATATTTGGTTTTACAAGAAAGCAAGATTAGATGAGCTTAGACATATATATCAAGGAATGTTATATACGAGCTGAGTATAGATATTATAATTTTATGACATTTTAGATAATCGTCAATACCAAAGTCTTAAAGATATTACGATCTGTGACGTGTCCAATGAAGGGATTTCAAAATGTAGGTGATATCAGTGTATTTCTTTGAAAATATATCAAGCGAACTATTAGATACGTAAAACTTTGCAGGGCATTGAAACAAAATAAAAACAAAAATTTTGAAACACCAGTAGGTCTACTATCAAAATGGACAAGCGGTGTATAGTTGAAAAAAAAAAGAAACATCTCAGACACGATTGATGTCAAACATGAGTGAAGTTCTGATTTTAATTTCTTTACGAATATCTAGTACAGCTGAATTTCGCTTGTTTTTTAATTTCAGTTGTTCCAATAAGTTATTGTTCCAAAAAGTTATATTGAATTCCCTATAATATGGCTCTACAGTATACACTTCATACAAGTTATGTAATATGTTTCTATGAGGCCACTGTGCGGTTTTCCCGTCCATTTTCGCACTTTCAAAATCAAATGTTACTTTTTTTTTTTTTATTTACGAACGAAAATCCTAACAATAATCTAGTCATTTGTCATCGTAATTCGTTTTTCGTCAACCATTATCAAAGACACCGCATTCAAAATTGAAGACCTGAATATAAGAACGACCCAAGTCCAAGTTTTGGCAAAATTTAGTCTGACATGGGAAATTGTAGCTTATGCATGGACTCATCTTGTGTATAAATGATAAATCCTAATTACTCCTGGACGTGCCTTAAATGAATGAGTTAAATCTTATATGAACAGCGCCCTCTCTCATCCTTCTCTCATCTCTATAGCAGAATATCATGTATATGAATCAAAGAACGACCCAAGTCCATCACACAAAATGGCCTCTCCACAATTAATGTAAAAGTTAATTGTCATAATTGTATATGTTCTAATTTGTATAATACAATGTTGCCTTCCCATCACAGTTAAATAGAATATCATTGGACAAATAAAAAAGATATGAAGTTTTTTTAAGTTTACTCGAAATGATGTTCCATGGACTTTGGTCGTTCTTATATTCAGATACTCAATTCTCAATTGTCATTGCAATTCATCCCCGCGGCGGCTGCCCATCGTCATAGTGAATATGAGAACCAAATTCGTCCTTGTACGTGCAATTTCCTGAAGTTTAAAGATCCTTTTTTACCTTTGGGAGCAGTGATGTAAAAAATGTTGAAGATGTCACGTTTGATGCATATGTGCAGGTCAGTTGTATCACAAACCATCCTACATATGAAATTTTTGCAATAAAGCCCAAAATATAAGGAGATATCACTATTATTCCCATTAAACCATAACTGTAGCCGGTTTAAGTATGGAAATATTTTCTATAATAACTATTGTTCAAATTTTTTATATTTTACAATACTTAACATCGATTATACTGGTTCTAATTTTTACATTGGATGTCTCTCTCCCTAACTCACATTTAAGAACTATTTTGAAGCATTAATGCTCGTTTTTTGTTTCATCTGCAAATAGCAAATTGTGCCTTTAAAACCAAATTAGTCAGATAGCATTGTTGGTACAATTATTCTCCGTCTTACTTGGCACAATGCCTGCACGAAATGAGAATGAAGGATTAAAAAATAGTAGACACGATGGTAAAGACGATCGTTAATCGTGTCGTTAGAACATTTGGACTTTAGCTCTTTTATTTCCTGATTTTATGTTAATGCATCTTATTCATGTATGAAAGAAGTTTAATTCATCATGGAAAACTTATATATATATATATATATATATGATATTATATATATTCAGGTTAATTCAATTCATCTATTTTCATTCTTCTAATTTTTCTTCCGACAAAACGTAAAACAATCTAAATTAGGAACTTTATCATCAGCATAATTATATACATTTGAAAGTTCGAAAAAAAAACCCCACGATAATCAACAAACTGGAAAATACTAGGTTATGTTTAGAGGTTATTTTTTTTTTTACTGATTTTACTGATTCCTGATTTTAGGTTACTGCAGATTATGAACGAAACAAACTTTACTCAACAATGAAAATCACAAAAAGTAATTTCTTTCAATTCTTTCTTTAAAACGGGCTGAAAATCTACACAATGTCATGTAAACTTCTCTTTAATCGTATATGTGCCTGGAAATCGTGGACCCTGTTTTCGTTTATGTGTGTGTGTGTGTGTGTGTGTGTGTGTGTGTGTTTGTTTGTGGGGAGGGGTACACGTGTGTGTATGTTATCACAATATCCAAGAAATCACAACAGAAAAAATTAAAACGATTCTAAATGAAAAATAATGACAAATATGATCGCTAAAAGAAAAAACTGCTTCGCTGTAATGTGTGCAGCGATTGTGACGGACGAATTTTATTTGGAAATGACGAGAAAGTGTGACAAATAACTAAGTTAAATAGACTTTGTTCGAAATGATCGACAAAAGACAAATTTGAAAATAGGATAGGCATATTCAAGTTTTCCCGGGACGAAATTAAACTTAAAATCTATCAAATTGAATGAAAGAAGTTATTATCATAATTATTGTATTGGGTTATAGACATCTAATGAACTATATATAAACATAGTAAACGATTCTTTTTAATGTATCATTATCATGTTACATATAGCAAGGGGAATTTATCTTTGCAGCTTGCATTAATGATAACATTCGAATTTCTTTTCTATCAGTCCAGTATATGATTGCGAAGGGGGAAATGGTTGATCTCAGCATACAGTTGGCATACGATTCACATTACGATACTTGACCAAATTAAACAATTATTTGTTTACAAAAATGAATAACTACCTTGTTATTTCGCATTTGGCTCCTGTTAATGCTACTTTTACACCAAAGGTTCTTCAATGATAACATATCTACCTTTGTCAACATGCAAGAACCCCGGTTGTACTATGTAATCATGTGGAACAAAGATAATGAAACTTTGGAAATGTACGATAAAATGTCGAAGACATAAACTCGGATGGAAGACAAGAAACTTTTTCCTGTTAACTTGGCGTCATTCCGCCGTATATTCAAACACACCATCAAAACGGAAAAAGTTCATAGTTCAGAGGATTATAGGCCTACATGAGAAATCTATTATTGCAAAAATGTGTGCCGATGTTTGTATTCAGAGTTTAAAGGGAACAGGTATGTTGGTACAATTCAAATCTTGTCATTTTATTACGAGGGCGATATTTCAGTGTCTTAGCGTGAAGTTTTCCCCCCATAATAGGTTTATTCCTCCATAAGAACAGAAAAGAGAAGTGACGATTATATCGATCAACCAGGTAATTCCTTCATATGATAGCACGTTATCATGTTCTGAGTACTTCTGCAGGGAGAAAAAAAAAATCTACAAAGCATGAGTAGAAAATTTACTCTTTATCAAATCGTCAACAAAGAATCAGAAGGGCTTTGTCACAAATTTGAAGGGTATTGAATATTGGTCTCATGTTATAGAGCCTGATTTCCTCTACATTAAGGTGTCAATTTTAAATTATTGTTATTTTCAGTAAAATGTTGAAAATTAAAACAGCAAAGGGGTACTTTATTTCAAATATTTGGAACTATGCTTATAAATCTACCCACATTTGCTTAAATAATTTTTTTTCATGAAAATTGATGTTTACGTTTTTATCTACTCTCAAATCTTAGAACGAGATAGCGCCCTTTCTTCTTTGCTGACGATATAAAATATCATTAATACTAGCCCTGTGTGTGATTATTCTCTTGCTTAGATTTCAGTACCTCCGCATACTGTAAAGCCAAAACCACGGCATTCAATTTTTCCTAATTGAAGCCGGCGGCCTTTTTTTCGCGGCATGAAAATTTCGTGAACTGCCACTAGCATTGCAGCGCCTCTTGAAGACCAAAATTTTTGCGTTCATTTTATTCTCGCGAATCTTGCCTCCGAGAGTTTCAAGCGTGTGAAAAGTTCGTATTTTACAGTAGATCAGATAGTATGTGGTGCCCAAAAAAGATAATGGTAGTGAAAACAAAATCGGTTCGGTTTGTGGTGAACTTATTGAGCTTTTGTGATAGCAGGAAGAATGGAACAGAAATATTGCATTTGCAGAAAGAAAATAAAAGAGAAAAGAAAAGGAAAATGTCGCTTTTCTGTTCTGACTACATTTTTGTAACAATTGTGGCCGTGCATCAGAATATCAACAGAAGTCCCACGCCCTGCTTTTACGTGAGGATGTTAAATAGGTGAAACGGGTTAAATCAAATAATCTTGAGGTTTTCATGTTTTCTGAAACATCTATTCTTCCTCTAAATTATGTCAAAGGTTGGGATCATAAAAAGAATGGGAAAATTTGTTTTTTGCAACTATTGTAATATTTTTTGTCTCTTTTTTTTTTTTTGTATTAGGGCCCTTTGTCATCCCCCCAAAATCGGCATATTATTACTCACTCTTCACTTTCAACTCTAATAACTTTAGAAGGGATAGTGGTATTGCCTTGTAACTCAACAGTAGTCCCGACAAGAATGTGTATACAGAGCATACTTAAGTTCTGCTTAGACTTATAATCTCTTCATTTATTCATCTTTGTGGTGTTTGACATCTTTTTTCCCCATTTGCCTCATTTATTGAACAGCAAGCATGGCTTGGTAAGATTAAGCGCTTGAATAGCCCCTTCACTTCAGAGCCGATTTTCTTCAGACTTGGCTCAAACTATAATATCGTTGCATTTCCCATATGTATTTTAGTTCCAGTCCCCTTTAACAGTAGTAGTTCGAGGAATACCACGTGTCGTAGTAATCTTTTTTGTTTTGTTTTTTTAGAACAATAGGTTCGATCTTCTCAAAAATATGCCAGACCTGCTATGACATGCTCATACTGATTCTTTATTTCATGAGCTTAAAACATTGAAGGTTTTGAATTTGAATATTATTCAAGTAGCAATAATTATGTTTAAATATATACATGATCAACTTCCATCATCGTTTAAAAACATGTTTAGGTTTAATACTTCTTCTCCATTCGTACCCTACTCGTATATGTAGAAATTTCCACCTTTTGAATCCCAAATTATTAGTGACACATAAATCTATAGGACATTCGGGTCCGGACATTTGGAATAATCTCCCGGATGATATAAAGTCCTGTTCAAGTATTTATTCTTTGAAAGCTTCACTAAAACGATATTTGATACAATCATATTCTCTAAACCAATTAAGCTAACAAATATTTATGGTAAACGATTGTCATCTTTTTGTTTTAATCTCTATTTTCTTCCTTCAACTGCATCTTGCACTCTCACCTGCAATAGCACTGCACTCACCTGATCACCTTCCTCCAAGAGAGTTGTGTCGTTGGATAGTCATTTTATGAGGTCTCCATTCATTTCAAGCTTAATCGCTTTATACGATAGTGGTCTCCTGCATCCAATGATCTCTGTTGTTTACTGAAAAATACTGTATATCTTATTTTATGTTTCTGTGTATCTACATTGCTCAATGCAATCACCTATGTGTATCTATGTATGTACTGTTATCGATTTATTTCACTGCACTTGTTATTCTTTGTCTTTGTACTTTTTGAAGTTTGTATTCAAATTGTATTTGATTGAATGCAGAAATAAAAACAAACAAACAAACAAACAAACAAACACACATACATACATACAGTAACTGAAGCGAGCAGAAGGTATAAGCCTATAACGCTGAACCAAGAGGTCCTTGAGACCACATGTCCTGACGCACTTATTATGGACCTAAATTAGAAAACCTCCATCACTATTACTATTAATGAGTGTGCGTGTATGTATGTGCGTGTGTGTGTGTGCGTTTGTCCATTCGGAAAGCTTACCTTAATCAGCGATTAAAGAAAAAGATTCTGTCTGTTTGATATGAGCGAACATAGTTACTGAGAATAGATTTTTACCAATGTTACCTTGAGGATGATTAAGCTGAACTCTTTTAACAGTCATTAATCGTTATGTTGATGTGAGTGCTACGAATCCGAAAATTGTATCAAATGTCAAGCCAGCCACGATGACCTGCGAATTACATTTTGCTTCCTTCACCTTTTTGAATAGAGCCATTGCGACCCTGTCCTCTCCCGTCCGGCTTGGAGGTTGACTGGTTAGAGGAATACCTCTGTATCAGGCCATACCAATTGATCCGTTTCAATGAGTTATTTCGACTCCCGGGTGAGTTCATACCGTTCCTGACCGTTGCAAACGTCATAGACGCCGCCGGTGCCGCGTGGACAGCCACGACCCAGGTAGATGGAGCTGCCCAGCTGTGCATGAAAATAGCTCCTCGGCTTATGGGGGATCCAGGTGCAGTTGCCTTAGGACATTTGATATGCGACCCAATACTGACGTCGGTGCGAGAGAACACCCCGCTAGACGGAGAAGAAATCTGCCGTGTGATCTGGAATCTCACCATGGCGCCGGAAAGTCCGGACTACGGCAGCGAGTACTTCCCGCAATACCCGGATAGTACAATGGATTCGGCGGAACCTTTCACGATACAACTGCCCTCTTATCTCGATTCCACTCCAGCTCCCTGGAATTACACTGATATAATAGGTTATATGACCCCTGCTCCTGGCCCTTTCAACTTTGACCTATTGGGTGATATCCAGCAACTGGTAGCAAATCTCTATGGCGTTGACAACATATACGACGTCAATTCGGTGTGTCCGGCTGTTGGTGGACTGCTCAGTGAAGGAAGGAGCTGGGAGGATGTTGTCACCGAGTTTGCCGTTGAACTCGTAAAAATCCTCTTGCCTGTAGAGAGTGCACTGTGTGCCCAATATGATGAATATTTGATTGCCCTCATGCAGGGTGGGTACACTCAGCAAACGGCTGTTACCATCTTTGAAGAGGTGCCGAGACTTGCAGCAATTGCTGCAGGGTACAGCAGTAGACAGGATTTCTGTGTAGCAGTTCAGTCCGCAACCACCGAAGACCTCATCACTTCTCTGGCCGAAGACATCGTTGCCAATGTCTTTGGGGTCCTCACCGATCAGACGAGATGTACGGAAATTCTGATAGGTTCTCTGAATCTTACGGCCCTCTTGAGTCAGGGTTTTACGTACGACGATATCATTGCAGACATGCCTACCTACACTGGCTTCTCGACCCCAGAGGAGGTGTGTCAGTACCTTGGAACTTCCTTTGGCTCTAGAGGTATGTAACTCTTTAGCATAATACGCTTTGTTATGGCACGTCAATATTAATGATGTACCATTGTAAGTTACAAAAAACAGACCTCATATTCACGAGGTGAAGGTGATATGTGTTGATTGTGATTGATGTAAAGGGTTTTTGACGAGTATACTTTGAAAAAAACAGAGGGCATCAACTTTTGAGGTGAGAAGGCATTTAAAGAGAAATAATCACAAAAAGAATGTATTCAAAATTTTGAAACCGGTATGTACATCAACATGGATACCTATACATACAAATAATGTGCTGCTATCACATTCAGTGCAATTTTAACCAAAAAACCAATATACCTGAGTGTTTATTATATTTCTCCAAGATTTGATTTGATTTTGGCAATTATTTTTCACTTTTACAGCTGTGAACCATGAAACTCATGAAATACGATGGTTTCATCCTACTTTTTATGAAGTTTTAGTCTTGGTTGCTGTTTGTGGGTTTTATCATCAGTGAATAAAAAAAATACTGCTATGATACGCTTAAAGGATGTCATTCCTCACTTGCAATAATTTTTCCAGTGAAAATATTTTCGGAGCTTTCAAATGCAACTATGTTATGATTTTTCTTCTTAAGAAAAAACAACAACTTTGATTTAGAAGGAAAATTAGGTCGACAAGTTCCTTCAGAAGAAGCGCAAAAGGAATCGTCCGTGATGTTTATAATATGTGATAGTTGGCTCGTAATTACCCATACTATTATGGAATCTATAAAGGTCATTAGTTGTGTACTGGAAATATGCCTGTAACCATTTTCCAGACGACCCTGTGCAAGTGCGCCTTAGGGATGGCATCGACGCTTCCGAAGGTAGGGTAGAAGTTCTGTACAACGGCGAATGGGGAACAGTCTGCGACGATTACTTTGGCGAAGAGGATGCGCAAGTCATTTGCCAGATGCTCGGATACCGCGGACCAGCAATTGCGCAAGGGTCGGCAAGGTACGGCGCAGGGAGCGGCGATATCGTCCTGGACGACTTGATGTGTCTCGGGGTAGAATCCAACATTGCTCAATGCAGCCACGTCGGCTATGGCTTAAATAACTGCGGGCATTCCGAGGATGCTGGAGTGAACTGCAGTATTCTCCAAGGCAAGTCTAAGACGGACTTAGTGTCCCAATAGCTAAACATGTAAAGTTACCTTTTTAAAACTTATTCACATGAAAGTATTTTATACCGCTTTAGTTTTCCTATTAATATTCAAACTTAATTTCATTCAGTTCCCTAGACTTGTAGTTCATCCAGAGAAACCTGGAATAGGCCAATCCTGACGGGTAATTAGCCTAGGAGGGTTGTTATCGGGGGGTAATTGCCATGGGGGATAGCCCGGGGGTAAAAATCCTAGTGGAAATCATCCGGAAGGTAGTTGTCCAGGGGTAACTATCCATATACGGGGTACAAAGACAGTTCACCAGACGTTGTTGACCTTTGGAGTCACTCTCCTTTTCCCAGTGAGACAGCTCTCAAACCATTTAGGTGTTGCTCCATGTATGCCGATACTATACATTGGATTATGTTGTTGAACATTACCTTGTGATCGACACTGTCAACGCTTTCCGTAGGTCGACGAGAGTTACCAGAGTGTACTGTATGTATCTTTATCCACAACCAAATTCTACCCCTCTATTAGCTTTACAAGGGAACTCACAGTGGCTTGCTCGGAATCCAGATTGAACGGGGGTTAATTCAGTGTTAACTTTAAGATGATGTGGTAATTGCAACAAAACTTTGCCCTCAAGTGCTTTTGAGATGCAAGACAGCTGCGCAGAGAAGGTGGCCTACAATGATATCGGGGTTTGGTTTGTTTCCTTATTGTAAATTGGTATTACCTTGATTATTTCCCATGACTATAGAAAGGGGTAAGGACTATAGCATTTGATGTTAGTATACGGAGTTTTAAAAAAATGTACTCTCGTTTTGCTTGCTTTAAGAAAACCAAATCACATTTTAGTCATTCAAAGAATTATACTTGATTACTGTTTTCGTCATTGATTATAAATCACGATCATATTGCGAATTGATGCTCACGTTCAATTTGCACATAAAGCTTTCCAAGCTCTTAAGCCTTACTTCATCATTTTCGCTGGCATTATGTGAGCATCATTTAGATAGTAGACAAAATTGTTCATCCGAGCAAACAAAAAGGGTAATACGCTTACAGTGAACTCCCGTTATAATGAAGTCCCCGGGACTGGCACCTTTATTTTGTTATATCGAAATTTCGAACAAATAAACAATAAAACTACAGAACGGATAATGTTGCAGTCTCAATTTTTATTTCATTGTATAAACTGGATTTTCGTTGTAACCGTGTTCGTTATAAAAGGAGTGCACTGCATTAGACCTATCAATGAGACGACTCATATTATAAAACATTATACACTATTCCTACATGATTTAAATATTGTAATCCATGAAATTCATTGAAAAACGGTTTTTTGTTTAATCTTGGAAAAAAACAACAACTGGATTTTAGCGCCCCACATTGACAGTTTTGAACTGCGACTTGCTGGAGGACCAGATGACACCCGAGGTCGAGTGGAAGTGTACTACGAGGGTCAGTGGGGAACTGTATGTGACGACTTGTGGGACATCGACGACTCCAACGTGGTGTGTCGGATGCTGGGCTTTGAGGGCGCCCTAGGCTATTCTTGCTGTGCTGAGTACGGCGAGGGATCTGGCCCGATTCTGCTGGATGACGTCCAATGCACACCCTATGATTATGACTTGGGAACATGTCAACACAGCGGAATCGGCGTGCACAACTGCGGACATTCCGAGGACGTTGGTGTGGAGTGTATGCCCATAGGTAAATTCATGCTTTAATTATACAAATCTTAACACACTGAAATAATCACTTCACATACTCTACTAGATGTATTTTTTTTTTTCGAAAGACGCATATCAACAGAAATGGTGGATGAACTGATGTAGAAGAAAATGATTTCTTAGTGCTTCGTTACTTTAAAAAACACGATGGGGTTATGACGGTGAAAAGACGTAACAAAGTGAGAACGTGGAACCAGACCCACCGGGATAGAAAAGCAAGGTTTACAGCTGTTTACCTGTAATATCACGACATTAACCTCATCGAATTAAGTTAATGTTTCACCTACAAGCTCAGAACCCGCTCATTGAAAGTCATTATATGGTTTTCCGAAGGGCTCAAAATTCAGCCTTTACCATTTGGAATTTCCTTGCAATATATCATATGGAAAGGATCTACTTTGAAACCTGTATGCCTGCAGCACCTGAAGTACCCTCCCCATTTTTTTTTCCGCAGGTAGGTAGGTATGGACTGTAAAGAGTACGTGATGATTTATTGTTCTAACAAGCTCAGTGGAAAGGCCAGTGGATAGAACTTTGGTCCGATTGTCGACTATCGATTATAAAAAAGGACGTAGCAACCGCGATCAAGGATGCTCAGAGGTTTTAATACTTCCGGTGAACTTTTTTTTTTTTTGCTAATATATCACATTTATATCCTTAACCACAAGACTAGTAAAATCGTACACTCCTGTATTTTACATATTTGCTATGCACATGTTTATCTAAGAGCAAAAATCGACAGTTTTGTAGGCATGTGAAAAACATAATATGTTTTCTTGCTAAAACAGATGACAGATGACTATGCGCATAACAGTGAAAGTATACATACTTTTGTGTTTGGCAAATAAAGCATACTGTCCGTATCCAATATTTGGAATTGAGTTTGTCTATAGAGATGGTTGTTTACACAATTTCGTCACTTCTCGCAAAAAGATCACGTGATATATTGTTACATTCGTTAAAAATTCCCCAAGAGATTCAATACCTCCGACAGTAAATCCGTAAGCTTAAACTAGTTTCACGGTTGTCTCTCCTTACTATTAGAAAAAAAAAATCAATCGTTGTTTTGTAACTTTTACAGTCTGTGTACAGAAAGGCTCCAACGTAAACTTCTTTTACACATTGCTACTGACGCGCTGTGCAATCATGTTAGTCGTATTTCTCGGGTCTGATCATGATGACGTTGTTTTTGTTTTTTTTGTCAACCGTTCACATGTACATAAACCCCTCTAATTGCCCATCAATAAATTGATACAACTGTTGTTCTTGTGCCTCACAAGTGGTGTGGAGTGCACGCTCTTGTTACGTTCAATTTGCATGATAGGATATAACACTAGAGTTTCTAAACCCGACCGTTCACAGGTACCTCCGGGGTAAATTAGTGCGCTAAATCAGACATAAGCTCAACATTTCTTGGGTTTAGCATAATATCATGTAATATCATGTGCTGATTCTTACATTTGACGCATATAAAAAGGTCAGTTTTATCACAAATCATCTGCCATGTAAGAATATTGCAATAAAACTTGAAATATAAAGGAGATATCACAATTTTCTCAATAAACCATATTACTACTGTAGACGGTTTATTCTACAGACAATTTTATTATAACTTTTGTTCACATTTGATAAATCTAATAATACATAATATTAATCATACTAATATTCACATTGGCTGTCTATATACCACACATTTCAGAACTATTTTGAAACACTAAAGCTGGTTTTTTATTCATCAGCAAGTGGTTAATGATTCCTTTAATACACGAGAAGTTGATTTATTAAATAAAACCATTTGAAAGTGTGAAAAGAGAGGATGCGTTAGAGGGATCTCTCAACTAACAGAAAAACAAAATCGTTCAGCCAACTAAACAAAAAAACGACAACATGCCAGAGAGAGAACAGGAAAGAAATTGTAAATTTTCCTTGTCCCGACATGTAGCTTTAGGGCTCATTGGCGAAAAAAAGGCAAAGAAAACAGAGCTTGGTCATGGCGAATATTTTCCTTACAGAACCAACAGCTGCCGGGGTTCAAGTCCGACTTGTAGGTGGCGACGATGACACCCAAGGTAGAGTGAAACCACTCCGCAAAAAAAAAAGAAGAAAAAGCAAAAAACTGTCATCAACAACAAATTTCCTCACTGGGAGCTTAGTGCCCGGATGTCATATTCTCCTCGTTTTTAACACACTAATCCCATAGGCATTTACCAAAGAGGGGAATATGACAAATTCACCCTATTTCTCCCTGCTGTTGCGCAATGCCGCTCGTAAAACGAAGGAAACACAATTTCGTAGAACCACAGCTCAGATTCCTAATTCTGGTAATAATGTAAAATATATAATAACCCTGTATCTTGAATACTCATTAGCGGAAGAATAGAATAAAAGAAAAAGAAAGAAAGAAAGAAACAAACTAACAGGAATTGATCAAGGCATATATTTTTCATTTCAGAGCCCACATCTGCCGGGGTTCAAGTCCGACTTGTAGGTGGCGAAGACGACTCCCAAGGGAGGGTGGAAGTTTACCACAATGGAGAATGGGGGACTGTCTGTGACGACCTATTTGAACAAGAGGACGCCGACGTGGTTTGTCGGATGTTGGGCTTTGAGGGTGCCATCAGTGCAAGGTGTTGCGCCCCCTACGGCGAGGGATCTGACCCAATTTGGCTGGACAACGTCGAATGCACAGGAACAGAGAGTGACTTGGCAGAGTGCTCACACAACGCATACGGAGATCACAACTGCGGTCACGGTGAAGACGTTGGGGTGGAGTGCATACCGAGAGGTAAGTTTCCTCATATACCAAATACCATTTTTAATTAACATTTTTACAGTATTTTAATTTTGTTTGGACTGTGTTCCGCTGCTTTCTTTTCGTAAATTTCTAAGATCGTTGTTTCAAGGATTTGTCTTAAAGAAACCATTCTACCTAATGAAGGTGTACGAAAATTCTGGCTGACAATACGATTGACCAACAACAATAGTCTGTATTCTACTGGAACATTTAAAGTCCTTTGGTGATTTATGTTGTTGTTGTTGTTTCACAATAGGGATGTTGTCACCTTTACCATTAGATACCATTAAACGTATTTCAAAGTGAATTAATGGATCCGAACGTTTCGATCAGGCTACCCCACAACTTGTGACCAAATTTTAATGGGTCTTTAAGGATCGTCTAATGCTTTTCAACAGCAGCTTGACCCAAATTAGTTATGTTTCAACGTGACACTACTGGCCAATAAGGACACTTATAAAGGAAGGTGGATATCATTCTCCGTCTTTTGAATATTTCACAGAAAAAAAGCTCATTACTTTCTAATTGACTTTACAGTTAATTCGGGTGGTTTCTAATTGTCAAGTAGGAAAAAAAAAACCCGATTCTGTGCTGATTGTTAATGGTGCATTACAATTTCTTTTAAACGGTTCCGATGCTTTCTGTTGGTCTTGGTGGTTTTAATTGGGCTTATAGGCTTTAAGTGAATCTTTCCGTGTCTGTTAAGTAAGTGCTAGGTTGGTGTGGAATACATAAGGACAAGTAAATGCTATACAAATCTATAACACAGCTCCTTTGATAAAAAAATGTTGGAAAGAGAAGAGTTAGGAAACAACAGGCGATTGAGCAGAAACAGTAAAGAAAACTCATTTCTCTCACTGGAAGATAGGTCGTTTGAAGGTGTAGCGCACTATGTGAAAGTTTGGAAGAGGGGATAAGTTCGAGCGATATCCTGAAGCGAATGAATATGGAAATTATTTATCCAAGGAAACAAAACGGACAATAGTATATCATTAAGAGAACAGGAAATGTTGCACATTATATCATTACAGTAATTGGCGGAAGAAAAAAAAAAGGCCAAGAAAACAAAACTTGATCAAGGCAAATATCTCCATTTCAGAGCCAACAGCTCCCGGGCTTCAAGTCCGACTTGTAGATGGCGAAGACGACTCCCAAGGGAGGGTGGAAGTTTACCACAATGGGGAATGGGGAACTGTCTGTGACGACCTATTTGAACAAGAGGACGCCGACGTGGTGTGTCGAATGTTGGGCTTTGAGGGCGCTATCAGCGCAAGGTGTTGCGCACCCTATGGCGCGGGATCTGACCCAATTTGGCTAGATAACGTCGAATGCACAGGAACAGAGAGTGACTTGGCAGAGTGCTCACACAACGGATACGGAGATCACAACTGCGGTCACGGTGAAGACGTTGGGGTCGAGTGCATACCGACAGGTAAATCTTGACCTTTAAGTAGGTACCTACATCTTCCCGATGTGCTCCAAAAGCGGTACTCAACGTCCGTCATTCTTTTTGGAATGACGGTCTTCTTGTTGTTGCGGTCAAGTTTGTTCTCTGGGGGCCTGGCAGTGCTTGGTGTCGAGTTATTTTAGTAACCCGTGCACTATCATGGCATTTCAATGCTTGGAATCCACTGTGTACACACCAGTTGTTGTACTGAACAGGCCTCGTGTGAGCTTTCAGGTTGCTAGGAACAACTTTTGTTAAAATGATATGCATAAGATTTAAATAGTAAAGCGGTTTATTTATGATCCAGTAAGTAAGAGTGTATTTTATTCATTGTTGTTACATCTGTGCAGATGTTTCACATTACTTGAAGTTATAAATATTCAACGTTTAACTCTGATATATGCAACTTTTGCTATAGGCTGTAGCTTGTCACATATTTTCATACTTTACTGTTGCCTCTCTGTTAGACTGCAATACAACGTATCTCTCTTTGAGGAATATCTCATTTCAATATTGCCATGTCTATTCACGATCCAGATGGAACCAGTGCATTTCATTCATTGTCTTGTTTACATCTGTGCAGAGGTTTCATATTATTGGCAGTTATAAAATATGCAACGGATAATTCAGGTATAAAGATATGTAACATTTGCCATAGCCTGTAGCTCGTCACATATTTTCATACTCACTGTTGCCTCTCTGTTAGACTACAATATCTCCCTTTGAGGAATATCTCATTTCAATATTGCCATGGGAACTATTATTATGTTTTTGTTGTTTTTGTGTTTGTGTTTGTGATGTAATGTATTTTGTAAGGCAGCTCACCACAAGCTCTGCTTTTTTGAGGTTCTGCCTTCCTGTACAATAATTTCATACATGTGATTTCCTACATAAAAAAGATGGAAAATAAATGTTTCACAAACTTAAACTTGAACCTGAACGTGACGCCAATGACCAAATGAGGCCATTTTAGAAAAAAGAAGATGGCTGTTATGCACCGTTTTTTAATGTATCACAGAAAAATTTCATTACATTCTAAGGGTCTAAATTGACTAAAAAGCTAATTTAGATCATTGCTAATTGTCCAGCAGAAATGGACCGAAAAAAGAACCAAAAAAAAAACCAAAAAAATCTGTGCTGATTTTTAATGGTGCAATACAATTTCGTATTCAAGGCTATGATGTTATCTGTTCCGAATAAGAAAAATGCCTATCCAATGGAATAAAACGGGCAATATACCTTTCATACAACAGCAAATGTTTCATACTACATCATTTCAGATTGGCTTGCATGCTCATCGGCGAAGGTTGAACAAACTGCCAAAGAAAACAGAAATTGATCAAGACATAATTGTATTTTTCATTTCAGAGCCCACAGCTCCCGGGCTTCAAGTCCGACTTGTAGGTGGCGACGACGACTCCCAAGGGAGAGTGGAAGTTTACCACAATGGCGAATGGGGGACTGTCTGTGACGATTTCTTTGAACAAGCAGATGCCGACGTGGTGTGTCGAATGTTGGGTTTTGAGGGCGCTATCAGTGCAAGGTGTTGCGCCCCCTACGGCCAGGGATCTGACCCAATTTGGCTGGACAACGTCGAATGCACAGGAACAGAGAGTGACTTGGCAGAGTGCTCACACAACGGATACGGAGATCACAACTGCGGTCACGGTGAAGACGTTGGGGTGGAGTGCATACCGACAGGTAAATCTTGGCCTTTAAAAACATCTTCTCGATGTGCTCCAAAAGCGGTGCCATGACCGTAATGGAACCAGGAACCTGTAGGGTCTATCCGTAACATGCTTCAGATCATATCGAATAAAAACCGTTTTTAGCCCAATGCATACTGTTCGAGACGTCCCAGCACGGTTACTGCTTCACATTAAGTGGCGTAAACACTCTACGCACATGCTCCCGTGGCTCCAAATTTGGCGTGGTATAATATGTTACCTTACGCATTGGATCGGATTGCTTTTTTAAACCTTCCCACAGGTTGCCTCTTGGTTGTAAGGACCAGATGCATGGTAATAATTATGAATTCGTCAACTTGATCAGTCGCACATGGACTGTACTCTATTCAGAGCAAACGAAACGAGCCGAATGTGCAGGAAAATGCAAACCTGATATTGTATGAATAATCCGTGATATATTGTTTCTAACTGACATTTGAGGCCGCCTGTTGATAAAAGCCTGTCTCGCGTCTTACAGTGTATATGCGTGTGGGTAATTGAATGTGTGTACGAATGTGTTGTCCTTGTCATGTTTTCCCGGTACACGTGGTTCAGTGAACAGTGTCCGGGCATTAGCATTGGTATTCTATTTTTTTCCCGACCTCTGTATCTCAAAATAACTACATGTATATTGTTATAAATGGCTTAGATAACTTATACTAAATACTTGAATAGTATATCATTTACTCATTATTTATCTAGCGATCCACGTCCGACAAGCTTTGCTTTTTAGTGGATCACTATTTTCCATAATAGAATTTATTTTCCGCTCTCCCATGAAATATCTATACATTATTCCTCCTAATTATTGTATATATATGTTGTTCTGAAATTTATCTCGTATATTCCACATGAATCTTTTGCAAACGTTTGAACAATATTATTTCCTGACAAGTATACTTTGTATTATGTTTTTGATTTTCGTTGACTGGAAATAAACTGTGATTGAATTGAATTGAATTGAAAAAAGCCGTCAGGGGGCTGAAGTTTTAGTTCATAGCTACTCGTTCAAATAATTGCATCGATATGCTTGCCCCCTTCTTTAGAAATACAATAAAGGCCATTCTGCAAAATGACGTCCTATTAGTCATTACTGTACTGAACGTAAGTTCGAACACCGCTGAAAGATCCATTTCAAAGAAAATACTCATGAACAAATAGGTCACGGATTTTTGTTTTCACATTAATCATTTGGTCAATATTAATCTGCTCTTCATGATAGTAGGTTAGCCAAAGGACATTTATCAGTTAATGAATACGTTTGGCAATTAAACAAACAAACAAACAAACAAAAATAACGCCGTGATTACACACACAGGGAAATTTTTATTTTTACAGCGTGAATAATACTTAATAATGCATCGCTTACTCTGTGGTTATGCTTAACTTGTCAATTCCTTAACATTTACAAAGATTGTTAATCCTTTCCTTTCTCCCAAATCATTATCACACAAGGATCAGCTTTCCTCTGTCTTATGGCAATATCAAAGAAAAACGTTCAACAATAGAGAACAACAAGGATAATTCACCAAGAAGACAACTAAAAAAAAAAAAATGCAAACTAGCGTTGAAGGTATAATGGTGGGAAGTCTATGGGAAAAGGAAGTAGAGTAGCATCTAGCTCAATCCGCCATGAATAAAACGAATGTTACAACTGAAACCTTTACAACTGAAAGTACGTTTAGCCGTAAAGTTTATTGGGAAAATAAGCAACACCTAATCAAAAAGAATGCTTTCATTTCAGAGCCAACGGCTTGTGAGAACACAGTCCGACTTGTGGATGGCCCAGACCCCTCCGAAGGTCGAGTTGAAGTGTACCACAATGGGGAATGGGGGACTGTCTGTGACGACTATTTTGGCATTGAAGACGCCAACGTGGTGTGTCGAATGCTGGGCTTTGAGGGCGCTGAAACTTATTCATGCTGCGCCGAGTACGGCCAGGGAGTTGACCCGATTCTGTTGGACGACGTCGAATGCACTGGCACGGAGAACAACTTGGCAGATTGTCCACACAGGGAATACGGACAGCACAACTGCGGACATAGCGAAGACGTTGGCGTTAATTGCAGAGCACCAGGTAATGGGGACTACATTGTCAAACACGATTCTCTTTTATATAAATTAGTTACTAAATAAATAAACCGTGAATTCTAAACAGCGTAACGATCATGTTTCTCTAATCTGTAAGCTGTAGCGGCTATTCACTTTGAAAGTCAAAACACGTTTTCCTCATTGCCCACTTGCTTCTAAGATCCACGAACCAGCAATGTATTTTTTGTCATGAACCTTAAGCCCCTTTTACACTTTCACGGATCGCATCACGGATGTCCACGGATCATCGATCCGGGATTATTCGTACTGTTTCCGGCATGACCGTAATGACTCCGTGGAGTCATCCGGCATTATCCTTGATCATCCGGCATGTCCGTGGAAAAAAAATAAGCTTGCTTAATTTTTCATCCCGGACATCACGGACGAAAATCAATACGAACTCTTCCTTGTTGGCACCGTCTACTCCGTGTTGCTTCCGTATTCCTTCCTTGCAGGCACCGGCTATTCCGTGTTGCCTCCGTACTAATTCCGGGACAATCCGTGAAGACATCGGGACGTCCGTATTAGCATTGGCTCCATCCGGGATGAAAAATTCGTGTATTTTGTAAATACAAGCTCATGAAGTCCATTAAATTTGCTCACATCTTCCCCCATCAGTACAGCCAGCAACCCCTCATACTCTGTTCGTATAATGGTCGCACGAAAACCTTCAGTGACCCACATACATTTCCTTGACCTTTTTTTTGTGTATGTGTGTGTATTTTGATTTGTTTTGTGTTGTTTTGCTTTGTTTTGATTTGTTTCTGTGATGATGTTCCCGCAAAATGAGAGTTTGCAACAAAGAGATTTGCCCGACGTCGACAAGCCGAGGCTTGGCTGCTGTAGATTTTCTGATGTGCTTGTTATTAGCGCTGGAGGCATGTTGCCCGAGCATGGTAAAGTATCAAAAGCAAACGTAAATGTTATCTGTCAACATTTTTGGGATATCCGTGTAAAGACCGCAAAGGAACCCAGTTACATCCGTGCTCTTCCTTGATATGGCCGTGTTAGCCCCGTATCGTTTCCGCTGTGGTCCGCGTTCGTTCCTTGTCTGTCCGTGTAGGCACCGTACTTGTCATTGTAGCCTCCGTACTTGTCCGTGTAGACATCCAGTTGGCATCGTATTCACACCGGCATTGAGAGGAAAATCGATATTTTGCATACCGGAACACCACGGATGACGATCCGTTGTCATCCGTGAAGCAATCCGTGAAAGTGTAAAAGGGGCTGTAGAGCGCGTACTTTTGACTAGAAATGCTGACTATTGATCAGAGCTGCCTAGATTTCGATAAAACTTCTGATACATTAATTCTAAGCCGTGCTTGTTGTGCAATGAAAATGACAAAACACAGGATGTAAATCACTTGGGCAACTACAATAAAGGGATTATTAGATTAAGCTGAAATTCAGCATGCTCTATTAACACATTCTGGCCATGATTAATGCCAACCGAAGCAGTAGCTTTATCCCTGCAAATGTTATTGGACTTGAAAGTGAATTAAGAGTGTAAAGGATTTCAAGAAATGAAAAGGGGACTCTAAGACATACCTGATCTTTCCATTCTCCCCTGAAAAAAGGGTTGTAGAAAAAAACTGCTGAAACACACTTTCCCATTCGGGTTATGACCCCAAACTAAAGAATAATGTAGAAGAAGGATAGCTCTTTCAGAAAATATGAAAAACTCAAGATTGACTCAGTTGACTCGTTTCACCTTTTTTGAGTCCTCGTGTATAATCAAGAGGTGCGACTTTTTGTTCGTCTTGTGATTCACGGTCCCATATCTATAATGATAATCACAATATAATAGTCAAGGTCTTTGCACTTTCGTGAGAGCTGAATATCCATTGTGTAAAACTGAGGTTATGATGTTTGTGATAAAATCAGTTTTCCTCTCACTCTTTCACTGCTACTAACACATGGATATAATAACTGTGGACACTATGAAGACGTAAATGTTGAGATCATACCGTCAGGAAAATGCTAGTCTTTATCTAGACTCAAAAGTGGAAACACAGGCACAGTATTCACTATTAGCACCAGCATCCTTAACGCATCAAGGCGAATATCTTTTTTTTTTCCAGAACCCACAGCTTCCGGGGTTCAAGTCCGACTTGTAGATGGCGACGACGACTCTCAAGGGAGAGTGGAGGTTTACCACAATGGCGAATGGGGTACTGTCTGTGACGACTACTTTGACCAAACGGATGCCGACGTGGTGTGTCGGATGCTGGGCTTTGAGGGCGCTTCAGGTTATTCTTGCTGCGCCGGGTACGGCCAGGGAGCTGACCCGATCCTGCTGGATGACGTCCAGTGCACCGGCATGGAGAGTAATTTGGCCGATTGTCAACACAATGGATATGGACAACACAACTGCGGACATAGTGAAGATGTTGGTGTGGAATGCATAGAACCAGGTAAGGACTACCCTAATAACCCTGATGATATTATGAAAGAAAATGACAATATAATAGTCAAAGTCTTTGCAGTTTCGTAAGTGCTAAATATGCGTTGTAGTGTAAAACTGAGGTTATGATTTTTGTGATAGGTCAGTTTTCCTCTCACTCTTCCACTGTAACTAAAATATGGATAAAATAACTGTGGACACTATGAAAACGTAAGTGTTGACTTCATACCATCAGGCAAATGCTAGTTCTTATCTAGACTAGTCCTTATATGTGGAAACACAGTCACAATATTCACTATTAGCACCAGCCGCTGCATCCTTAGCGTATCAAGGCGATCAAGGCGAATATTTTCCTTTCAGAACCCACAGCTTCCGGGGTTCAAGTCCGACTTGTAGGTGGCGACGACGACTCCCAAGGGAGAGTGGAAGTTTACCACAATGGGGAATGGGGTACTGTCTGTGACGACTACTTTGACCAAACGGATGCCGACGTGGTGTGTCGGATGCTGGGCTTTGAGGGCGCTTCAGGTTATTCTTGCTGCGCCGCGTACGGCCAGGGAGCTGACCCGATCCTGCTGGATGACGTCCACTGCACAGGCACGGAGAGTAATTTGGCCGATTGTCAACACAATGGATATGGACAACACAACTGCGGACATAGTGAAGATGTTGGTGTGGAATGCATAGGACCAGGTAACGACTACACTAATAACCTTGAAGATATTATTAAAGATAATAACAATAATTAAATACTCGAGGTCTTTGCAGTTTCGTGAGAGCTAAATATGCGTTGTTGTGCAATTTAACTGAGGTTATGATTTCTGTGATGAGTCAGTTTTCCTATCACTCTTTCACTGTAACTAAACATAGAATATGGATGAAATAACTGTGAACACTATGAAGACGTAAATGTTGAGATCATACCGTCGACTCACAAGTGGAAACACAGTCACATTATTCACTAAGCATCACCAATCTTAGCTCATCAAGGCGATCAAGCGAATATTTTCCTTTTAGAACCCACAGCTTCCGGGCTTCAAGTCCGACTTGTAGATGGCGACGACAACACCCAAGGTAGAGTGGAAGTTTACCACGATGGCGAATGGGGGACTGTCTGTGACGACCTCTTTGGCCAAGACGACGCCGACGTGGTGTGTCGGATGCTGGGCTTTGAGGGCGCTTCAGGTTATTCTTGCTGCGCCGCGTACGGCCAGGGATCTGACCCGATACTGCTGGATGACGTCCAGTGCACAGGCAGTGAGAACAGCTTGGCTGATTGTCAACACGGTGGATACGGAGAACACAACTGCTACCATGGTGAAGATGTTGGTGTGGAATGCATAGGACCAGGTAAATCCTATCCTGATAGCGTTGATAATGGTATTCAAGAAAGTAACAATATAATGCTCAAGGTCTTAGCAGTTTCGTGATAGCTAAACATGTATTTAGTGCAAAATTGAGGTTATGATTTTTGTGATAAAATCAGTTTTCCTCTCAGTCTTTCACTGTTACTAAAATATGGATAAGATAACTGTGGACACTATAAAGACGTAAATGTTGGGTTCATACCATCAGTGAAATGCTAGTTCTCTCTATCAAGACTCAAAAGAGAAAACACAGGAACAGTATTCACTATTATCACCACCATCGTTTGGGCATCACAAGGCGATACAGACGGATATTTTCTTTCAGGACCCACTGCTCCTCCCGGGGTTCAAGTCCGACTTGTAAATAGAAATGGCGACAACGACTCCCAAGGAAGGGTGGACGTTTACTACAATGGGGACTTTGGCGAGTCACTTTATGACAGTTGCACAATTCTTTGCAGGGAGCTTTGAACTACCCATTCCCCCCTGACTTGATACGAAATGATAGAGAAACAGAACAAAACAAACAGAACACAGACAAATATTAATGTGTGCGACATGAACCAGGTGTGGATGTCACCAAAACAACAACAACAACAAAACAAAAACCAAACACAATTGTCTGTAAAGCATACGAATGGTTGGCCACGTATTAAATGTTTTCATGGTGAACGATATTTTTTTTTTTCAAACTCAGTTTTCACTTCCAGGCAAATAAGTATAGTGAGAAAATAATATGTAATGTGATACGCAACGAATACGGTTTTCGATCAGGCAATTATTATTTTTTTCATGGAACGCACAGTAAGTGATATTGAGGTACGACTTGTGGGAGGAGAGGACAACACCGAAGGTCGAGTTGAAGTTTACGCCAACGGACAATGGGGGACTGTCTGTGACGACTTGTGGGGCATTGAAGACTCCAACGTAGTGTGTCAGATGCTGGGTTTCGATGGCGCCCTAGATTATTCTTGCTGTGCCGAGTATGGCGAGGGATCGGACCCAATTCTGCTTGACAACGTCGTCTGCTCAGGCACCGAGAGTAACTTGGCACAATGCCAGCACAATGGATACGGTGAACACAACTGCGTACATGGTGAAGACGTTGGAGTTCAATGCATAAAACCAGGTAAAAGCTGAATTTTGGAGTATAAAAAGACAACTGCACTCCTACTTTTGGTCCTGTATTCTTACCTCTGTCATTGAACATCTATTTTCGGAAAGACACATTTTAAAGTTAAATATTAAAAAAGAAGATGAAACGAACAATGATCAGTGAACCAACAAAATGCCCTCCATGAATGTTGCACACTTCTTAATTTGGCCACACATGCCCTATTGATTTTTTTTTTTGTTAAAATGTTTGAGTATTTTTGTTCATTTTGCTAATTTCTACTACATTTATACATATTAATTTTCATTTATTTAATTATTTTTTACTTTATGTATGTAGTCATTTTTTTTCGATGGGGGGGGGGGGGGGGGGGTGGGGGGGAGGTAAACAAAGCCCGAGGAGCGCTCGAACACCAAGTGGTCCACAAGGCTAGCGTACTTACCGTAGCAAAAGTTGGTATGAGCAAAATGCGCGTAGCACACTCTCGTCGTAACACAAAGAGTAGCTTCTGTTTGTTGTGGCTACCTATCAGTATAGCGTATAAGCGCGCACCATGAATGTTCTCATTGCTGCAGAAGCTTGGATCATCCTTACCTGAGTTCAAAACTAGAAAGGGTTTGATCTGCTCAGGATTTATCGGAAATATTCCTAGGGTATGAAGTTTTTGGTTTGTTTGTTTGTTTGTTTGATTCATCAAAATTATTAAGTAAGCTGACATGCCGCGCAGACTGAATCGGGCATGCAGCGAACATGACACTCATGACCTTATAGGGTGAGTTCCAGCGCTCTCCTAAAGCGTGTCGTATCTTACCGTAGGAGAATAATTAAAACTTTCCAAAATTGTACCGTACCGTGCAGTAACGTGCCAAAAAGTGCCCGTTTCCCAAATGTAGGCATACTATTTTGAGGCTGGTCACGTGACTTAACAGTTCACAAAAATCGCATACAATGATTATTCCTCAAAATTTTTCACGATTGTATTTTCCATTACAGTTTTAGAAAACTCTTGAAATTCTCTGGTGGAAATTTACCACACTTGTAAAAAGTCATTTATACAGGTAATAGATTGTCCCTACTCTTTAATTATAAAACAATTTTAAAAATCAAACATTTTTGAAAACTGTGTAAGTAGGACATTCAAATCTATAGCACTTTAGCAGGAGGTATTTTTTTTAGTTTAGTTTTGTTTTTATGTTTACATACAAGACAACCTCTAGGAGAAGTGATCACTTTGTCACGTTTCGTATTCTTCCTTCTTTGGGTCAATGATCCAGAAATTTCATTTTTTTCAAGTTCACAGTAATTGAGAAAACTGATAATATGAAAAGAAATTTTACTGTCATCTGATTAGAATAGTCCTAAGGCAGCATTAAACACACACACACACACACACACACACACACACACACACACACACAAATCTTGCTTTACTCTGCTTGAATTCCCGTTTTGGCCGGGCGAAATTTTTTTTGGTCCACTTTGCCCCGGGTTCCTACTTTAGAGTACCGTGCCGTACCGCAAAAGTGATAGAGAGAACTGAATCGCACGCAAAGTGGTTCAAAAGCGTAATGTGTACCAGCTGTTGACTTGAGAAGTACATTTTATGCCAGAATTAAAGAGTATTCGACTTACTTCTTTTTCAGAAGGCAAGGTTATTAATGTAATGTTACCCCATTTTTAATAATGTAAGTAAATTTGAAAAATATGATCTCTTTATAACCAATGACTGTTTGTGGAATGTGCTGTGCCGCTGTGACGTTATAAACTGACGTTCCTTTTTCCCTATTGTGCTCTTTTCTTTGCAGAAGCCTTGCGTAATGAAGTGCATATTCACTTTAAGAACACTATTCCTTACTGAAGCTTAAAATTCTACCAATGATGCATTTTTTTTCTCTAATTGTGAAGCGTGTGCACAAATGATAAGTCTCACAGGACTTCCGACTTTTTACGTGTAGGAATTGAGTAGCCGTGATGCTTGCAAGTTAATAGGCATGCCTGGCATCCATAGATTTCGCAGCTGATGCATAATTGTCATCGATCGGTGTTCCCCCGTCAGATATCCGCCTCCGAGGAGGATCCTCTAGCTCAGAAGGTCGAGTCGAGGTCTTCCGCAACGGTACATGGGGGACGGTCTGCGACGATTTCTGGGGCAGCCAAGATGCCACCGTGGCCTGCAGGTCTCTCGGGTTCGAGCAGGCAGTGGACTGGCAGTGTTGCGCCTACTTCGGCCGGGGTTCAGGTCCTATCTTCCTCGACGACGTCTCATGCAGTGGCGATGAGGAAAGTCTGGTCGACTGCCCCCAAAATGACGTCGGCGATCACAACTGTGGACATCACGAAGACGCCGGTGTTGTGTGCGCTTAAGTTACCGAGTAAGCAGTGTTTAGACGATAATTAAAAAGCCCACATTCAACAAAGCATCGTAACCTGCTCTCAATGTAGAAAAAAAATATAACTATTACCTAGAAGGGTTTCATTATAATTGTAAACAACTGCAGAAAGAGGAGTCTCTGTGAAGTGTTGTGTTGGACGTATAAAGCTGATAGCTGTTTTTATTTTTTCTTTTCTTGGGTAGGGGCGGAGGTGGTGACTTCCGACTAAAGATACACATATACATGTATATTTTTTGTTTCGTAAGAGTGTAAATCAGCTTCACTAAGATATATTTTAACCTTACAACAAGAGTTGTTTTCTCGTAGAGCATGTAGAGACACCATCTATTTACAGTCAAGGAATGAAACACTTTTGCTTTACGCTATACTAAATGATAAAGTTATTTTATTTTTCAGTGGCTTTATCGGGTACATGTCACAAACCAGTAAAACGTAACAACACGTCAATCTTGAATATTGGATGTTATTGAATTTTGTTGCCGCATGTATAGTGGTATAGAATTTAAAAAGGTATAGTTACGGTGTAAATACTTGTCTCACTAGAAAATTACACTCTAAGGAGTGTTGTAAGGAGAAATTAAATTTCACTGAATACTACAATAGACAGAAAAAAGAAGAACGCTCGTGTAAAATGATATACATAAGAACATCCCACTTTGTATACTATTCTTCATTTGAAAATTGTTATCATAACGATTCTCAATTAAGATGTTGAATTCCAGACAGCACTGATAATCAGCGTTACCCTGACCTCAACACTATTCTTTTAAATTTGCATCCGTCCATTGATGAGGATAAAATCAAAGTCAGTCAATGTATGAAGTTGCATCCCTCTGCAAAACCAAGTTTATTGGCATTTGCGACTCCCCTCATCTTAAAAAATTGCATTATCTATATCAAAAGAGAGCCTCCCAACAAAGAGAGAGAGAGAGAGAGAGAGAGAGAGAGAGTGTGTGTGTGTGTGTGTATGAGGGAAAAAGAAAAATGATTGTATTGTATACCCCATGAATTGAAATCACTTTCGTTCAAATGTAAATGTTTTGAAAATTTTGAAACATTGAAGCAATTGATGTACTTTATGAGCTTGTAAATATTTCAGAACGATTTGACTTGTGACATTACTTGAGAGATCCCAAATCCAAACAGGAAACGTTTAGTTGAACTTATCGGTAAGTGCAGTCTTATACCCAACAATTTTTGCGAACAACTATAAGACATGCTCCTCGTTTATTCAGCTTGAATGGTCAGCAATGTCAAAATTCGAGGTGTAGATTTCGATTGTTGGATAAGCAGATGTGGCATCAGTAAGTACAGTGTACTGATCTTTTTCTTGCCTTTCTCTGTCTATTTTTCCCCTGTCCAAAGAGAGACTGGATTGCCTCGAGACGTGACGAATGCCGGCCGGTTGTTGGGAGAAGAGTTGAATGCCGAAAATCGCATGTCGTCAGGCAGCCGCAACAAGCCACAGAATAGTTCCCAAAGTTTAAGCATTGCTGTGCAATCTATAGCTATGGAGACACATTCTTGGTTCGTCTCAGTTTAAGAATCTTTTATAGCGTTTAGTCGTGAGTGGTACCTGCATTATATCAATAGTTACGTACTCGTAGAATGTTCAAATACTTATCAGTTCGAATTACCTAGATTGAATGGTGTTATTGGATCAAAATGTTTAAGTTCATGCTTTTGCAATGTTCTGCATCATTGAATGTTACCATATTATTATTACAAGAAGAAAACCAAAGTATTGGCGTTCATATCTCTGGGTTGGGAGAGTAGAGAAAGTTATTATGTATGACTTCAAAATTATTGAAACGTTCAGGCAAAAACTGAAGCAAACGAATGTGAAATTTCACAATCTACGAAGTTACGAATTTGGGGAAATTGAAAAAAAAAATACGTATGACAACATTATCACAAATTTGTGCAAGATTCGATATTGTACGTTTGCACTATTTAAAGATACAGAATGACTTCTTTTGCCAGATGGTGAAAGAAAAAAATTAAGAAAAATAGAAGATATTCATATTCGATGGAATCTCATATTAAGGCCAATAATCATTCGATAACATTGTATTGTTGTTCATTTGAATAAAGATTTCTTTTATCAGATATGTGAAAAGAGCTTTTGATTCTGAATGTGTGCTTATTCAGTAAGGTTAACTGTGTGATAATTTTCTCCCATTGAAGTCTCACTCTTTTTGAGGTGCGCAGATGGTAGGCGGTGGTACAGCCAGCATAGAAGAGAAAGTGTCGAACAGAAGAACATACTTAAAATTAGTGATTAGTTCGTATAATATATCATGAAGATTGAAGAATAAAAGTAATGATATCCATCAAAGACAAACACACATGATAATTATGATACCCACACACACACACACACACACAAGTGATTTTGAAGAGCGAGGAAGATTAAAAAAACCACGCTGCATTCTTTGTTCGTCTGTACACTTCGAACGCTTTTTCGAATATCTTTTCGTTCTTGTCTAGTTCATTCCCCCCTCCTCATGAATGGGTCAGAGTCAAATTCATAGTAAATTTGATTGTCATTTGCCTAGTTACAATTCGTTATTCAAAATGTTCACTATTCTCAATAAATAAATACATGAATAGATATATGAAGAGTTTGTTCGCAAAAACCGATAAGTCCATTTTTGAAGATTTTGAAGTACTGTCTCTGTCATAGAATACAAGATGATACCATTTAAATGATATCTTGGTCACTACATATAAAGGCACATTTTTGAAGTTATTGTCAAAAGAGGCAAAACTTTCTTATTATTCTTTTTAGTTTTCTTGACTTTTAATCGCAAATATCTCCATTTGGCAAATATGGACTTGCCGGTCTTTGCAAACAACCTCTTCATTTATTTATTTATCTATTTATTCATTCATTTATATAATCATATAGATAAATACGAATTAAAAATAAGATAGATATATACTTGAAATGAATAAATTGATGAATTAATAAATTGATCAAATGAATAAAGTGTCGCTTCGTCTGTTCGAGTCAGAGCTAAATTTCAGACCAATCCTGGCTAGGATTCATTATGACTGATAGCCTGGCACCTACACTGTACTTGGGCTTATCAGGACAACTGAATAAAGTCCTACATTAAGGTCTATATTTAGAATTAAAGAAAAAAAAAACAGTTTAAAGGATATCGTACATCAACTTCTCGAAACGCAATTTGAAAATAAGTTTTCCCATATGAAGTTCATTTAAGAGAATGTATTAATGCACAAACCTAAACAATAAAGAAAATCCACTTGAGTTCAAGACGTATATATGAAGACATTATCTATTGAGTTTGTTAAGCAATCAAACTAACGTGAGTGCTCACTTCCAAAGTTCCAGAAGGCTTCCGTTCCCAGTGAAGGGAAATACATTGTTGACAGCCAAGGAAGGATACATTTCACACGCTGATTGACGGCCTTTTGGGTACACTGTAACGTGATGGCCTTGTTTTTTGCTGGTAATTTCAAAGGAGCCCGCCCCGTCATCAGAGTACGATCTAGCGTGATTATACGTAGTCCTGACTAATTCGTGTTTCGCAGGTTTGGCAATGGTGAAATCTCGTCAATCGCAATTCCGACAAATGTTCATAGATACTTCTTACGTTGAACATCATTTGAGGATATTCAGAACTGTCCTTTTTATTGATAGTTTTGTCTGTGATCTGGCTGAAGATAATTTATTCTCTTCCCTCGGCACAAAACAAAGGAGACATGCAAAGGTATTACCTGTACCTGAGAAATTTTCAAGGTGTCTTTGGATGTAAAACCCTCACGAAAATCCCAGCTTAACATTTTGTTTCAGACAGAAAAAAAAACCTAACCTCTATCATGTCTGTGTGTAATAAGTATGATAAGTAGAAGAAAATGGAAGATGAAATAAGTCCTTAAAACAAAACAATTGATGATATTGAAATAGGAACAAAAGAAGAAATATATAAATGAACAAAGACTGACTATAAAAGCATAAATCCCAAAGTAAGGGATATAAAAAAGTGAAAGGTGAAGGTCTTTTCACGCAATTGCGCAACAAAGTGCAGATGGAAAGTGCAGACGGACAGGAGTTGAATTCATCCGTCTTGTCTATTATTTATTTGGGAACTTATTCTGTTTTTTTAGGGGGGGGGGGGTCTGTGTGTATTACTCCCTACTTCGCTTTTGCAAAGAACAAAAGAAGGGTGATGATTAGGTACATGGTAATTTAGATTACGAATATGCCAGGTATAAAAGGAAACCATTATCTTCTGATACTCTTAGCCCAAAATAAAAGAATGAGAAAAAAAACAACAGATATAAAACATTCGATATCTCACCAATGAAAATCTAAGAGGCTTTCAGTGCATGGCTTCATGAGAAGCATGATTGGTAAAACCATACGAAATTAAGACCGTTTATCATGTTTGTACATTATGGAAAACTGGCGTGTTGCTACAGAAGAATCATGTATACATATAATGGGTTCAGGAGCTTAATCGGCTGACCCTACCTTTGGTCGAAAAAAAAAAACCGAAACAAAAAAAAAAAAAAAAAAAACAAGGCCACATCCCAACCATTCCCATTGGCAGCGAGGATCTGCCACCTCCATCGCAACCACCCTTTTGTAATATCTAGGCTTTCAGGTTGTGAAATCTTATTACAATTAGATCTTATGAATCTTACAGTCCATGAGAAGTCAACGAGAAGTCTCGTCTACTGGTTCTCACGTCTTCTGAGATTCCTCTTTTTTAAAATGATTTTTAACAGTACACTGTATACAGTTTATGCCATAATTAAAATAATTATGGAAGAGTAAAGTTCCGCATGAAATATAAGATTTCGGAGTTAGGACTTTGTATCCTGAAGGACACATTCTTTTTAGGTTATTGAATGCATTTCTTAGTGTCAGCCACTTTCACGCAGTTATGCGTATAATAGCTGGCTCCTGTATACAGCCATCTTCGCGCTTATAGAGCGTTATCACTTGACAAAATACCTGCTAATAATTGCGATGTTCCAGTTGCGCACAAATACGCTGAATCTATGATACAATTGCAGCCGCAGCGGGTGCCATGCATTTATATGCACGCGCGAATGGGACACTGCAGTAAAAGTGGATATTGCTGCTGTTTGCATGCTCTATAAAGTGTATGTGCATATTTCATCTTTATTCAACTTGGAATATAAAACACGGATTTTAGTTAACATGTAATTTCCATCTAAGTGTTTCTCATCATCTGTTAAAAGGTAATTATATACATGTGGGTCGAGTGAGTACAGAAATATTAGTTGAACAAATAAGTGAAAGTTTCAGGAAAATCGAAAATCAAACGTTATGATGTTATTTTTCAATTTTGTAAAGAGACAGCTGGAATTTGCTGGATCAGAAGACTACTACAGATCATAACATCACATGATTTTGTAAACCTCAATGATAAGGAAAATATTGAGAAAATTCCACTAGATATCATTTCATATGAAAAGTGCACATTCACCAAATGTGTTACTGATATATACATGTCAAGGATAATTGTTGCTGTTTTTACCTGCTTGCCGAAAGAGACAAGTAGGGCCTATAGAACCCTTTCATGATGTTATAAAAAAAGAATAGGTTGATATTTTCTATAGTGCAAAATAATACCATGATCCATAGTAGTCTTCCGATCCAGGGGTCTGATCACCAACATTTCAAACATTCTATTATTTTTGAACGGAATGTCTCATCTTTTTGTCTCTTCCAATGTCAACTGACTGTTATAAATTCCACTAACTTTACTCCATTCACACAATCCATATCTAGGGTTTCATTCTCCTTTAATTTCAAGTATAAACAAGCCTGTTGGAAGCTTGCCTATCCAATACCAGCGAGCCATTGGAGTAAGAAGAGTAAGGTTTGCTCTAATTAAGTTTGTGACGATGGCTGTGCATTGCACAATACAATGCTTAGCAGGTTTGCAGGTAGTCAGGAATAATACACAGAACGTCAGCTAGAAGACCCCACAAGTGCGACATAATAAATACCGTTTACTCGGTACTTGATATTTTTTGCTGACTAATAAAATCGTTAATAAGGCCCGCTTTTATCTGAATGTAAACCAGGTGGAAAATTTCCATTGTCTCACATAAATATGTCTAAGAATCATACATACAAAATATAATCTAAGAACTTTCCTTTTTTGCCAAGAAGAATATTTTTCACATTATATAAATACTGGTTACCAATTTCCTCATAAGACAATCCAGAATCATTTCTTAATTCAAAGAAATAATCAATTGAGCTGTCCCTTGCTAAGAACAGAAACCAACTAACAAGACAAGTGCCTCCATTTTGGAAAATAGTTTTTCCATTGACATTTATTGTACAAAGTGAATGGAAAAAAATATTTCCATACGGACAGTAGGGGGAAAATTTTTGTTTAAATGTATTTTTAAAGCATTTATTAACAATGTGAATTATTTCTTTAATCAATTTATTTGCAAAGCAATATACTGCTCCGTCAGCATAATTCGACGGTTTGTCCCCTTCTCCTAATTTCAATTCAGGATAACGTAAAAGCAGCTTCGAGTAAGGTATGATCACATTTCCTCGGTCAACCATGTTTGGGCTACAATGGACTGAAAGAAGTGTCGAACATTTCATGATACTAAAAAAAACGCAGTTATAAGAATCACTCTATTACGATGAAGGTATATTTGATTTTATCTAACATTGTGGATCCGTTCCGTTTACTTATCATCTTAACGTATCTTATATTGATAATGATCCCTTGCATAATTGAATAAAGTAAACAGTAACAAAACACCATCATTTTAGAGGCATATTTAAAGAATTAAGGCTAGTGATATTTTGGTCATTTAACAAATACATATTTCTTTTCATTTTTATATAATGCCTGTGCTTTTAACGTTATGTCTAATTGATGTGCATGAATCTTGAACAAAAACTACAGGAACGCAAAGTGAGGTAATTAAAGGGATCGTACAGTTCTGGTCGAGACCTAATTTCAGATTTCTAACATTTTTATATGAGATAATGAGAAACTCTTATGAAATATGAAAGAGCATGTAATTCTATGAGGAATTCAACGTTTATTTGATAAAAATTGGCTTTGAAATGGCTGAGATATCTGAAAAAGAGCGATTTTTATAAAGTGTGGGACCCACACTTTGTAACGATCGCTTTGTTTTACTTTGTTTTGGATGTTTCAGTTATTCCAAACCCGATTTTCATCAAATAAACTTTGAATTCCTTTTAAAATGGTATGCTCTGTGCTATATCATAAGTGTTTTCTTGGTATCTCGCAAAAATCTAAAAGCCCAATTCTCATCTCCACCAATACTGTACTATCCCTTTAACATAAATCATGAAAATTGAGTATCTCAACATAAGAACGACCCAAGTCCATGGAAGATCATTTCGAGTATTTTTTTTTTATTTGTCCAATACTATTCTATTTAACTGTGATGGGAAGGCAACATTGTATATATAAATTAGAACATATTATATTATTATTACAATTTACATTTACATTAATCGTGGAGAGGCCATTTTGTGTGATGGACTTGGGTCGTGCTTTGAATCATATACATGATATTCTGCCTTTAATAGGAGATGAGAAAAGGATGAGAGAGCGCGTTATTGTAAGAATGACCAAGGTCCTTCATTCCTACATTCATGTAAGATTTAAATCATTCCTTTCAGGCACTTCCGGGGGTAATTAGGATTTATCATTTATACACAATATGAACCCATGCATAAGCTACAGTTTCCCATGTCAAACTGAATTTGACCAAAAATTGGACTTGGGTCGTTTTTATATTCAGGTCTTCAGTTGTAAGAATAAATCAGTTCTTCTGGTCTGATGCCGTTGCAGCAGAAAAGTATTCATTTTCCCAAACATGTGGGTACCCTTTTTGCATCATATATAATGTGAAATTATGTGTATTATATTTACCTCTGACTCGTCAAGCTATCGATGTTTAATGGGAATTTCAATACAATTAGGCTCCTTGAATTATTCTCCTTTCTGTTTATATGTGTTTTTTTATTTCAAAATAAACACACGGAATACATGTGGTTAGGTCATGTTTGTGTTTTTCTTTTCGATCGTAGTATTGCGGAATGATGATAGGCGAAACATTAGACTACAATGTTATCTGAAAACCATAAATTCGATGGTTTTGACCGATTTTGATGATCCGAAATTAAACTCTATTATCTCACCCCTGTCGTCAGTAAATTTCTGTTGTGGCTGGTCACAAATATACAATTACAAGTATGATTACCTCAATTTAAAGAGAACTGTACTATGCAGTCAAAGAAGAGTGATCCATTGCTAAACTATCCTCTGATTGCATGACTCAACTCTCCTCAAGATGCGGACCACTTTAATAAATCTTGTACAAGTATGAACTTCACCAAATGAAACATCCATTAAATTTACCAAATTGAAGACTACACTGAAAACACATGAATCACTGACTAACCAATTGCTTTAATGTTAGAATCATAAAGGGTGATACCTCAAACTAAAAAAGAGGGAAAAACAAACAAACACACACCGTTTACTGTCA
Source organism: Diadema antillarum (assembly GCF_040938485.1). Classification (NCBI taxonomy): domain Eukaryota; kingdom Metazoa; phylum Echinodermata; class Echinoidea; order Diadematoida; family Diadematidae; genus Diadema; species Diadema antillarum. The sequence goes on from NW_027271607.1 coordinate 340,623, forward strand.
TTAGATGTCATTTTGTGATCTGTGTCTTTGTTGTGATCCACCACCTCTGTTGGCTTGTGCTACGATTCAGTGAGAATAATGATTGATAAGCACTACCAACAGAGGGCACAAAACGCTTGGCACCATTGAACTTTAAGTTCACGTTTGAAGGGAGGCTGAACTCTTCCTGTGGCTCATATCTCCTTTTGGCTCAACTCTCCTGTATTCTAAACGGCTAAAACTCTACATAGTGTATCTTTTATGACACCAGCGAAAGTTGGCAGTTATTACAGGAAAGAAAAAGGTCGACAATAACACAGCTGCAACGAAATAAGGTTGATTAGATCCAGACCTTCCTGCGCCACTCACTTGGATGATTGAGGGGGGACTGGTAAGATCATTGGGCATTGTAACATCATTTAGCCGTTGCCATGCTCTGCAAGTTAGGGACTCGTTCCGGAAAGTATGTGTTCCTTTGGGTTGAGATGAAATTTTTACGGATAAAGCGATGTCTATTACAATGGATTGGTAGATGCTATCTACCCTACATGACAGGAAAATTTCTTGACCGTCCAGATCATATAAATCGATTTCTATGGGATCTTTCTCACTGGGTTCATTGTATAGTGAGTAGAAAATGCATCACTATGGAGGGGGCTTGAAGAGAACCACGTGATGTTAGGTTCTGGTTGTGATATCACCGGACACGTAACAGACACAATGAAACTGCCATTGGTATAGGCGCACACCCGCGAAGCCGTAACAAGTGGTGGACAAGGAAAAGATTCTTGAACAAGGTCTGACACACGGCGCCCTTCGTTTATCGCTGGGGCAGCACAGACACCATTTTGAAAAGTCAAAGGGTCATTAAGGCTGAGGAGCCATCGATGGTTACAATCACAAATGAGTGGGTTATCTTCTGCATTCAGAGTGAGATCAAATAAAGGCATGTTCCAACGACTCCTAGGAACGATATCCTCATTCAAATACCGTAAATTGTTGCTTGTTAAGTCCAAATAGGTAAGGTGCGGAAATATGCTGAGATGTGTACCTGTATTTCCATCCTTATCTCCTAATAATTCGATTTCATTCCCTTTTAGTATTAAGGATTGAAGTGGGTGTATTATGTCTATCCTGGAACACTTAGACAGAAAAGTAACACGATTGTAGGATAAGTCAAGATAATTAAGTCGAGGGTATAAGTACAAGAGTCGGTCGCAGTCGAAGGCCTTCACCAAATTTCCCCCAAGTTTAAGAGAATAAGCGATCGGTGCAAAGATCGATGGGATATTCTTTAATTTGCTCAATGTGTACTCTAGTCTTTTGAGGCTAGGTGCGTGTAAATCATGACTCATGTCTGGAAATGAAAGTTTTGACTTCAAAGTAAGTTTTTCAAAGGTGATGATTTCACTACCGCTTACTAGAAGTTGAATTAAAAAGCTGTCGGCGACTGTAACTTTTCTCAATGAAAGACGGTTTAACAGACGTATTACGCAGTGAGTCTCGTTAAATTCTCCTATAGTCCCTTTAGTGATGCCGACTGATTCCCTTGGTGTTGCGGCTAGGACAGCGAAATCCCTGCAGGTGAGCTCCACGGATGATTTTAGAAACAAATGTACAATTCCTGCCTGTTCGAGGAAATGAAAGGTTTTAGGCGAAATTAGGTTCCCTTCGCTGCTCCCAACACAGATGTAGTCTAATGATAGTGCTTCTAGAGCAGCTAGATCAACACTTAAGTTCGCTGCTCCGCATAAATCAAAATAAAGAAGTTTTGGATAAAGTTGAGCAAGATTTTGAGGGATATTTGGGAGCTTGGTCTCACTCAGATCCAATATCATCAAAACAGGAAGGCCAATTTCAAATACTGAAATACTTGTGTTCTTAAGAATCAGTTCAATTAAGTTGGGGGTAGTCAAAACCGCCGAAGGGTCAATAAAGGTAAGTGGGTTGCTGCTAAGGTCTATATACGCCAGATTAGGTGATATTGGAAATCCATATACTGCTGAAATGTGGTTGTATCTCAAAAACAGCGTCTCAAGACTATACACTGCACCAAAGCTATCCCAATCGACAAATGTCAGTTCATTTTCTGAAAGATATAGTCCCCGAAGGTGTAGTGTATCGATTGCATGTGGGAACCAACGCCATAACTTATTTCGGGAAAGATGAAGAAACTCCAACCTATGAGGAAAATGTATTTCTGTGTCGGTGGAAGATATCACGTTGTCATGAAAATTGATAATTTGCAAATTTTGCGTCTGAAATTGCCCACTGACAGATGATATTCTGTTTTCCTCCAGGCCGATATACTCGAGACTGGGGAGGTTGTCAAAAGTCGTTGCTTGAACTGATGTGATTTTGTTGCCTATCAGATCAATGATTCTGAGCATTTTTAGTCCAGCAACAGAAGGTACAAAGGTAAGTTTGCTGTCCGCTACCCTAATGAGTGTCAGTGATGGTAGGCTTGTTACATTGTGCAGGCTTTCTACCTGGGATGAGAACACAGAGAAAAAACTTTAGTAAGAAATGGGTGGTGAACGTAATATGTTTTTCTGCACTACGCACAACAACAAAATTGAGCAGAGTGTCGACGTTTTCCAGAGTGGACGCAATTTTGAATTCTTTGTTTGTTCCTTCAACAGACAGATAATTCAGCCTTCCAAAGACATGAGAGAAGAATCGAACGCTTGGTACATATAATGATTGCAAGTGAGGAAACCCATGGACAGAGTAGAGTTCAGTTAATCTATTTCCCACAAGTGATAGATATGTCATGCTGCTTGGGAAGGCATCAGATGCGACCCAGGATACACGATTATCTTGTAAACGCACAATGCTCAAGAATGGTAGTGAAAACGTTCCAGAAATTATGCCTTGAAGTTTGTTTTTACCAAGTGCGATTGATTGCAGTTGAAACAGATCTTTGAAAGACGATTTGTCAATCTTTTCAATCAAATTCGTACTCAAGTCTATTGAACGAAGACTGATTGGAAACTGATCTGCCGTAAAGTGTTTGATCCGATTATAAGAAAGGTAAACATACTCAAGGCTTGGAATATCTTGTCTCAGGTGTTTTCCAACATCCGATATAGCGTTTCTCGACAATTCAAGTGTCTTAAGCGAGGTATTGTTGCTGAAAAAAGTAATCTCTGTAAACAGGTTCCGGGCAAGCGATAACGTATGGAGCTCCCTCATGGCAATGAACATATCCGTCGGAACATTTCTCAGAGAATTTTGACTGAGATCGAGAAATTGTGTCGATTCAAGCTCTTTATAGAAGTCGAGAGAAACTTCGTGTATTTCAATATCGGCAAATGTGCGAGGAGTGTAATTACCTCCAAGACAAGACGGACATTCGGGGACATTGAATACACTTTCGCACGACACACTGTGCAAACCCGAATGACATGTACATATGTCACAGATGCTCCGCTGCGCAGGTACCGATAACAGCAGACAAGTGAGCAGCATCAGAATCAGAAGAAGCCGGCTACCATACCGCGTGGTCTCCATTATCTTCCCACGGTGATCGGCGGTCCCGTTCCTTGAAAAGGCAAGAAGACAAACTGAAGTTTGGTATCAGTGGAAAAGTAATGAACGTCAAAATAATAAAGGTAAAATACAGAGTTGTAGGTAAAATCGCTTGCAATAAATCAGTAGGCCTGTCATGGAGTGTCATCAAGTGTGTGCTAATTCGGTTGAATATAGTATAATCTGTCTGTGTCAGGTGCTTCTTGAAAAAGCAGAGAGCTTCTTTATTCACGTCCAATCGCCAAGGAAACAATTACAAAATACTCATGTAAAGTGACACCAACTCAGCAAATTGTAGCAATCCGTGCGCGACTGAGCACGCTGAGAGAACTAGAACCTCGTACGCGCTTTCTCCGACATCCATCCCCCCCCCCCCAAAAAAAAAAATACGTTGCAAACTGTTTGTGTGTTTCAGAATTAAGTTACCCACCATGCGACTCTGACAAGGATATAATTATGATTGATTATACTTGCACCTATTGGAGCTTATCACGAAAGCTGAAGAAAGTCCTAAATAAGGTCTGAAATAACAAGGGAAAAGGTTGAAAGGATGAGGATGTCATGCGTCAATTCCTTGTTGCGCAATTTCGATAGAGTTTATCTTTAAGAAGTTCCCTGAGGGGAAAATGCATAAAAAAAGAAAGTTAACTTTTACTAGGTCGATCTTACTGGAAGACACAAGGAAATCCACAGTTCACAGCTAAGGAATGATACGTTTGACCAGCTGATAGGCTAAGATGAATGATTGCATAATGCATCTGAAATTGAAGGGGTGTTGGGCACTCTAACGTAATGACCATGGTTGGCAAGTAATTTCAAAGCAACCTTCCGCGTCATTCTATAGTGCGGTTAGTGTAATCCTGACTTATCCGTAATTGCGCAGGTTTGGCAATGGTGAAATCCCATCAATCGGAATTCCGACAAATTTTCAAAGATGTGTCTAACATTTTTTTTTTCTTTTTAGGATAATCACCGATCCGTATTATCCTTTTAATTGTCATTTTGTCTGTGATTTGAGTGACGAAAATTATCCTCCTTCCTTGGCACAAAACAAAGGAGACATGCAATTATATTCCCTGCACCTAGAAAGAAATGAACCAGGTTTCACTGGATAAAAAATAGCCCCTAAAATCCCGGTTATGTCCAACTCAAGGTAGGAAAAGGAAAAAAGTAATCTCTATCATGTTTGTGTGTGTGTGTGTGATTGAATGATAGGTAGAAGAAAATGGAAGATGGTACAAACGGAGTTGGGCTTAATGTCACCGAGATAGTTAATTGTGACCTTTTTTTGGTGATATCATTGTTATATCACAAGTTGTTGATTTTTTTTTTCTCGAAATAATAGGTCCCTACCGGAAGAAGTGGTGAAAAAAGAACAACCATCACTTTGAATTTATTGAATTGTTATGCATAATTATTTTATAAAAGAAAAAAAAGGAAACCTTTCTTTGGGTAATTTCAATCTTACTCTGTTAGATTGTCCCGCTCTCTTTTTTTTTTTCGTGAAGCCTACTCGAATTTTTAATGATTCGGCAAGTCTAATTGACAATATTTACTGTGCATTTTTTTTTTTCCAACATCACATTTGGCGTAAAAGTATCTCATGTTTCTGATTATTTTTCCATTAATTACTGGCATGTCCAATCTCAATCTGTGTAATAATTCCTGATGACTCATGCAATTTTGGCTTTCGAGATTATATCACCAACTATTACTAATAAACTTAAGCTGAAGTAATTTGGAGGTCTGTTTTCATGAAGAACTAATAATATCGTGGTGTTATGCCGATGAGTATGTCCTGAAATTAGTAACCCGGAAGCAGTGATTAATAATGATATGAATTATAAGCCAATAAAATGCTTGCCGATGCTTTGATATGCTAACAGTGACAACTAAGACAAAAGTAATTAAAAGGACATACTTTGCTGATGTTATGTTATGCTATTCTGAAGGAAATCCGGACATCCCCCCACCCCCCCCCCCCCCCCCCCCCCCCCAGCAAAGTACCCCTTCGACAACTGCACCCCGGATTGAAGCACCATCTGGGTCTGGTACTCCCTACGACAATGGACCCTTAAGCCCCTTTTACACTTTCACGGATCGCATCACGGATGACCACGGATCATCGATTCGTGATCATCCGTACTGTTTCCGGCATGACCGTGTTGACTCCGGGCAGTCATCCGGCATTATCCTTGATCATCCGGCATGTCCGAGGAAAAAAAAATAAGCTTGCTTATTTTTCATCCCGGACATCACGGACGAAAATCAATACGAACTCTTCCTTGTTGGCACCGTCTACTCCGTGTTGCTTCCGTATAGCAGGGCACCTCCCTGGTTGTAGTTGTCCGACAGGGTGGTTTCCCTAAAGCCCCTTTTACACTTTCACGGATTGCTTCACGGATGACCACGGATCGTCATCCGTGGTGTTCCGGCATGCAAAATATCGATTTTCCTCTCAATGCCGGCGTGAATACGATGCCAACTGGATGTCTACACGGACAAGTACGGAGGCTACAAGGACAAGTACGGTGCCTACACGGACAGACAAGGAACGAACGCGGACCACAGCGGAAACGATACGGGGCTAACACGGCCATATCAAGGAAGAGCACGGATGTAACAGGGTTCCTTCGCAGTCTTTACATGGATATCCCAAAAATGTTGACAGATAAAATTTACGTTTGCTTTTGATACTTTATCATGCTCGGGCAACATGCCTCCAGCGCTAATAATAAGCACATCACAAAATCTACAGCAGCCATGCCTCGGCTTGTCGACGTCACGCAAATCTCTTTGTTGCAAACTCTCATTTTGCGGGAACGTCATCACATAAACAAATCAAAAGCCCCTTGTATTTTGTAAGTACAAGCTCATGAAGTCCATTAAATTTGCCCACAGTACTCCGTACTTGTCCGTGTAGACATCCAGTTGGCATCGTATTCACGCCGGCATTGAGAGGAAAATCGATATTTTGCATGCCGGAATACAACGGATGACGATCCGTGGTCATTCGTGAAGCAATCCGGGAAAGTGTAAAAGGGGTTTTAGCAAAACAAAACAAAACAAAACAAATCAAAATACACGCACATACACACACAAAAAAAAAAAGGTCAAGGAAATGTATGTGGGTCACTGAAGGTTTTCGTGCGACCATTATACGAAGAGAGTATGAGGGGTTGCTGGCTGTACTGATTGGGGAAGATGTGAGCAAATTTAATGGACTTCATGAGCTTGTATTTACAAAATACACGAATTTTTCATGCCGGATGGAGCCAATGCTGATACGGACGTCCCGATGTTTTCATGGATTGTCCCGGAATTAGTACGGAGGCAACACGGAATAGCCGGTGCCTACAAGGAAGGCACTCCAGCTACATATCCTCAGGGATTTTTCCTCTCATGTCCCTCGCACCTACTCCTTACCCCGTCAACAACTCCCACTCAATCTCCCTCTGATAACTACACCCCATTAATTACCCACAAGTTAGCTACTCCCGGATAACTACCGCTATAGTCAACTATCCCCGTCCACAATGACGTTAGTTGTATTATTATGTTATACTTAGATTTCGTACCTGTAAAACCTTTAATTTTCATTTCTTACATATTTCAATATTTGTATTTCTATTTGCAATTTAATTCCTAATTGTAATGCATTTTAAAAGCAGACATAAACTCAAATCAAATCGATCAGTCAATCAATCAATTAATCAATCAATCAGTCAACCATTAATTATTGGTTGAATAAGGATCAGAAATATGAATATTATATGTGACAGTGCATTACAAAACCAAGAAAAGATCATTACCATTAATTTTAAGTGAAAAAAAAAGTGAAAGGGGTCAACCAAGTCTTCATATCTTCCATATCTTCTGAAAGAGCTGTTTTTCTTCTGGATTATATTTCTTAATACTGTGTTCATAAAATTTATGGGAAAGTGTGTTTTCAGCGGTGTTTCTATAACCTCTCCTTTTTTTGTGGAGTAGGCCTAATGTGACCAGGCATATCATCTTAAGGCCCTCTTTCATTTCGGAAAATCTTTTGCACACTTTTCATTTTCAAGTCTAATAACTTTTGAAAATTCACATTAACCATGGACAGAATGTCTTTCAACATTCTCAATTTAAGCTAATAATCTGATTATCCCTTCATGGTTGTGGCTATAGTGGTTTACATCCTCTTCTTTTTTTTTTTCCTTTTTTTTCGTCCCTTCATCATACACAGACAGTTAATCAGCTTGAAGTACGAAATTTGCCCGTGGATCTACGCCCATGCAGTGCATGCGCCGGAAACGAACTCGTGTCATCTGCGGGCATTTTACGAGCATGGGACAAGTGTTTTACTGGGAAGGAATGGTGTCGAGACTGCCAATATCTGTTTAGCTGGTCAGTTTTGCTGGTGTGGAGCGAACAAAATGAGCCTATCTGCTGTTTAGTTGAGAATCGGCTGCGGCCAAGAAAAGTAGGAAGCTTTAGATTTTCGAGACGGGGACGTGCAGAGAGAGAAAAACAATAACCTGGTCTGAGCATGCGCAGAATCGCTTATCAAAGTCGATCTATTTATAGCTTGCGCGCCTGAGTTTTCACTACGCGTTCTGGGATATTTTTACGTCCACTCAATTCACGACGTAGAGGGCTACTTGATTCACCGATCATAATAATGGGGGCGCCATTTTATATTTTATACCAGTGCCGTATATTAAGAGAGTCTGGCCAACTCATAAATTGAACGCCATGTCGTTACCCAGCGTACAGTGCGCTTATGGTTTTAGCGTGTGCGCTTTGGGGTTAGCGCAGGCGTCCCAAAGGCGCAAGGCACTGTGTTGCTGGACTTTTTTTTATAGAGAGAGAGAGGGAGGGAGGGAGAGAGAGAGAGAGAGAGAGAGAGAAAGGGTGTAGGTTGGGGGAGGGACATTCATTCACTCCATCCATGTTGAACAAAGCCAACAATCAATCATTTTTACACATTCAAATAGACACAGGCACACAGGTATATAAACAATAGGGAAGCTGTTTAAAGGACATAATTCCTGAATATAAATATGATAAATTCTTGCTGTATAAATAAAAGAAGAATTCACAGTATGTCGTGTCGTAAACTTTCACTAGACTGTAGGCCCCTATGCTATATTGTATATTTAGCAAGTTGTCCAGGGAACAAGAATATTGTATAACAAAATGATACAATGTATATATATTTACAATTCTAGCTGTACTGTGCACAGACGATAGACGAATTTCACAGTTTTACTGTTTCGCACATAAATAACCATCAATTACCATCCTATTTAGTACCATAAACTGACATGAAGGCCTACAACTAGTATAAGTAGGCCCTAATTCAAGAGGAATACACCTATGTACAATGTATATACAACATGAAACGTCATCGGCAAGTGCATATAATGGTATGTAAAATGATCTCAAATTGTTTAAAAATAATTTCAAAAAAAAAAAGACCTGTAATTGAACAATTGAACAAGCACAAGTACCTGGATAACAAAATAATCATGAGGGATATCCTCAGTGACATCCGTACCAAATATAAACTATGACCAGGACCATTGAATGGATATGAAATGAGTTTTAGAAAATGAAAATGTCCAAATGGCGACCGGTATACCTCCGCCATATTACGTTCTTAGCAGATGTAGAGTACGCCTTGACAATGTTACACGACAGTTTCACATAATTGGCAGAAAAATTTGTCACAAAATTTAATGCGTCGAGTGTTTACTTTCTTTGAACTATAGGTGTAAATGGATGAGTTTTATTTAAAAGAGAAGTATTAAGGAATTTGAGCATTTTTTACTTGTAAGTTGACCAATCTATTTTCATGGCAATGCTTTAAGCGTTATTTTACAAATCTGCGGAAATTACTGTCATTTTAGTATTTTCACTTGACCTTTGACCATCATGGCCAAAATCTTTCCCTATGCGTCATTGTGTAGTAATGGTGGCATGCAAATACCGCGCTTGGTTTTAAGTTTGTGCATTGGGTATAATCTCCAAGGTATGGATGAACTGGGTAATAATATTTCAACAATAGATAGCAGAATTTTAACATTTTACCTGACATCGATCCTTGACCTTTGCCACCTCCCATGACCCCCAACCCCAACCCCCCCCCCCCCCCCCAAAAAAAAAAAAAAAAAATCACAAGAGAATCACGGTCGGGCAGTAAGTTTCGTCTGGAAATACATGTACTCACCTTCAGAAATTGTATACAGATATGGGGGAAATGGCAGTATTTTAAGATTTTAACCATTATGATTTTGACCGTTCACTTTGAGCATGTTTACACAAATGTTATATGCTAAAAAAACTTCGTCCACTCCCACATGCACGCAATCATGTCAAGTTTCATGGCCAACGGTTTCAACAAAATTGATTACGAATGAAGGACAGACAAATGCCTCAGGCGACACTTCGTACGTTATAGCGGTGACATACAATCTTAATGTGAATCAAAACTTGGATAGTCTGAAAGACACCGCGAGGAATCCAAAGAAAAAAAAATCATATAGTTTTCCCGTCACACTCTAATTTCCCACTTCTTTCCTTCGTTTTGGATCTGTCGGAAAGCGGTGCATCATTACACTTGAGCCAGGTCGGTTAGCGCAACGCCATACTACGCAGGAAAGGCATGACGAATTTTCAGTTTATCGCAGTAAGATATCAAAATATCTTTCGTATACTTCAATAAAATAGACAACGGCAAGGACACTGCACCGTGACTGATATTGGGGATGTCCCAAAGGCAAGCAATATTAACGCGTACCTGCGCATGTTCAACAATGGGCACTGCGTATGAACTCCGCTCACGCCCGCGTGATTGACTTTGGTAACGACATGGCGCCTGTAGATCACGGGACCAGCTTTTGACCAATCACAGGCTTCAAAACACATAAGCCGAAAACCGAGTTGGCCAGACTCTCTTAATATACGGCACTGTTTTATACGTTGCATCCCAGTGTAATCTAAGGCTACTTTTCAGCACGACGCAGGGGAGAATAGAACCTCCCAGCTCAAGCGTCGTCTCAAACGTCCGCGCGTCAAAATATAAAGCTCCATAATGCCATTCTATGAGACGTCTGCCGCAATCACATTCCTTCGGAGGGATTCATTCACCGAGTTGTCAGCCCTCACTCGCCATCCATGCGCCTGACACGCAGGTCACACAGGATGCACGTTAATACAAGGTAAGTAGCACGGGTCCAGCCACAGAACTCTTACACATAGAAGAATCACACCCATTCACAACCCGCTGAGCTCGGTGTCTCTACCGCGCACCCCGGATGTGACGCCGCAGGCCTCACGCTCCTAATCATGCTAATGCAACTCGCGCATTGCCTGCCGGGAAGGCAGTACAAAGATGAGGTAATGTTATTTTTTACCAAAGAAATCATTAAAAATCGGTCAAGTGGAAAATTGCCATCTTTGGTAGTGTTTGACATTGCTTGAGGACAGGAGCTTCTGCAGGCTATGAAGAAGTTGTGTGAATCAGGGTTTTTGTATTTTTAATGAATTTTTATTGATGTATGAGGTAATTTGCTATTTTTATCGTTTTTGAGAGTGACTGGATGACTAGTCTTGTATGGAGGCTCTTAACTTTTTTTAGAGCTGGAAAACATCCCAAAATATGTTGTTTGCTTGAAAGCAGAGAAAATTTCCATTCATATGCTTCAATCAAAAAAAAAATCTATGATTCAATTATTTTTTTATGATTCATGGAATATGCTGCATTTAACACAGTTTTCTATGGGAGCCCATAAAAGGAGCGTGAGGCCTATACTGCAAGACTGGTGAGCAGTGGGCATGAGAGTCGTCTGCTAGAATGCGATGTTCTCGCCAGCAAACAGCGTGCAGAGTGTACGGGAAGGTTCCTGGGGTTGCGCAACGTTGCTGCCTTGGTATCTGCTAGCTTTGTAATATTCTATTGGGGTAAGTCAGACCTCAAGTAAACAAGTGTAGTCCTATTTCTAAGGTAGCCGTAACCATAGCCATGAAGTTGAATCCATTGCCAACCTAAAGTTATATTTCAGCCCCAAATCAGATTCTACCCCCAAAGTGGTCCATAAAATAGCCTAACGTTGGTGTAGCTATTAGATTACGGTACCCTAACGTTAACTCTATACCCTAACTAAACCCAAACCCTAACCATATCCCTAACGTTGAATCCATTGCCGACCCAGTTAGATTTCAGCCCCAAATCAGATTCTAACCCCAAATTTAAGTCAACCCTAACTTGTTCGCTGTTAAAAACCCTAACTGTTATAACCCTAACCCTAAACCAAACCCAACCCTAACCCTAACCCTAACCCAAACTCTAACCCTAACCTAAACCTAACCCTATCCCTAACCTAACCCTAACCTAACCCTAACCCTAACCCTAACCCTAACCTAACCCTAACCCTAACCTAACCCTAACCCTAACCTAACCCTAAACAACCCTAACCCTAACCCAAACCCAAACCCCTAACCCTAACCTAACCCTAACTATAGCCCTAAAGTTGAATCAATTGCCGACCCCAACTGTTAAAAAACCCTAACCCTAAACCAAACCTAACCCTAACCCTAACTCTACCCAAACCCAAACCATAACCCTAACTTAACCCTAACGGGTAGTAACCCTAACCCTAACCATCCATAGCCCTAAAGTTGAATTCATTGCCAACCCAAAGTGATGTGATTTCAGCCCCAAATCAGATTCTAACCCCAAATTCACCCCTATAGCTGCCTAGTCTAGTAATTATGAACAAGGCTCAAAACCCAGTCTAAGCGAGCGTAGAACTCAAGTACTCTAACGTTAGACCGAGTAACGTTACTAGTAACTTACACCCTTACCCTCACCCTGCCTTCCCCTCATCCTAAGGCAAAAAAAGAGAGAAAATTGTTGCATTGGCGTAACATGAGATTTTCAAATAGGGTCGGTCGGGCGGATTTTTTTTTTTTTTTTTTTTTTTTGCTACCTACATTTTACGTGTAAAACTCGTGCTCAGCTCAGTAAACAGTTACAACTGCTGCACCGAATGTGCTGTGTTCATCTATTCTACAAATCATTTATGAGGCCGATATTACTGGAATTATACCCCTTCACAGAATTTAAAGATGTTGAAATCCCTATCCTGAATGTTTTCACTTCATATTTTACTATTTTGACTTAGATAAGATAGATGCAAATTGACCCATATGTACGATCTTTTCATCGCACACGGCGATCTCTATTACAGTCCCACATATACAGATTCGTGTAAGTTCTCCACACAAGAAACCTATGGCAAAACTGTGCACAATACATCGCAGTCTGAATGCTACGTATACACTGGATAAATCTTGTTAGAGTACGAGTCCGTGTTGGAAACAGATGACGTACTGATCAAGGAAGGCTTATGCGAGGCGCTAGATCTCTCCCTCGTACATCCGATATCCCCAGAGCCGTTTCCACTTCCGGGTTTGTGCGATCGCGATCGCAATCAACAAGATATTTGATATCGATAGCAAAAAAAATAATAAAAAAACATGGGGTCGGCGGAATTTTTAGGGTCGGGCGGGTTACGCCAATGCAACAATTTTTTTTTTGGCCTAACTTTAGGCCTATATCCTTAAGTTTACTTGTACACCTCGAAACTAGCACCCATATGACAGTGTAACTGCATTATTTTCACTTTTACTGTGAAAATGGAGATCTGTTTGTGTAAAAACTGTGATGGATGTGCTTGGTCCCATGCAGACAGTGGGTTTTTGTGTTGGAAGTTTCCGTGTAGTACGCATTCATGTTCACGCACCAGCCATAAACTATGTGCCATTTATTCACCACTCATGGTCTACACATTCACTCCATTTCATTTCATTCTAACAATGTCAAACTCACAGCCTCATTCTCTCAGAAAAATATAGCAGGACTATCTATTTTCACCTTGTCGTACGAATTCATGTTCACGCACCATTTATTCACCACTCATGGTCTACACATTCACTCCATTGCATTTCATTCCAACAACATCAAACTCAGCCTCATTCTCTCAGAAAAATATAGCAGGACTATCTGTTTTCAAAGTGTCATATAGGTCTAGTCATTGACTGACATTTAATGATCTATATATCTGTGTTGCAGGTTGGTCGATACACAATATTGTGGTCCTGAATCTGGTCCTGGATCTGATCGGGAGCCAGCAGGTCTGTTCATTAACGTTTTTATACGATAGTGTGTTTGGAAGGGGTTTGTGTTATGGCGACAAGCAAGAAGATTTTAGATATGAATGAGGAAGAGTGGTGCAAGCATTATTCCAAAATGTTAGAAATAAAGACGGACAAGAGTGCTGGCGATGATCCAGTGGTATGCTGGCTTTTTACAGGCCGAGTCAATAAGGCTGGATACGGCGTTATAGATGTAATTATTCCAGGCCTGGGAAAATCAGTACGCACTGCACATAGAATGGCTGCGCATTAACCCATATTGTGAGATCATGGAAATTGCCCCCGGATGATGAGGCTTCACATCGTTGTGGGCAAAGGCTCTGTGTGAGGCCTTCCCACATTGTAATAGAGCATCATAGAATGAATAAGGAAAGGCAGATCTGCCATGGGCTGGGTCGGTGCATTGGGCACCAGCCTGAATGCCTGTTCAACGCTTGAATTTCTGGTAAGTAGGTCCAAGTGTAATCTTGTTACATTGGCCCAATATGGTATTCATTTTCTTTTGAATTTTGCTCACATAGCCTAATTATAATCATCCTTGTCTGCAAAACCATTTTTATCAAAAAATAAAATGGGTAGGTGCATTACAGTAACACTTTTACACTTCATTATCAGTGTCAGATTTAGGACTTATTTTCCTTGTTTTTACTTCAAGGTTTGGGGATGGGTCTGTCATAATTATGATCTTTTGATATAGACATATGCTTGAACTCCAACTGTCCCTTCTCATAACCACTCTCAATGTCCCATTTGTGTTCTCTTTCATACAGTTTGTATTTGTATTGCCGGTGGATCACTCGTGACGTAGACCCCTGCTGAGACCGCCTCCGCCAGTAGTCCCGTCGTGATTGCATCTCCTTCAGCTGGCTTCTCAGACGACCTCCGCCAACCAAGGGAACGTTTGCAGTTGAGGAGCTGTTCAGAAGTGCTGCCCCCGGCCCACTATTCGTAAGTTGAATGGCACTGCTGTCCCGAGCCGCTCCATTTCGGGTGTAAGTTGTGGTGTTCTTGGGACTTGTTACATGGAACGCGGAATTCATGGACTCTGCTTTCTGGGTTGAAGACATTGTACGAGTTTTTCTGAGCATTTCTGGTGTGATGCGTTTCTGAAGTTCTGCATTTATGTTACTGCGATCCAAAGAGTTGAAATTGATCATGTGTCGCATTGATTTTGAGAGAAACGGAAAGCTGTATTTCCCCCTGCAAACCATACTTTTTGTCATACATTGATCATGCTGGCCAACATAGCATGGCAGAATTGCCTCCACACTTGCACTGAGTTGTTTTTCACAGTTGGATATATCTCCTGACTTACTGAGAGCACTCTTTAGTTCAGCGTTGAATCTGTGCACAATATCATCGGCCATATGTTTTTGCTGCTTTTGCCTTATCCTCCCTGACTTTGCTGGAAATGCACATCGGCTGAGTGGAATATTGGACAGAGTTCTGGCAAGCGATCTGTTCAGGTGGATTACACACAAATTCGCTTCAGTTTCAAGTCCTGCCTCTCTCTCCATCACACTGCATACACCTGCGGCAAACGTTACTGACCATCACTATCGGTAACAACCCGCTTCACAGATAGCTTCTCGGCACCTGATAAAAGTTGCTGTGCGCATATTACACCGCCTCTTCGCTCGTCACCACTTCCATCCTGCATTCGAATGTTAGCTGTGCACTTTGGGTGGTTTGGGCAAGTAGGTTTTTTCCCTTCTCTGATCATTCTCTGTCCAAATCTACTCAATTTATTTGTGTGATTGTATGCGACTACATACTTGTCAGAGGTCACGTTTTCTATCACAACATCCCTTGCCTGTGTTGCTGGTTGAAAGGGCGTTTTTCTGCGGCCATGGCTAAGAGGGGTATTGTATTGACGGTCAATTGCAATGGTAACAGGAGCGTTCCTTTCCATCCCCCTGTATTCCATCACTTCCCTCACTTTTCTCCTCTTTGTCATCTATGTCCATTTCGTTGGCTTGCACCATAGCATTTCCACATTCATTTGAACTTTTTTGAAGTGTGCTCATCACAGGTGCCGGTGTACTGAGTGCAGTTAGCAGACGACGGACTGCTGTACCACTAATGTTTGTTTGGTACAGCCCCACTTGGAGTGACATATGTGGTACTGCTTTCTTCCGGCCAGGACCCTTGCTTGCCATTTCCCGGTAGAGTTTTTGTGGTGTACTCACAAATTGACACGACTGGCATCTAAAAGATGCTGTTATTGCCAGTCCATGTATGATTTTTCTCTCTTCGGGTAACTGCCAGTCTAGATGTTTACAGTTTGGACTGCCAACGTCGTGCTCTCGGTGGATGTTGTTTATGGCTTGCAACAGTTTCTCAACATCAAGGATTCGATGTCCCACTGCAATTCCTGAAGGAGATTTCATCATTTTTTCATACTGCAGTTCCTCCTTCACTTTTGGTCGAAGAAGCATTGTGGTATGCGGAGGAGTTTCTGTTTCATTGTGCAGAAAATTGCCTTGTTTGTCGCGTTTTATGGTAAGTTGCAGGTCCTCTTCAGTGAGACGCACATATTTCACAGTGGGCTTTCCCCCATCAGTCTCAACTGTTTGGCCTTTGTTCCATGGTACATGACCAGGCCCCCAACAAGCACGTCTCTTCTTAAACACCATGATTTCGATAATGATGCTTTGTTTCAGACTGCTTTGCATTATTTCAGGCTCTTCTCCTTCCTGTCACCATTTTTCATTTTTTTTTTGTGTTTTTTCCCCTTCTTTTTTTCGGGGGGGGGGGGGGGGGTCGGGGGTCGATGGGTGTTGGAGAAGATGCTGCTTCAAAGTTGATGTCTACCAGGAATCTCATTATCTTAAGTGCAAACAAACTTTCAACCAATCCAGTGCCATCTCACCCTGACAGTTTTCTGTGTATATTGTGTCTGTACAATAAATATTATGTCTATCTATGGTGTAGCAGTGAACAGTATGTCTCATTCATTCCGTAGTCATCCATCTCACCGCCACCCTTCCACCATCAAGTTAATTCTTATCTTTCTCTGCTTTGTTTCTCTCATCGAGGTCTTCTGATAAGCTGACAACCACTATCTATTCCCACTTCCTTTCTGCTCCCCCTGTCATTTGTCTTCACATCATCACAGGATATCAGCGATGTAAATGTAAACAATACCTGAAATGTGTTGGAATAGTAATACTGGAGAACAGTGAATAAAGAACACTTGCATTCTGACTCCAGATCCAAGCAGTCAATCATCTAATTAACCCCACAAAACATTAAATGTAAAAACCTGTACTCATGCTCTCTGTTGTTGCCCTTATGTAGGGCCATTCTGTAGGCATGTCTTGGAACCCCCCCCCCCCATTTCCCATCCCATCACATTCTGTCCTTCATACTAACCTCTGAGAACTCTAATCCCTACCTTATATTGAGTTTTATATTGATTTATATTGTAAAAGTACATCATATGGCCTGGTGGTGGGCTCAAATGCTTCATGGAACAGTGAAATTGAACTTCCCTTTCTTGCTCATTAAACTTAAATATTTACCTTGATATGTGTTATGAACAATTATTTTGATGTTTTGGGAGGTTTTCAGGGTATCCAGCATTTAAAACTTCAAATTGGACTGAATGAATGTCATTGAATTATTGTCTGTTTGGGCTACATCCAATTTGACCGAACCCAAGGTATGATGCTAGTAAGGGTGCATTGATACGATTTCAGTACATGGTGCATTAAGTAGCTTGATGGGGTCCACTCTGCTGAAAACAAGCATGAAATGTAGAAAGTTTTATATCATTGTGATATGAATTAATATCTCTACAAGACAAAAGCATTTAAAAAGTGTTTGGAAGCACTTGACTGCTCTATAGGCCTCACGCTCCTAATTCAACTCGCGCATTGCCTGCCGGGAAGGCAGTACAAAGATGAGGTAATGTTATTTTTTACCAAAGAAATCATTAAAAATCAGTCAAGTGGAAAATTGCCATCTTTGGTAGTGTTTGACATTGCTTGAGGACAGGAGCTTCTGCAGGCTATGAAGAAGTTGTGTGAATCAGGGTTTTTGTATTTTTAATGAATTTTTATTGATGTATGAGGTAATTTGCTATTTTCATCGTTTTTGAGAGTGACTGGATGACTAGTCTTGTATGGAGGCTCTTAACTTTTTTTAGAGCTGGAAAACATCCCAAAATATGTTGTTTGCTTGAAAGCAGAGAAAATTTCCATTCATATGCTTCAATCAAAAAAAAAATCTATGATTCAATTATTTTTTTATGATTCATGGAATATGCTGCATTTAACACAGTTTTCTATGGGAGCCCATAAAAGGAGCGTGAGGCCCTCAGTGCACACGCCGCCATGTTGCTTTTAATAGCAAAACCTCCGAAGCTCCGCGAGTACGGCACGGTCAACTCACTGATCGGACAGTATGGCAGCCCCTAGCCCTTGATACATTTGTATTTAATTAAACTTGTAAACTGTCAAACTCGTACTTCCCAATCCAGCGTTGACCTCAGATTCATGTACTCATTTAAGTTTTTTATTTCACACTCTTCCCTGAAAGTAGTCTGTATTGAAACAATTTTTTTTCCCTTTCAGATATATCTATTTTGACTTCGGAGACGTGATCTGCTTTGGTATAAAATTCAAGACGCCTGTCCTTATCTGTGTTCTGCCCTTTTTCCCATCCCCTCCCAATCCCATGTTTTGCTCTATGTTGTTTCCCTCCAATGATATGGTAAGAAGGTGTGTGTTTATGCTATTATTTATTTTTCTCCCATACACAAGTCAAATTAAATTTTCCAATCAGTCCCATTTTAAAATATACAAAAATCAATGATTTGTCAATAATATGATACGTGCAATACATCTTCCCAATCTGATATATGATTATACTCAGCATATTACATAATTGCATGACAACACTATTTGATTACCTATATTCTTGTTACATGTATTATCATTTTTATCATTATTAGTAGTACATGTATAGTCAACACGAATGCACAACACACAGGAAGCAATATAGGCATACATGTGTATCTGTGTGAAATAAAGCAGAAACCAAGTTCTTGCTGACCAACACCAATTTATTTCAGCACACAAATTTTCGAGTAATTCGCAAGAACACTTGAGAAAGAGCAAAATTTGTGTGCCAAAACAAATTGTTGGGGATCAGCATGGACTATTTTTTTTTAAATCATGATATTGATATCATATTATTGCACCGACATGTGGAATACTTATACTGTGTGTGTATTTATAAATCAAAATATGAAAGTTCTCCGTCGGTGTGTAGTAAATAGATATCAAGAGTAAAATCAGTCGTATAAACACCGCAGGAGCCAAAAAATTGGACTGATGTTTCAGACCTTTATCAAAAGGGCTTTTACATCACACTTGTGTTTCTTAACCCCGGACTTTCTCTGACCCAGGACTATCGTTAGTCCCGTACCAATTTTTTCAGCTTTTTACACTCGCCAATTAGTCCCGTACTATCTCTTGTCCGGGGCTAAGGAGAAAACTGACCTTTTTACACTCGTATTTCTTAGCCCCGGACTTTCCAAACCACATGAATATTCATAATTACGCTGTGTACTGTACACGTACACGCACGCACCGGCAGCACTTGATTACCTCGTTTCTGATTGGTCAGTGAGGGTCGGACTTCGTCTCCGTCGCTTAGCCCAGGATTATTTTTCGTTCTGTTTACACTCACTTGCTTGGCACCGCAATTGCGGTGCTAACCCCTGCTATTTTGCAGGGCCAGATAGTACCGTACTATCGGTGGGGCTAGCCCACTTTGGCAAAAACGAGTGTAAACAGAAAGTGGGCTAAGGATAGTCCCGTACCTGGGGCTAAGCCCCCCCCCCCCCCCCCCCCGTAGCCCCACCGTTGGTCCGGGGCTAAGCAAAATTTTACAAGTGTAAAAAGCCCTAAAGACTTTGACAAAGGTCTTTGACCAAAATGTCATTCCATTTTTTTTTTTGGCTCCTGCGGTGTTTATACAACTGATTTTACTCTTAATATATATATATATATATATATATATATATATATATATATATATATATATATTACAAAAAGCTGCATCGCTTTGGCGATCCCTCACATTTATTCCAAAGTTGATTTGCATCATTTGGGTTTATGTCAGGTTAATGTTTGTGTGTGTGGCACACATACACACACTATAGCTTCTGACCACACGAGCAAAGAGAGTTAAGGGTTTGGGACGAACACCGATCTAGGGCTTTCAATAGCTCAGTCGGTAGAGCACCGGTCTAGTAATCCGGAGGTCTCGGGTTCGAATCCCGATGAAAACCCATTTTCTTTGCTCAAAGTTGTCGCTATATATAT
Source organism: Diadema antillarum (assembly GCF_040938485.1). Classification (NCBI taxonomy): domain Eukaryota; kingdom Metazoa; phylum Echinodermata; class Echinoidea; order Diadematoida; family Diadematidae; genus Diadema; species Diadema antillarum. The sequence goes on from NW_027271607.1 coordinate 360,671, forward strand.
ATATATATATATATATATATAGAGAGAGAGAGAGAGAGAGAGAGAGAGCGAGAGAGAACAACAACAAAAACAAAAATAAAACTGAAACAAAGTTCATACTTTATTCACCATGTTTGTCTCTGCACACAAATTTTTGAGCGATTCGCTCTTTCTCAAGTGTTGATACTTTCTAGAGAAAGAGTGAATCGTTTGAAAATTTGTGTGGAGAAATAAACTGTCGATGAATACAGCATAAACTTTCTTCCAGTTTTGTTTTTGTTTTTGATCATCATGTTGACATGTGGACTACCTTCTCAATATATATATATATATATATATATATATGAATATACTATATATATATATATATATATATATATATACATTAAGACATATAGACCTGTATATACATGTATAATGTATGCAATGTATATTCACATGCACATACACACACAGGCACATACACAACCATGAACCCCTTTTAAGATTTTTTCCCATATAAAACAGAAAGCAAAGTTAAACATTTAGTTTCACTAATATTTTTTAAATGTATTTTACAATTATCAAGGTCAATGTTGATTGCTGAGAATCAACCGCAGAACAGTGACATACAAGTGTACTACTAATTTGCCAGAAGTGCCATTATTATACATAACACACTGTACGATGACTGTAAGCACAGGCAATACATGCCTTGGAAACATGCCAATAATAAGCTAGTTCGGGGTTCCGCTGTGAGCATGAGCAGAAAAAGGTAATAGCTCTGTACAGGCAGAGCATGTTCGATGTTTGTTTTTTATTCACTAAGATAAGCATCTGTGATGTAATGATTATTCACGTGATCATTATGAGTGGTGCTTGCCAGCACATCCACCTGACAGCAAAAGTGGTACTAGTAGTTGACAGTATCAATAGAAAAAGATTAATACATTCGATGCAAAATAATGAAATGGATGATTTCCAAAGTGCTAATCGATGGATCATCCTGGTCACCTGGTCTATGCAAGTTCATTCTCTGTTTGAACATGACTGATGAATTCCATGAATTTTTACGTCGGGTAAGTTGAAATGCCTTCTCTCGTTTGAAAACTCATGGAGTGCCGAATCAACTGAGAAAGAAGAATGGTCATTTGTACCAATGTGCCAGTGAGCTTACCCTGAACTGGCTTATACACATAAGGTAGGTGAGACAACCAGTATCGCAAATCTTTGACAACCATTATAATCATGAAAAACAACATAAAATCCATGAACAATGCGGGACATTGGCTGGCAAGAACATCAAAGGCATTCTTAGCAACAATATCAAAGGCAGTACATCCATATAGATTTTCACTTGCTCTTGTTAGCTTCACGGGTGATTCAAAATGAAATCCTTGTGAAGGCCTATGAAAACGTGCTACCTCATGGTATGAGAAAATAATGTGTCAACAATATGTAGGCAAGAAAAATATCACAAATATGACAACTATTACAATACCATCACCAATTCAAATGCATGTACCATGTATACGGTAATGAACTAAGATGCAATACATGGCAACAACCAAAAGTCCATGAATAATGGACATTGGCTGCAGCCTTGTCTGGCCTGAGTAATCGAAGTGTTTTCTTTGAAGTGGTCGGAACACTAGGTGGAGTAGGGCTTTTGGCGTCCAGTGGTCTCTTCTCTTGTTCAGTCCATCTTTGGTGAAGAGCAACATCACTTTTTGGAAATCTATAGGATTTTTAACACGGAGAGAACATGTATACACGTGAAAGTTACTACCATTTAATACAGTATTATCATAATTGTAAGACCTCTTAGACATATGTAACTACAATATCAAAACTTGATATGCAAGATGATTGCATGTGGAATGCTCCTGATAAGATTAAAAACATGCAAGTTTTCTATAAAATTATGTACCAGTACCCATAAGGTACAGTGTACTACTGTGTAGCTAAAACTATTAAAGGGCCAAGAGTAACATTAGATCTGCAGTACGTACCATATGAAGTAAATGTAGAACTCTACATGTATCATTTGCAGTCTGGCTGCAAATTCTACCAGGAGTGAACAGCAACAGTGTGCCTTGTTTTGCTACTGCACTGCCACTGGGCTTTGCAGAGTGCTTAATTTGTTGCCTAAAAATAGACATTATAGGTCAAAAGGGCACTAGTTGGCACTTGCTTAAATAGCACTAACCCCTAGAATAGGAATCTTAGGATTAAAGATGAATTGAACTTTACATATCGGCACCCTTGCACATGCCAGGGATAAGGTTCGCCTAAGCACAAAAGCAAATAGGTTTCTACATCGCACATGTACAGCTGTAGCGGTGAATTCTGGATGGTGCAGCTATAATGCAGTGTGGTGTGTGTAGTTGAATCATACAAACTGCACAGTATTGATAACATGCACGCGCACCCAGAGACACCACCTCCATGGTTATACAATATATTAATCATAATATCATTATAGTACGGGCTACTATGTCGAAATATTGGATCCCGTGAGATTTTCGTGCCAAAATTGATTTTTTAGTTAACTTGGTCAATTTGGGGGTGCTGAATCAAAAAAAAAAACAACAACTTTGGTTCCATTTTTTTCGACCACGTCTTCAGCCGCCATTTTGAATTTCAAAATGGCCGCAAGAGCAAACTGTATTTTGACCCAGTTCTCATAATGTGAGCATCATGGAAGGTTCAAATTTGATGCAAAAAGCATGTTTATGATGTCAGACATTCTGATACCCCATTTTCTGATATTGTAGATTGTTTTAATGCAAATTGAGGGCTACCATCTTGAAATTCAAAATTGCCGCCATAGCCTAATGTATTTTACCTGTACCTCAGGTTGTAAGCATTATGGAAAGTATAAATTCGGGACAAAAAAAGCATGTTTATGATATCAGACATGCTAATATATACATTTTTGTTTTAAATGATGGATCATTTTGGTTGGTGGCCATCTTGAAATTCAATATGGCCACCATAACAAATATAATTGGGCCTATATCACATATCGTATGCAGTGTGTAAGGCTCTAACTTGGGGCAAAGAGCATGCGTATGCTATCAGACTTTCTGAAAAATTTCTTTTTGAAATGATGGTCCATTTTGATATTATAGGTGGCCATCTTGAAATTCAAAATGGCCACCATACCAGAATGTATATTCTGACCCATATTTCATGTTGTAAACAATACAGAAAGTTCACATTTCGGGCATAAACTTGGCTCATGATGTTGAACATTCAGATGCACTTTGATCTCCTCCCTAAAATTGCAGATCATTTTTGAGGCTGCCGTTTTATCATTCAAAATGGCTGCTTTTCAGCTAATATCTGTGGTTACAAGCAACTTTCAGGTATATAAATGTTTATGGTGGTGTACATTGTACATTCTTTTACAAACACAGACACATACACATAATTATATACATTCTGTAATAATGGATTATTCGCATTGGCTGCCACTCTTGAAATTCAAGATGGATTTCGACCCATATTTGGTGCTGTAGAATCTTTACCCTGCAAACTCGAGCATGCTGGAGAGCTTTCATGTAGGACCTATATGTAAGTCAATTACTTCAATAAATAGTGTTATTATTGCATCTTAGGAGGGACTGCTTCCTGTAGGTACACTGCCAAGGTGAAATGCAAAATGGCTGCCATAGGAAACATTCCTTTAAGAGCATTGCATTTGGGTAAAACTTGTAAATGGAATATCATGTGATTCTGGTGTCAAAGCAAATGACTTTCAAAAGTGCCTCAATAACTGTGTCTGAGTGAACTAGATGCCCCCATTTAGACGACTTGGTTGTAGAGTTTAAATAAAACAATATTAGCCGTGTACTAGGAAAGTTATCGGAAATTTACTTAGTTAATTCTTCTAGGCTCATTCCCTGCATGTGTTTTTAAAGTCTCAGCACTTGTATAGGGCTGTACACATTGGAGAATTAGTTCTAAATTCTCCAGAAACAATGACTTCTGCATTTCTTGCCATATGAACATGATAATGAATTCTGTGGCTACCAATTGGTGTAGGAAGCTCAAAGCATTTTAATTGCACAAAATATGTATATCCGCTGGAAATAACTACAATGTACCATATCTCCTTGTGAGAAGAGGTACAAAATAGGTTGTGAAGGTTTACGAAGTTTGTTCTCTGCATGTGTTGTATCAAGACTCTACGAGAGCAAAGCGGGAGATTGTCCAGGTTGAAGTCATCCACGCCCAACTTCTGGAAGGCATGGTCTGTGTCATTGCACATTCTGCATGATTCAAGGCTTAGATAATTCTTCATCCGTCTGCTCTTTGAGACATCCTCAAATTGTCAGCTTCAGCCTGCGCCATAAAAGGCATGACCAAGCAGACCTTTGTTTTTCGCAACAACTTGCAGAACATAATCTCTCAACAATATCGATTGTACTTTATCATCTCTGTTTCCAGTGATGGAGCAGACAACATGCGATGCAGTATCAAAAGGAGAATGAAAATGTCAGTGTCTATACGTAATAATCATCCATATTTCTGAAATTCCCTGTTGCTCTTGAAGTAGCATTCAATACATGCAATGGAATGAGGATATCTGTTTCCTCGTTGTGACGGGTGACAGCTTCCATGGCATCTTTGATGAACCCTTTGTTTCGTTTTTTTCCCCGTTCTTTGTCAGATGGAATTGACTAATTAGTATTTCAACTTTCAGGCTGATTATTTGGCTCAGTTTTGTGGGTTTCTAAGGCATGGGTGTGAAACATGAACCTGTTTGAGAGAATGAGGAGAAGGCCATAAAAATGTGAGATGAAGAGTGATTGTGGAATTACTTAGAACAGTAGAACTTATAACTTTCTATCATTGTATCGTCCAGTAATGACTGGATAATGACAGGTCTATCAGACCAGACGGTAGAAGTCTTATAAGAGGGTAGTTTAGTCCTCTTAAGCTTAATGACTTTTGATCCAATTTTACATGGTGTATTTCAATTGCAAGAGCTGAATGTCTGGCCTTTCTCATTATTATCAAAGACAGATTTTTTGTTGTTGTATATATTCTGAAATTCTTTCAGATACAAATTTAGTTAGTACAGAACATGAAACTTCCCTTTTCATCTCTTTCTAGAATATCCTCCTTGATGTGTCCGATACCTGATTGCCAAACACCACATTCACCAGTTTGCAGTGACAATTTTTGAGATTACCCTCGTGTGATGGTGTTCAAAATTGTTGAGGAATTCTGATGCATCCAAAGTGCCACAGAACTGAGCTATTATTGTTCCTTTGTAGTCTTAGAATCATTGGAGGTACAGCAGTAAGCATCTTGGAAGTCTCGATAATTTAGGATGACCCACACAAGGGCAATCAGAAGAAAACTTACTCATTGGCATTCCTTATTCACTCTGTGTTATTCTAGAAAATCATCCAGCAATTATGACCTCCCTGTTGGGTTGTTTCATTTTGTGGTCAACAAACAAGCTTGAATGGGATGCCTGGTAGGGTGACCATGGCATTTCTTGCAATTGCGAGACTTTTCCTTGATTGTTTTCATTCTCTCGAGGCAGCATCAAGTTTTTGAGATCACCTTTAATCGTATCAATGCTTGCTTTTGTACATATATTGAAAAAAACTGGGATTAAATATAACTATTAACGAAGTTCAACGACAGCAAATAATGTTTTGCCTGAGAGGCAAAAACAAATCACAATGCATGTACGCGAACTACATACCCGCTTGGCTATTATATGATGTGGGATGTAACGCTTACACGCTTGCCCACACTTATGGGAAGTGGTATGGGACCCCTCCCCCCCCCCCCCCCCCCCCTCCTCACGCAGTTTTTGCCTCTCGGGATGGCTTGATGACGTCATTGGAACCTCGTCCTTACAGTCTGAGTTTATGGCGGCCATTTTGAATTAAGAGATGGCTGTTCTGCATGACATGAAAATGAATTCGGTCTAACTAGTACAATTTTGGCAAATTCATCTAAGGCGCTTACCAATATGTTTTTCTATGGCCGCCATCTTGAATTTCAAGATGGTGGCCTATGTAATGGTCCACAATAGGAAACAGCTCTACTGAAACGTTGAAAACCACAAGCATGTGCATTACTGAAAATTTGATGCTCCTACAATAATTGCAACATGAGATATGGGTAAAAACGCTTTGGCAGCCATTTTGAATTTCAAGATGGCAGCCTATAAATTGTATCAGAACAATCCACAATATCAGAAAATGATATATCAGAGTGTCTGACATCACAACCATGCATTCTGCACCAAATTTGAAGCTTCTTCCATGCTCACTGAATGAGATATGGTTCAAAATACTCTTTGCAATGGCGGGCATTTTGAAATTCAAGATGGCAGCCTACAAATTGTATCAAAACAATCCACACTATCAGAAAAAGATAAACCAGAATGTCTCACAACACAACCATGCTTTTTGCACCAAATTTGAAGCTTCTGCAATGCTCCCTTAATGAGATATGGATAGAAATACAGTTTGCTATGGCGGCCATTTTGAAATTCAAAATGGCGGCTGAAGACGTGGTCGGAAAAAAATGGAACCAAAATTTTTTGGATTCAGCACCCCAAAATTGACAAAGTTAGCCAAAAAAAAAAAAAATCAATTTTGGCACAAAAATCTCACGGGATTACATAATAGCCTCTACTATTACCCCTAAGGCCCCCCCCCCCCAAAAAAAAAAAACAAAAACAAAAACAAAAACAAAAAAAAATGTTGTATTGGCGTAACATGAGATTTTCAAATAGGGTCGTGCGGGCGGGCGGATTTTTATTTATTTTTTTTTTTTGCTTCCTGTATTTTACGTGTAAAACTCATATTTAACAAAACCCCATTCGATAGAGAGGGTCTGTTGCATCCAAAGTTTGTTATATCACCGGTTTAAAAGCCGTCACGACATACCGGTCAGAATATGAACGAACAAATTCCTGGGCTAAATCACCAAGTTTCACTGACAAATCGATTCTCCGAATGATATTAAATAAAATCTTCGAACCAGACTTGCCGGTCGCCGACACGCTGTACTGCGCGGCCATTTTCCGACACCAGCTGTTGTTGTTGTTGTTGTTGATTTTTATTATTCGCAAACCCGTATCGCCCCCTCTCTCCGTAAAAACGATGTATTTCCTTTTTTTTTAGTTGAGGGTCGTTTTTTTTTTTTTTTTTTTTTTTTTTTTTTTTTTTTTTTTGTAGGGTCGGGCGGGTTACGCCAATACAGCGATTTATTTTTGCCTATCTTTGTTGTAGGCCTATTCGGAAGAGACTCGCAACCTTGGGGTTGGGTCGGGTCTGGCTAATTCAGAGGTAAAGTTTAACAAAATTTATCCCATATCTTTAACATATTTTAGTCTATGAAACATAAATCTACATGTACATCTTAAATCAGATTTACATGAGTACGTTTACATGTAATTTACAATGCTGTTTGCCCTTACACACAATGTAGACCAGACCCTACTTCAATTTTTTAACAAAGATAAACAGACAGCATACACACCAAACACAGAATCGAGTGTTTGGGATTACGTAATGATTGAGCTCAAGTAAGCCAGATATACGATCCGCCTGAATGTAATTTGGGGCATTAATTCTCTTGTCATTCTCATCATGGCTCGGTATCAAACTCACCTGTGAAAAGTCTTTCAACATCCTCCTGCCAAACGATTTGAGTAGTTTATAGCCGCACAATAAGGCATTTTAGTGCCTGGCTCAGTTCGAAATGTCAGAAAAGTACAGTCAATGAATGGCGCCAAGGCCTTCCGCACAAAAAGGTGTTGCTATTAAAGTAAAATGGCGGACGTCACGTGACAACCAGTCGAGCGACGGCGACAAAACGGGCGGCTATTGATTCTTCTATGTGTAAGAGTTCTGTGGGTCCAACAGGAACGACGCACGCGAAACTCGCCCAAATCCTTGCCCGCCTGCAAAAATTGTCTTCCGTGCAGGGAACTCTCTACAAAGTCAGTCGTCACGGCGTGCGAATCTCGCACAAAGCGCGGAGGACGTATGCACGCCCGGAGCGGTCATGAATGCATAATTAGCTGTGCGGTGTTCTTTTTACATTACCCAAGAATATAAACAATGCTCCTACCGCAATGTCCAAATTCAGGTTTTAAGCCAAACCAAAAGTAAAGATAATTATATACTAATATTATCGTATCAACCATTCTATAAGTAATATCACATGAAAAGTGAGGGGTTTGCCATAAGTGTCGGCCATTTTGAAATCTGATGTTGTGTGTGTGTGTGTGTGTGTGTGTGTGTGTGTGTGGTTAGTCTAATATTGTTTCCTAGTCCTCAAGGAATCCGTGCGCCAAATTTTATGTTTTTATCCCCCGTGTATGGAGCAAAACGAAAAAAAAAAGCACGCAAGAGAACAAGCGAACAACCATTTTTTTAAGGGGGGGGGGGAGGGGTTCCGCCCTTTTGGCCTACCCCTCCCCCAGCAGTTCAGAGACTTTACATTACACAGGAATATAATGCTCCTAACGCAATGTTCAAGCCAAGGTTCTAAAGCAAACCCAAAATACAAAAACAAATGTAATAGTTATATTGTTATCGTATCACCCATATGACATGAAAATTGAAGGTTTTGCCAATTAAGTGTCGGCCATTTTGAAATTAGATCTTTTTAGTGTTTTTCTACGAAAATCCCGGAGGACTCCTACTCTAATATGGTTGAATAGTCCCAAAGGAATCCGGGTGAAAAAAAAAATGATGCTTTTATCTGCCGTGTAATGGTAATTTCGCTAAGCGACCTGACTATTACTTACGCAATACAGTATCATATTATTGAGAAATATCAAAATTAAGCATTTTCACCCTGAAAATCGAAACATTCCAGAGGGCTCCTACTCTAATATCAATGAGTAGGTCCTAGGGGATCACCTCTCAAAATTTGGTGCTTTTATCCACTCTGTAACGGTAAGCCCAAATGTTGACATTAAGCGACCTGATCATATAAAGCTCGCCTTATAGCTTGCGTTCTTTGTTCGTCTGTACACTTCGAACGCTAGTTCCAATACACTTTCGTCCTTGTCTAGTTTATTCCCCTCCCCTCCTCATGAATGAGTCAGAGTCAAATTCATCGTATGTTGTTGTTGTTGTTATTTGAATTTATTTGGCGTTTATCATTCCTCAAGGAATATTTACACCAAATCAATATTCTTAAAATCACTTTAAATTTTTCAAATTTTACCCTATATTATTTTCATTTTATTGATAAATAATTCAAAATAATACATAATATCGAAATTAAATCTCCCTCACTGGCCTCGGTTCGAGCTGCCCAATCGACGATCGTATTTTCTGGCCAGCCCGGCTCGGTACCTTGAGCAGACTTCTCAGCAAGGAGGGGCCGTGATTGGCTGTCCGCCTGCCTAGGCCACTCCAATACACGAGAGGGGCTCGACCGATGCTCGTGATTTAATCGGGAGTATTTTATCACAAATTTACATTAATTAAAAAACAAAACAACGCTAACATATAAAGCAAACATCTGGGCTGTGTGCAGTTTGCAGAATGATTAAATCAAACATATACTAATACTTAATATCTAACAAAATTTTGTGTTAGAGTGAATCTTCTTGTCCTTCGGACATACTGAACAAAAGCACGCATATGCTTTAAGTTAGTACTTCCTACAAACTGCGAAATATGGCGCACATCAGTGATATCTATTTCTGTTAATAACATACTTCTTTCTATTATATACTTTGGACATTCACATAAAAAATGAGTGATTGTTTCAAACATTTGTGGACAGTTCGGACAAATTCCATTTTCATGCATATTCAATCTAAACAAATCATAATTTAAAGAAATATTTCCCATTCTCAATTTATGCATAATAGATTGTTCTTTCCAGTTGCCTACCGAACGTTGAACAGTTTTCTTAACTGTTTTTTGTATCAACTTCAGTGGAGATTCTGCTTCTTCCCATCGTTTCTGCCATTTTTCCATAAAATACTCTCTAAGCAAAATAAATGTTTACATTCTGCCATATTCAGACCATATTCAATATCAATAACATTTCGACGTAAAGCAGCTTTTGCCTCTCTGTCCGCAACCTCATTTCCATTAATTCCACAATGACTGGGTATCCATTCAAAATTTACATTTATTCCTCTATATTTCAATTCCGTACATCTTATAACAATTTCACTTACAAAACATTCCGGCTTATTTGAATTAATAGCCTGTAAAGCGCTTAATGAATCACAAAAAAATTACCACTCCAGCATACAGATTTGAGACTTGTTCTAACCAGATCAGAGACATAATAATGGCAGTCAGTTCCGCTCTGTACACAGACGTAAAGTCTTGTATGCGTTTTCCTTGTGCATACTTCCAATGAGAAACATAGAAAGCTGCGGACACTTTGCAAGTTTTAGGGCACTTTGAGCCATCGGTGTATATATGAACATAATTTTGCCATTTCCTGTCTATCAATTCAAGAGCGATTTGCTGCTGATGTAGAACATGATCACACTTGGACAGCATCATGTCTGAACTTAACTCCGTGGACACAACTGGCATCTGCCAGTGCCAAAACGGTAGTTGAAAAGGTTGTACCTTTTCCATATATTGGGGAAACAATAGGTCTTCACATTTCATGATTCTTTCACGAAAAGGGGTGTGGGGATTTCCACTTTCGTAGAAATTAAATTGCCAGCATTTTTTGATATCCCGTATTAAGGGATGTTTTGGAACAGTGTCAATATGCTTACGGAATTGGGCAGTGAACATTTGTCTTCGTAGATCTAGTGGTAATTCACCTGATTCTACTTGCAGGGTTGTCAGTGAGGTGCCTATACTGGCTCCTAGACAGATTTTTAGAGCTTGATACTGTACTGAATTGAGAATATTTTTGACATACGATGATGCTGAATCATATGCTTCACAAGCATAATCCATCAAAGAACGAATTATTGCTCTATATACAGACAATAAATCATTTGAACCTCTAATCCATCTCGCATGAGTTAAACTCTTCAAAATATTAATTTTTCGTTTGCATCTGGATGCCACTTCTTGTATATGGGCTCTCCAATTTAGCCTGTTATTAAAAATAACTCCTAAATATTTATATTCATCCTTTGTCGTTAAAATTTCTCGCCCTATCTTAAGGGATAAAATAGCCTCCTTAGGCGTGTGAGAGAACAGCATAGGTGTGGTTTTTGTGTGAGAAATTTTAGGTCCCCATGATGAAACCACCCATCCAAGGTGTTCAAATGTTGTTCTAGAGCGGTACCCATTATCTTAATGTCCTTTCCCGACTGCCAGACTACACATTCATCAGCATACAGCAGAGTGTGAATGTCGGTCCTGAGCGGAATGTCAGACATCATAACATTGTATAACAATGCGCTCAATGTGCTCCCTTGCGGAAGCCCATTCGGTAGTTTCATTGTTTTGGATAATTCATGTCCAACACGAACTTGAAAAGTACGATTCAATAAGAATGCTCTTAGAAATAAGTACATATTTCCACATACACCAAATTTCGATAACTTTATAAGAAGAGTTTTATTCAAGACAGAATCAAATGCTTTCTCTAAGTCAATAAAAACTGCTAGGGTCTTGGCGTTCACTTTCAGATGTTTCTGAATTTCATTTTCCAGATTAACTATGTTATCCACACATGTTCGGTTTTTCCGAAAACCTTGTTGTACTGGGATCAAAATATTATGTTTTTCTATGTACATACTCAAACGTTCTTTCACCATCCCTTCCATGATTTTCATAAAACATGAAATGAGAGCTATCGGTCGATATAATGTTAGTTTATCTGACAACTTGTTCGGTTTTAAAATGGGTATCAATATGGAATGCAGCAGGGACTCAGGTATCTCCCCTGTTACCCATATCTTGTTATATATTCGTAACAGTACTGATTTTGATGATTCAGGTAAATGCTGATATACTTCGTATCCTACCCTGTCTTCTCCTGGGGTAGACCTTTTCCTGGATTTTAGATACATGTCCAACTCCGTCATATGAAAAGATTCATTTAGGACGGACAACATTGAAGTATTTTCAGAATATTTCACTACTTCAAACTGTGCATTTATGTCATCAGATGTTTCTTCCTGTCCACATGATCTATAATATTCTCCCAAATAATCTGCTTTCTTCCTATCTTCCACAATGGGAAGGCCATTCACCTTTAAAGTTGGGATGGTTGGTATACCCGTGGAAGGGGTTCCGTTGAGGTTTTTTACCGTTTTCCAGATCTGAGATACTGAAGTGACAAGTTGAAAAGATAACCAATAATTTCTTTTTGCTTGTCTTATAGTTCTCTGAGCGTGAGACTTTTTCAAATGATAGTCTTCTTGCAATTTCTTAGTCCAATGTTTAGATAACTTATTTCTAATTCTGTTACGCTCCCTTATAATTGTGGAGCACTCTTTTGTCCACCATGGAACTGGTTTGCGTTTGCCCTTTGATTTGATTGGACTTACGTCTTCTAAGATTTGTGTCAAACATCGCATGAATGTACTATGCAGGTCTGATGTGGACATTTCAAAACTTCCGAAGTAGGTTTAATTTAATTTTTCCTCACACTTTTTCTGAAATGTGCGCCAATTTATATTTTTCGTTGACCATTTTCTTCCCACTTCATTTTGTTCAGTGCGGGATTTCAGTGTACTTCCTAAAAATAACTTTGTACCAATTACAACATGGTCACTCCTGTGTTCCACTGGCATGACTTCCCAGATGCATTTGGTAGCCATTTCAGGTGACACAATAGTCAAATCCAAACATGACATTTTCCCGAGGACGAGTCCTTTCTAGTACCCGATCCGTCATTTAAAACAACCAAATTTGTATTTAACAAAAACTCTTCAATTATTCTTCCATTGATATCTGTTTTTACACTGCCCCATAAAGTGTTGTGGGAGTTAAAGTCCCCTACAATAATTACTTTCTTGGGGTTTGTTACGTACGTCATTAATGCATTTATGGTTTCCATGCTGATCTTTTTGCATGGGTTATAGTAATTAACTATCGAGATTTCTGAATTTTCTATACACAGCTTGATCGTCTGCATTTCTACATCACTTTCATCTGTCAAATAATCAAAATATAATGAGTTATGTATATAAAAGCAACGCCTCCTCCACACTGGTTTGTACGATTTTTCGAAAGGCATGTATAATTCGGAATTTGGAAAGACTGGTTTTGTGCAAACCATGTTTCTTGTACACATATGACGTGGACTGTTTCATGACATTCAGACTCTAAATATGCTATTAAATCCCCTCCATGTGAGTGCATTCCCTGTGCATTCCACTGGAGGATGAATAAACTTGTTATCACACAATGTGCCTTCAGAGACGTGGTAAGAATTGCTGAGCTATGGTTGTTATTAAGGTGCGCAATTCTAATTCCGACTTATCTTTAATAAAAGTCTGAATCACCTGAATCATAAAACCGATTATATCTTCGCTTGATGCTGACATGAAAAAATTTGAGTGCCATTCGGTGGGTTCCTCGTTCTTTCATACTGAGTGGTGGGCTTCTGGCTCAGGCTGTTTAGGGATGGTTGTGTCCTTTGCCTGTTGAATGCCGGCGCCATGGTTTTGTTCAGTTACATCAACCTGCTTATTCTGGTTGGGAGGAACAGGTGCACTTGTCGATTTGTTTACCTCGTTCTTCTTTGTGACTGCTTGTGTCGTATTACGACGACTATCTTTACCTAATTGATTTGGTTGGCTGTGTGTAATTTGGGTCTTTTCTTCTTTTTCCTGCCACTGGCGGGCAGCTTGGGCGTAGGAAAAGTTATTCACTACTTTGATTTTCTGAATTTCCTGAGCCTTTTTAGCCATTTTACAACAATTGTATGCCGCGGAATGTTTTCCGCCACAATTCACACATTTTGGGTCGTCTTTCTGTTGGCACTGCATGGTCGAATGTATGCATCTCCCCACATCTGACGCATCTTTGTTTAGCTCGGCAGTTTTTGATAGTGTGGCCGAATCTCTGACAATGAAAGCATCTGACCACGGGGGGAATGTACTGCTTCACGGAAAATTTTTGGAAACAAAGGGTTACTTCTTCTGGTATTTCTGCCTTTTCGAATGCTAGAATGACACTGCGCGTCGGGGTGGGTGCTTCTTTGTCACTCTTTTCTTCTTTGCTTTGATTCTGTTTCTTGTGATTTCGCATGATTCGCTTTGCATGCGATACCTTCTGTTTCTTTAATTCCGTTTGTATCTCAATATCCGACATTTCTATCTCAATATCCGACATTTCTATCGGCACCCCAGAAATGACACCCTTCACGTTGAGTCCCTCCTCCCGAGCTTTCACATGTACATTGCCAATTGACTGAATTTCCAGGAGTTTTTGACGTTGCTTTTGGTTTGTACGCTTTACCATAATGCAATCTTTGGTTGGCTTGAGAAACTCTGGGGGTGAACCACAACATTTCTGAATGTCACGAGCAACCGTTATTAGGTTGATGTTCTTCAAGGATTTGCGTGTGTCAATCGGTGAAATGTACACCTTCAAGTCGGGAGGTTTGGACCTAGGGGTGCCAAATGTAGAGTTTTCATGTTCTCCGTCTGATGAAGATTCTACCCTAGTTGATAGTTCTTCAATATCTGCACTTTCTTCACGCACCTTGCGCTTTTTTCTTTGAGCCTGTTTCTTAGGTTTAACTACACGAAAGTCCAGATCAACAGAGGTTTCTTCCTCCATGCCCTCTGTGGTGCCCGCATCAGAATCTTGGTGGGAGTCCAAGGGGGCAGAGGAAGCCGTATAGGCGGCCATATCGGTGCCCCCTTTCAGAAGGCGGGAAATTGAAATTCAGCCCTCACCCTCGGGTTACTGGTGCAAGTGTGCAAAGAACAACAAAATAGCCCAGAGTTTGCTTACCTTAACGTAAACTGCCTTTTCGAAGCTCCGTGTTTCTGCTCTACTATATGACCGAATTCCGAAATATATATCCGAATAATTTAAGTAAATTTCAGAAATATTCTCCACTTCTCTCCACTCCACTCCGCGCGCGTAAATTGTATCGCCGTTAGCCTAGTTACAATTCGTTATTCCAAATGTCCGCTATTGTCATTACATAAAAAATAAATAAATAGATAGATAGATAAAGAAATAAATAAATAAATAAATATACTAATAAGAATTGAAAAAGATAAATAACTACATTAAAAGGAAATAGATTAAGAAATTCATAAATTAATCAAATGAACAAAGTGTTGCAGCTGGCGTCTGTGCAGGTCAGAGTTAAATTTCACACCAATCCTGGCAGGGATTTATTATGCCTGATAGCCTGGCACATACAACTTGTACTTGGGGTTACAATCAGGAAAGCTGAATAAAGTCCTCGGTAAGATCTACAATTAAAGTAGAAATAGGAGTTTAAAGGATATCGTACATAAATTCATTGAAACACAGTTTAAAAATAAGTTTGCCTTTAAGAAGTTCATTTAGGAGAAAATGCATTAATGCACAAACCTAAACAATAAAGAAAATCCACTTGAGTTGAGTTCAAGACGTATAAGAAAACAGTTTAATAAGGTTGTTAAACAATCAAATTAACGAAAATAAGTGCTTACTTTCAGAAGGCTTCCGTTCCCAGTGCACGACGCGGGGAAATACACAATTGACAGCCAAGGAAAGATAAATTTCACAACCTGACTCACGGGCTGAGAAGAATTTTTGGATAATGCGTTTTACATTGACGGCCTTTTGGGTACACTGTAACGTGATGGCCTTGTTTTTGCTGGTAATTTCAAAGGAGCCCTCCCCGTCATCAGAGTACGATCTAGCGTGATTATACGTAATCTTGACTAATTCGTGTTTCGCAGGTTTGGCAATGGTGAAATCTCGTCAATTGCAATTCCGACAAATGTTCAAAGATATTTCTTACATTGAACATCATTCGAGGATATTCAGAACTGTCCTTTTTATTCATAATTTTGTCTGTGATCTGGCTGAAGATAATTTATTTTCTTCCCTCGGCACAAAACAAAGGAGACATGCAAAGGTATTACCTGTACCTGAGAAATTTTCAAGATGTCTTCGGATGTAAAACCCTCACGAAAATCCCAGCTTAATATTTTGTTTCAGGCAGAAAAAAACCTAACCTCTATCATGTCTGTGTGTGATAAGTATGATAAGTAGAAGAGAATGGAAGATGAAACAAGTCCTTAAAACAAAACAATTGATGATATTGAAATAGGAACAAAAGAAGAAATATATAAATGAACAAAGACTGACTATAAAAGCATAAATCCCAAAGTAAGGGATATAAAAAGGTGAAAGGTGAAGGTCTTTTCACGCAATTGCGCAACAAAGTGCAGATGGAAAGTGCAGACGTACAGGAGTCGAATTCATCCGTCTTGTCTATTATTTATTAGGGAGCTTATTCTCTCTTTTTTTTACGGGTGGGGGGGGGGGGGTCTGTGTGTATTACTCCCTACTTCGCTTTTGCAAAGAACAAAAGAAGGGTGATGATTAGGTACATGGTAATTTAGATGTTTAACAATGGTTTGAACGGATACGTCAGGTATGAATGCAAACCATTGTCTTCTGACACTCTTAGTCCAAAATAAAAGAATGAAAAATACAAAAGTAGATATTAAACATTCGATATTTCACCAATGAAAATCTATGAGGCTTTCAGTGCATGGCTTCATGAGAAGCATGATTGGAAAATCCATACGAAATTACGATCGTTTATCATGTTTGTACATTATAGAAAACTTTCACAGGCGTGTTGTTACAGAGCAATCACACATAATGGGTTCAGGGGCTGAACCGGCTTACCCTACCTTTGGTCGAAAACAACAACAACAACAACAACAACCAAATAAGGCCACATCCCCACCATTCCCAATGGCAGCGAGGATCACTCACCCCCATCCCAACCACCCCTTTGTAATATCTAGGCTTTCAGATTGTGGATTCCTATTACAATTAGGTCTTATAAGAATCTAAAGCAGTCTACAGTAGTGATATTTCAATATGACGTCTGGTCTACTTGTTTTCACGTCCTCTGAGAATCCTTCTTGTTTGTATCACTTTCAATAATATAAAGTTTATGCCATAATTGAAATATGGAAGAGTCAAGTTGCACACAAAATACATTGTATAATATATCAAGACTTTGTATTCTGAACGACTGTGTATTCTTTTTATGCTATTGAATGCATTTCTTTATAGTGTCAGTCACTTCCACGCAGTTATGAGCAGCTGGTTCCTGTTAATACAGCCGTCTTCACGCATGTAGACCCATCGCACTTGACAAAATACCTGCTGATATTTGCGGTGTTCCAGTTGCGCACGTATACGCTGAATGAATGATTCAATTGCTGCCGCAGCGGGTGCCATGCATTTTCATGTGCACGCGCGAATGGAACACCGCAGGAAAAGCGGATTTTGCTGCTGGGTCGGATCAGTCATTGCCTCTTTCTTTTTCTAGGCGAAGAATAACATCATCTCAAAAAAACAAAAACAAAAACAAAAGCAAAAAAAAAACAAAAAACAAAAAACAAACGAATTTCTTTCTCCTATGCTTACATTATAACTTGTAAGAACAAAAGAGACATCCGGGACATTACTGTTTGCGTGCTCTATGAAGTGCATATGCATATTCCATCTTTATTCAACTTAGAATGTAAAACACGGTTTTTAGTTAACATGTAATTTCCATCTAAGTGTTTCTCATCACCTGTTTAACGGTAATTATGTACGTGTGGGTCCAGTAAGTACAGAAATATTAGTTGAACAAATCAGTGAAAGTTTCAGGAATATCGACAATGAAAAGTTATGATTTTTTTTAAACTTTTGTAAGGAGACAGCTGGATCAAAAGACTATACTCTAGATCATATCATCACATAATTTTATATACCTCAATGATAAGGGAAAAATGTGACCGTGCACCTCAAAACGAACATGAAGTCGCACACACTGATTTTGTGTGAGGACTGAAAATAAGTGAAATGGGTCAACCCAGCCGAACTTGACTTTTTCATATTTTCTGAAAGAGCAAGTCTTCTTTTACATTATGCTAAAATTTGGTATCATAAAACGGGCCGGAAAGTGTGTTTTTTAGCAGTTTATCTCGAACATTTTTGGTAGAATAGTGTGATTAGGTCTGTTTTTAGAATCCCTTTTTCATTTCTGAAAAACCTTGTCCACACTCTTCACTTTCAACTCTAATAACTTTTTAAAAGATTGTGCTACTGCTTTGAAAGTTGACATTGATTATGGACAGAATGTATTAATGAGGCATGCTTAATTTCAGTTTAATTTGATAATCCCTCCATTGTTGTTACTCTGGTGGTTTACTTCCTGTTTGTTTGTTTTTTTGTCCCATTCATCGCACAGCCAGCACGGTTTGGTAAAGATTAAGCGCTTGAATAGACACTGTACTTCAGAGCCTCTTTTCTCAGTTCACACTTTTCCTGACTTTGTGCTTTCTTTCCAATATTTAGATAGGTTAGGAGAGTCCATTTGATTTGAGTTATACATCATTTTAAAGCTTAAAGTCTGCTCTTTCAGAATATGGTATACAAAAAAATTCATGTCTGGCGACATTTTGTTTGTTTTGAGGTGCAGGGTCACAAATATATTGAGAAAATTCCACTAGACATCATTTCACATAAAAAGTGCATAATGTATACATGTCAAGGATAATTGTTGTTTTTTCCCTGCTTGCCGAAAGAGACAAGTATAGAGCCATTTCATGATGTTAAAAAAATTGAATGAAAAAATTAGGTTGATATTTTCCATTGTGCAAAATAATACCTTGATCCATAGTAGTCTCCTGATCCTGGGGTCTGATCACCAAACTTTCAAACATTCATAATTTTGAAAGGATTGTCTGATTTTTCTCTTCCAATGTTAACTGACGTTTAATTCTACACTTTACTTTACTCCATTTGCACAATCCATATCTAGGGTTTCATTCCCTTTTCAAAAGCCTGTTGGAAACTTGCCTATCCAATACCAGCGAGTCACTGGAGTAAGACGAGTATGAGTTTGTTCTAATCAAGTTTGCACGATGGCTTTGCATTGCATAATGCAGTGCTTAGCATCAGGAATGATACATATAGCGCAGCTAGAAGACCCCACAAATGCGCATATTCAATGAATTCAACCGTTTACTTGATATTTTTTGCTGACTAAAATCGTAAGGCCCGCTTTTATCTTGATATAAACCTGATGGAACATTTTCATTGTCCTACATAAATGTCTAAGAATACTACATACATACAGACAATAATCTAAGAACCTAGTTCTAGGAAAGTGAACATTCAGCACATTTGTGTGAAACCTGTCATTTTAATATTTTGTCAATTGTGTGAAACTGTCATCACACATTGTCAAGACATTGTACTATAGACCTATTAGGAGAACCAGGCATATCAGTCGCCGTAGCGATATATCTAGTTTTTTATAATGCTTGTGCTTCGTATTAATTTAACGTTAAGTCTAATTGATATGCATGACTCGTGAACAAAAACTACATGAACACAATGTGAGGTAATTAACAGAAATTATGAAAATTGTAAGGATATTTTTTTTCTAGCAAGAATAAATTACATCAATTTTCTGATGCCGTTGCAGCAGAAAAGTATTCATTTTTTTCCAAAAATGTGGGTACACTTTTTGCATCCATATAAAATGTGAAATTATGTGTATTATATTTACCTCTGACTCGTCAAGCTATCGATGTTTAATGGGAATTTCAATACAATTAGGTTCCTCATATTTTTCTCCTTTCTGGTTTTATGAGTGTGTGTGTGTTTGTTTTTTTCTTCCAAATAAACGCACGGAATACATGCGTTTAGGTCATGTTTATGTTTTTCTTTTCGTTCGTAGTTTTGCGGAATGATGACAGACGAAACATTAGACTACAACATTATACCAAAAACAGAAATCCGATGGGTTTGACCGATTTTGATGATCCGAATTCAAACTCTATTATCTCACCCCTGTCCTCAGCGAATTTCGGATCCTTCTGTTGTGTCTGGTCACAAATCTAAAATTACAAGTATGATTACCTCAATTTGAAGAGAACTGTACCATGCAGTCAAAGAAGAGTGATCCATTGCTAAACTCTCCTCTGACTGCATGACTCAACTCTGCTCAAGGTGACCACTTTAATAACTCTTATACAAGTATCAAAATCACCGAAGAAAACATCCATTAAATTCATCAAAATGAAAGACTACAATGAAAACACATAAATCCCTGACTTACCAATTGCTTTTATGTCAGTAATATAAAGGGTAATACCTCAAACTAAAGAAAAAGCGAAAAAAAAAGCAAACAAACACCGTTTCCTGTCTTTAGATGTGACCTGTGTCTTTTGTGATGTACCACCTCTACTTGCTTGTGCTACGATTTAGTGAGAGTGATGTTAAACACTACCAACAGAGGGCAGAAAGCGCTTGCACCATTGAACTCTAAATCCACATTTGAGGGGAGGCTAAAATCTCCTTATGGCTCAACTCTCCTGTATTCCAAACGTCTAAAACTCTACACAGTGTATCTTTAATGACACTAGCGAATGTTGGCAGTTATTACAGGAGAGAAAAAGGTCGACAATAACACGGCAGCAACGAAATAAGGTTTATTAATTCCAGACCGTCCTGATCCACTCACTTGGATGATTGAGGGGGGACTGGTAAGATCATTGGGCATTGTAACATCATTTAGCCGTTGCCATGCTCTGCAAGTTAGGGACTCGTTCCGAAAAGTATGTGTTCCTCTGGTTTGAGATGAAATTTCTACGGATAAAGCGAGGTCTATTACAATGGATTGGTAGATGCTATCTACCCTACATGACAAGAAAATTACTTGATTGTCCAAACCATATAAATCGATTTCTAAGGAATCTTTCTCACTGGGTTCATTGTAATGAGTAGAGAATGCATCGCTATGGAGGGGGTTTGAAGAGAACCAGGTGATGTTAGGTTCTGGTTGTGATATCACCGGACACATAACAGACACAATTAAACTGTCATTGGTATAGGTGCACACCCGCGAAGTCGTAACAAGTGGTGGACAAGGAAAAGATTCTTGAACAAGGTCTGACACACGGCGCCCTTCGTTTATCGCTGGGGCGGCACAGACACCATTTTGAAAAGTCAAAGGGTCATCAAGGCTGAGAAGCCATCGATGATTACAATCACAAATGAGTGGGTTATCTTGTGCATTTAGAGTAAGATAAAACAACGGCATGTTCTTACGACTTCTAGGAACGATATCCTCACTCAAGTAACGTAAATTGTTTCTCGTTAAGTCCAAATCGGATAGGTGCGAAAATATGCTGAATTGTGCCCCTGTATTTCCATCCCTATTTCCTAATAATTCGATTTCATTCCCTTTTAGTATCAAATATCGAAGTGGGTGTATAATGTCTATTCTAGAACATTTTGACACAAAAGTAAGGCGATTGTAGGATAAGTCAAGGTAATCAAGCGTAGGGTACAAGTGCAAGAGTCGGTTGCAGTCAAAGGCCTTCACCGAATTTCCCTCAAGTTTGAGAGAAGAAGCGATCGGTGCAATGATCGATGGGATATTCTCTAATTTGCTAAATGTATACTGTAGTTTTTCGAGTTTCGGTGCCCGTAAATCATGATTCATGTCTGGAAATGAGAGTTTTGACCTCAAAGTAAGTTTTTCAAAGGTGATGATTTTACTTCCGCTAACTAGCAGTTGGATTAAAAAGCTGTCGGCGACTGTAACTTCTTTTAATGAAAGAACGTTTAACAAATGTATTACACACTGAGTTCCATTAAATTCTCCCACAGTCCCTCCAGTAACGTCGACTGATTCCCTTGGTCTTGCGGATAGGACAGCGAAATCGCTGCAGGTGAGCTCCACAGATGATTTTAGAAACAGTTGTACAATAGCTGTCTGTTCGAGGAAATGAAAACCTTTAGGCGAGATTAGGTTCCCTTCCCTACTCCCAACACAAACGTACTGTAATGATAGTGCTTCTAGAGCAGCAAGATCAACAATTAGTTTTGCGGTACCGCATAAATCAAAATGAAGAAGTTTTGGATAAAGTTGGGCAAGATTATGTGGGAAAATTGGGAGCCTGGTGTCACTCAGATCCAGTATCGTCAATACTGGAAGGCTAATTTCAAATACTGAAATGCTAGTGTTCTTAAGAATCAGTTCATTTATTTTTGGGGTAGTCAAAAACGCCGAAGGATCTATGAAAACAAGTGGGTTGCTGCTAAGATCTATAAATGCCAGTCGAGGTGATATGGGAAATCCGTATACTGCTGCAATATGGTTGTATCTCAAATACAGCCCCTCAAGACTATACACTGCACCAAAGGTGTCCCAATCGACAAATGTTAGTTCATTTTCAGAAACATAAAGTCTCCGAAGGTGTATCATATTAGCTGCATATGGGAACCAACGCAATAACTTATTTTTTGACAGATAAAGAAACTGCAACCTAAGAGGAAAAACTATTTCTGTGTCGAAGGACGATATCGCGTTGTGATGCAAATTGAAAATTTGCAAATTTGGAGTCTGAAATTGTCCACTGATAGATGATATTCTGTTTTCATCCAGGTTTATATCCTCCAGACTGGGGAGGTTGTCAAAACTCGTGGCTTGAACTGATGAGATTTCGTTGCCTATCAGGTCGATGATTCTGAGCATTTTTAGTCCTGCGACAAGAGGTACGAAGGCAAGTTTGCTGTCCCATACCCTGAAAACTGTAAGTAATGATAGGCTTGTAACATCGTGTAGGATTTCTATCTGCGATGAGTGCACAGAGAAAAACTTTAGGGAAGAGCCGTTGGTAAACGAAATATGTTTTTCTGCACCTCTCACAACAACCAATGTTTCGAGAGTGTCGACTTTATCCAGAGTGGACGCAATTTTGAAATCTTTGTTTGTCCCTTTAACAGAAAGATAATTGAGCCTTCCAAAGACAGGTGAGATCAAGCGAATGCTTGGTAGGTACAATGATTGCAAATTAGGAAATCCATAGACGGAGTAGAGTTCAGTTAATCTATTTCCAATGAGAGATAAATATTCCAAGTCATGCTGCTTGGGAAAGCACCAGATGCGACCGAGGAGATGCGATTATCATTTAACCGCACAATGCTCAATGATGGTATAATGAAAACGTTCCTGAAATTATGCTTCTAAGTCTGTTCTTGCTAAGTGCGATCGATTGCAGTTGAAGCAGATCATTGAAAGACGATTTGTCAACCTTTTCAATCAAATTCGTACTTAAGTCTAATGTACGAAGGCTAGTGGGAAACTGATCTGCCGTAAAGTGTTTGATCCGATTATATGACAGGGAAAGTTGCTCAAGTTTTGGAGCATCATGTCTCAGGCTCTTGCCGATATCGGAAATAGCGTTTCTCGATAATATGAGTGATCTTAGCGAGGTAATGTTGCTGAAAAAAGGAATCCCTGTAAACAGATTCCAGGCAAGCGATAACGTGTTGAGCTCCCTCATATCGATGAACATATCCGTTGGAATATTTCTCAGAGAGTTTCGACTAAGCACGAACAACTTTGTCGATTGAAAGCCCTCGAAGAAGTCAAAAGAAATGCTGTCGTGTGTTTCAACAATATCAACAAATGCGCAAGAAGTGTTATTACCTTCAGGACAAGACGGACATTTGCAGACATTAAATACACTATCGCACGACACAGTGTCCGAACCGGAATAACATGTACATATGTCACAGATGCTCCGCTTCCCAGTTACCGATGACAGGAGACAAGAGAACAGCAGCAGTGTCATAAGAGACCTGGTCGCCATTCTCTTCTTATACGGCGTATCGGCAGTTCGGTTCCTTGAAAAGTAAATGAACGAAAGGCTCCAGTTTGTGAAAAGAAATGAGATAAGAACAATAGACGTAAATAAACAAAATATTACAGAACAATGCTGACTTTTTTTTTGCGTATAGTAAATCAGTAGGGGTCATTACAAGATTATCAAGCGGTCCCCATTTAAGTTGCACGAAGTCTCCCTTTTGTCAGATGCTCGTCGAAGAGGCAGAAAGCTTTGTAATCTATGTCCAATTGCCAAGTAAGCAATAACAAATTACTCATGCAAAGTGACACCAACTCAACAGATATTAGCCATCCGTGCACGACTGAGCACACTCAGAGAACGAGAACCTCTACACGTTTTCGCCCACACTCATCAAACAAACAAACAAACAAACAAACACACAAACAAACAAACAAACAAACAAACAAAACTCGCAAACCGTTCATAATTAAGTTACCCACCATGCGACCCTGGCAAGGATATAGGACTAATAGTCTGGCGCCTATTGGGACTATTATCGGGAAAGCTGAATAAAGTTCCTGACAAGATCTGAGTTGAAAAAAAAAATGTCGTACATTATTCACTGAAGCGCAATTTCGAAAATGTTCATTTTTTTTTCTTCAACAAGTTCTTTGAAGGGGGGGGGATGAATCAATGCATACGAAACCTCTACAGAAATGACATTAGTTGCAGGTTTCAAGACGTAGATGAAAACATGATTTCATCAGGTTGTTTTAACAAACACCCCCTCCCCCCCCCCCAAAAAAAAAGAAAGATTGATAGATAGATAGATATATTAAAGATAAAGAACTCTCAGGTTTTCCTTCCCAGTGTAAGACGCAGGGAAATTCTCAGTGGGCAGAAAAGAAAGATAGATGTGACTAGCATAGAAAAAAAATGCATACTTTTCAAATTGATGGGTTCATGGGTTATCCAATGTAATGGCAGTGTTTTGCTGGTAATTTCAGTGTAACCGTTCCCGTCATCCTAGTGCGATTATTGTAATCCTGACTAATCCGTAATTGCGTAGGTTTGGCAATGATGAAATCCCATCAAAAGGAATTCCGACAACATTTTTAAAGATTCCTCTAGCATCATTCACCGTACCGAACCATCATTTTTATTCCAGTCATACCGTCTGACATTCTGCTATATAATGATATTCTCTAAATCTATTCTCTTCCCTCGGCACAAAACAAAGGGGACATGCAAAGGACACTATTCCTAGCCTGTACCAAAGAAATTTTAACATCGTTTAAAGAAGGTTTCATTGGGTGTGTATAGGTATAAAACCTTCACGAAAATCCCAGCTTATATCCAACTTAAGGCAGAAAAGAAACACTATCCTCAGTTATGTCAGTGCGCGATTATTATGATATGGAGAAGAAGACAGTGGAAGATTAAACAAATCCTTCACAGAATGTGCAGAAATGATTACATTATTAAGGATAGAAGAAGATAAATAGAAAAAAAAAAATATGTTAAATGGACAAAGACTGCGTAGTGGAAAGATCCCACAGCAAAGGATGTAAACAGGAGAAAGGACGTATGGGCGATGATTGCGTTGGCCGTTCTCCTCTCTTCCTGTTTTGTATTGCAAGGTAGCTTTGGATTGCGCGCAGCCTATCCACAAAGTAAAATGGCGGCCTGATATGATCCTTGCTTCAAGTAGCTCTCTGCGTCGAGATTTAAGCGGGCGCTGATGTCCATAACAGCCGAGCGTGAAAACGCGAAATCGATCTTTAAACCATTTTGCGCATGATCAAAGCAGTTTTTTCTCCATCACTCGAAAATTGATGGCTCGTTATCATTGAATGAAGACATACACACACGCGCGCTCGCACACACAAGCACACACACACTAAATCGCATGCACTGCATACATGAACGTGTCATGGTTACCTGTTTCCTATAGACTTAATATACCAGAAACTATAACTGACGGAACGTAAGACGGGTATAGAATGAAAGTTAAATACACTTGCAAAACAATAATTTAAATATCAAAGCTTAGTAAATTGATCGAAATTGGTTTTCAAATGACCGAGACATAAGAAATAACATTTTTTTTTTTTACTTTGCCTTTCAATATCTCAGAACCGATTTTCGTCATATTATCATAACCTTTTGATTCTTCTTAAAATTGTATGCTCTTTAATGGAGGAAAATAGAGCAATATAAGATCAATAAAATCACCACTGGTAGCGGTAATGGACAGGCAGAGATGTATCTTAAGAAGCCTCTGAACATAGGAGGCTCCATCCCAAGGTATTAATAGCCAGGAACAATGTCCATATTCGGCAGCCTCCTCCTTCTCCCCTTCCAGCTTTGGTCAAGTCTGATATCTTCTGAGTATTCTCCACATTTTATTTTCTTCTTCTGGTCTTCTCCGTCTCCCTCAAGTAGGTCTTGATCGATGAAGGACAGCAATCTGTAGCATAGCAACATGGTCTATGGCGTCCATAACTCTATCATAGTTGGGTTCAGACTGACGAAAAATATGCTCGATTCATAAGCATTTAATACCCTATTGGAGACTATTTCGGCGGCCAAGATTCCAGATACAAACGAGATATTCGTGTTAAACTCTATGCACATTTTTAGTGTATTCTAAGCATTCTAAGCTGTATGAATTCTTGATCATTTTAATCGCAATTGGTAGGCATTTCGGGAGTCTTCTGACTACATTCGAGATAAATTCGTACTGCATTCCAGGCGCCTTAGAACCAAATTTCGAGCGGCTACAACCGATCAGCACTCGTGTGGCTTTCAAAGTGTTTTTTTTTTTTTAAATAGATATTTTGACTGCATTCTCACATCATTCTTAATATTCTGATTGTGTTCCAATTACATTCAAACTACATTTACGAACGGAATAAAAAATCTAAGTATCCGGAATGTGCAAGAATGATTCAAGACGGGATCGAAGCGTATTCTGAGTATTCGGACGGAATTTTAAGCAAGCGTAAATAGGAATTTGAAATTATCTCCCGAAGGTTGCGGGTATTTTGAAAATCGTTCATTCCAGTCAGTTCCGCTTGATTCGTGCTGATGCTGAGTAAGTGTGATGGGGTATAAAGAATGAAAGTTGGGCAATGGTTGAAAAGCACGATATTTCATTACATTTTATATTCATTCCTGACTTTAGAAAATTCGAGACGAAATTGAACCTGTTAAACGTAATCGAACGTTCACTTTTCCTACAGAATTTCACCCGCAGAAATGAACATATGAAACATGAAATCAATCGAGTCCCGGCAGTGAATACTTGCCGGCATGAACATGACACCGCAATCAACAGCAAACCACTTCTTTGTTCACTTTTATCAAAGTGTTCCTGTTCTTGAACCAGCGAGAAGTATCAATGCTACATTATTTATAGGGCTGCTTTCATACATAACAGGTGATGAACGTTCTTTGAGTTTAAAGAACATGATGCGGTGCCAAACTGTGGAATAATTCATCAGACGATGTAAAAAAATATAATCATATATCCTTGTTTATGTTTAAAAATAAGATCAATGAATTATATATCAATCGTTTGCATTAAACTGTAATATGTCAATCATGTTTTTTTTACAGTCTCTTAATTCCTGCTTTTTTCTTTTTTTCTGTAATAATTATGCATGATTTCGGATGTTTTGTTTTAATAATTAGACAAATTAGTAGATCGCAGCTACTATGTAAATATACTCTACTGCGCTGTGATGTAACAGAGCTCCTGTCACTGATTAGACACACGAAAATAAATAACAAATTAATCAAAGGCTTCTGAAAAAAAGATAAGTCTTCAATAAAGATTTGAAGACAACAAGTGATGATGCCTTCCTCAGTTTCTCAGGTAATTTATTCCAAAGTTTTGGAGCAGCACAGCTGAAGGCACAGTCCCCTTAAGTTACTTTCGTTTTTAAGTGAGATTGCTTTAGAAGCAACTTATCCTGTGTACTTCGTAAATTATGAGAATATGAGTGTGATTTCATTGATATCAATTCTGATAAATAACCAGGTGCTTGACCATACAATACTTTATAAACGAGTATCAAAATTTTAAATACAATTCTCTGTCTTACTGGCAACCAATGTAACTTCTTCAAAACAGGTGTAATATGTGAACATTTTGACGAACTGAACACAAGTCTCGCACATGCATTCTGTACACGCTAAAGCTTGGTTATCTGTGAATCTGGTAAACCACACAATAGCCCATTACAATAATCAAGCCTATTGCTAATGAATGCGTGAACAAGAGTTTCAGCGTCTTCCTGGCTCAAATATCTACGAATGTGACGCAAGTTATGCAACATATAAAAAGCAGACTTTTGTGTGATTTTTTTTCTTTCCGTTCCTATATTCTGCATTCAACGTTTTATTTTGTAACTGTATGGTTTTTAGACTTCATGAATTCTAAGAACAGCCCTTAATAGGGTGAAGTGAGTGACCTGTATTTAAAAAAATAAAATAAAAAATAAAAAAAAAAAATATATATATATATATATATATATATATATATATATATATCCACCAAGCAGCTCATTTCTACCACTGCTTATCTTGTCCCTCCAGTGACTTCCACTAAAACGTATGCGTTTTGAAAGTAACCCGATTTCCCAAATTGTCTATGCGTCAACTTCCAGCTGCGCGGGGCGCTTCGCCGTAGCAGAAACTAGAGAACGCACAAATTTAGTGCGTGTATGAAAACCTAAAAAAAAAGAAAAAAAAATAACTCAAAAACGCTGCTTCTTGAACTCCCGGGTTCAAGGACCCTAACCAGCCAAATTATCGAAAATCCTTCACAAGACCCACAGAAATTGCCAAATCACTACCAAAATTTAATCATCTCTTCAATACTTGTGCCATTTCCAATCCTTCCTGTAAGTGTCATTTAAATCCGTTCACAACTTTTGAAATATTTTACACACTAAACTGACAAACAAACAAACAAACAAAAAACGCCCAAGAAAACATCACATCCTTCCCTTCGGAGGTTATAAACTTCACTCAACTCAAAGAACGTCCACTCTTATAGACATTCAAATTCACTCTATATAATCATGTATCACAAGAAATACGAATTTCTGCGAAGACAGATATTACATGAACATAGTAGACCATTTACCTGACATGTAGAC
Organism: Diadema antillarum; assembly: GCF_040938485.1. Lineage (NCBI taxonomy): Eukaryota > Metazoa > Echinodermata > Echinoidea > Diadematoida > Diadematidae > Diadema > Diadema antillarum. The sequence continues at coordinate 389,573 of NW_027271607.1, forward strand.
AAAGACTCTAAGTGGTAATTTTCACAGGAAGGGTAACATTTTCTTCGACTGGTCCACAAATGTCTTGCTAGGCAACTCGATCCCACCAACGCTACTTTGATTGGAATGTATCATCCTTGAAACTGAATGGGTATTCATGCATAGTGTTTTTCAGCTTGCTTCGGTGCGTGTGTGGGTGTGTTTGTGTTTGTGTGTTTGTATTGTGTGTGGTTGCGTTCTCACAAGAAGGGGATAACAGATAGCATGGCCGTATTGAGGGAAAAAGGAAAAATATGTCCCAATACAACTGTATGTTACTGCATTATCATCCATTAGAAAAGTTTGCCGCATGTAAAATGTCTGAAAATGTTGAACCTTCAACCCTAAAAAAACTGGGGGGGGGGGGGGGCTTTTTTTCAAGTCTTCCGCAAATTTTGAGACCAAATTCGCGGCGCCCGGGTACGCGGTTCTGAAGTTGCGCAATATTTTTAAAGTGTATGTCTGACCCGACATTGCTCAAAAACGTGATTTCATGTACAAATCCAATGCAAATTCTGTTTCTGACCAAGATTCATAAATGCATCATTATTTGTACTTTTACTGTTCAAAATCAATGAATTTCACGTTCTTTGTGATCCAAATAATGTCACCGATGATTTCAATCGAAAAAAAAACCACCATAAAAACAAAAAGTAAAAAACAATGAAATACATAAGACATTTAAAAGAATACATTAAGAAAAAATTTTGATTCCGCCATTTGTTCATATACATTCAATAAGAATCCTACACAGAGTACCTAAAACAAAGATTAGCAGTTTCGGACCTTTGATTACAGCTTTAGAGCCATTTTGTTAAATTCATGCATAAATTAGCATAATTGATTGATAAAAAATAAATTTGAATATTTGTGAAATAATTACCTATTCAGTGTTGTCAACCTTGCGGTTGACGTGCGTGCCAATTTTCTTTGCGATCTTAGGGAGCCCAATGAGCCCCCCCCCCCCCCCTCCCCCAGTCCTACTAGGCATCAAAATAGTCCAATCTTTTTAGGGTTTAAGTATGACGAGCTTTTGAAATCATGCAGAAACATAATAACGAAGTAGCAGCTAAAAATATTGCTGGTACATACAATTGCTTAAAATGACGTTGTTGGTCTGAATAATATGACTGTAAGTACTAGGTGTTTCAAAAAAACATTTCCCACTTTTAATTCTTAACAATTCAAAAACTATTATATCAGATAACACTGTCATTGATATGAGTGATAGCTATTAAAATAGTGTACAATTTTGTTGAAGGGGGTTTAAATATGAAAGCATAAATAAGTTTCATGAAATCCACGATTGATTTCACAGTAAGGTTCCAGACTTTGCTCTATTTTCAACCCTCTGTACAAAACTTCACTTTGCACAGGGGTCAATGGGTGTGTACGGGAGTGTGTGGTTAACACCCTGACAATGGTCCTGAACAATGGCCACGGTTTGAATGCTTCATTATGCATTCATGAGAAATTCCACTATCACAACTAGTCTTTATTCAGCCACTGGCAGTATCTGTGTAAAGTCAAACGCTGTCGATACTGTCGTTGAGTCGCGACAGTGCTCTCCCTACTTCTGAAAAACAAAATTACAATGAATACCTTCTGTTCTATCGTAAACGTGGTGACAGGAAGTAAAGAAAATCAATTAGAGTATATACACTTGTGTAGGCCAATATGGAGCCTTAAAGGGATCGTATAGTTCTGGTTGAGACCTAATTTCAGGTTTCTAACATTTTTAGGTGAGATAATGAGAAATCTCTTATGAAATAAAAAAGAGCATGTAATTCTATGAGGAATTCAACGTTTATTTGATAAAAATTGGTTTTGAAATGGCTGAGATATCCAAAAAAGAGCGATTCTAATAAAGTGTGGGACCCACACTTTGTAACGATCGCTTTGTTTTACTTTGTTTTTGGATGTTTCAGTCATTCCAAACCCGATTTTCATCAAATAAACTTTGAATTCCTCTTAAAATGGTATGCTCTGTGCTATATCATAAGTGTTTTCTTGGTATCTCGCAAAAATTTAAAAGCCAAATTCTCATCTCCACCAATACTGTACTATCCCTTTAAATAAATCTACTGTGAAACAAATCGCCCCAATGATAAATGCTGCTGAACTCTTCACCAAAAATAATCTCTTTTTATCGAAAAAGCGAGAAAATTGTCAGACTATTTAATTAGTATACAGTTGTATTAAAATGAGGAACTTTAGATCATCCATGCTTATTTATATCCCAAGTTTAGTGATGTGAGAAGCAAAATTTGAAAATGATTGCCAGCTGGAATGAAATGTGATGTTTGCGAGCACTTTACCGTGCATGAATTCAGACTAGCAGTGCCCAGGGCAATCCACACGAATCATTGATAAAGCATTCACGTGCCAGGGAGCGCGAGACTGACGCCTAGTCAACAGGTGGTTCAGGCATGTCCATTGTTCAGGGCCATTGTCAGCACACACTCACATACACATCATTGGTTCTTGTGCCAAGTTCAATTTTTGTACAGAGGGTTAAAATTTGACCAAAATCTGAAACCTTACTTCAAAATCAATCTTAGGTTTAATGAAACTGATTTATGCTTTCACGTGCAAATTACCTTCAACCAAATTGTACACTATCCAGCTATTACACAAACTCATATCAGTGACAGTTTTATCGGATGAATAGTTTTTGAATAGTTTTAACTATTAATGATCAAAAGTGGGAAATGTTTTTTGAAACACCTTGTATATCTTCAATTTCAAAATGCGAGCACCGACTTTCCTACTCGTGCATTCAAATTCATGCGATAGTCATGTGATAGTCCCATTGAGCTTGTTTGGAGGGTTCAAATTCATTTTTAGGCGATGAAGTTGCTACTTCGTGCAATCAATTTAACGAGGAAAATGGAGTAGACTTTTAAGAAAGGAAAAAGGGCCAACACAACCAATGAAGGCTTGCATATAGTGTAATTATGATTGTTTACAGGTTCTACATTGTTCTCTGTTCATGTTTTTTTTTTCATCACAATAAATTTCGAAATTGTAATGTCCAATCAGCAGTGCATCCAAATAACACAACGACAATTTAATCATATTTCTTGATGATACTGCATGCTAACAACGCCCCAACACCAACCACATAATGACAATTCATCAATTTGAAGACAAACTGACACACAATGATCTCACATAGTCCCGCAAAAGTAAATCAATAAGACGGCAATACACAACAAACAAGACGTATAAAATCTTCATGTATCAGTTTCAATATAGTCGAAATTGTTTGTTTTTTTCCTCGAAAGTGTCAACCATCCGTATTATGCTCGTCTGTAGGCATATACAGTGCCTAATGTTTGTTTGTTTGTTTCATTTTCCATCAAAGAAGATGGCTGGATAACCCATATTCAGCTGCAATGGCTGGTCTTCCATATGGGGTCCAGTTGGATGTTCTGCTCTTTGCGATGAATAAATGAAGAGGGATCTTTTACGTGCATGAGTTGTGACTCTCTCACACATGGGACCTCCATTTTATGTCCACTCCGAGGGACATGTGCCTGTATGTTCCTTTTTGCTAAGCGCGAGTTCAAAATTGTCAATGAACAGGTGGACCTCTACAACTGCAAAATAATTTATCATCATAACTCCCAATACATTCAAAGCCAAATGAGAAACACGTGCATATACGGCCCCAAACTAACTAAGATTCAGAACTTCTTTTAAATTGAATGCAGTTATTTGGAACATGGTTGCCTATTCACGAATTTGAATGACCGACGAGATTCCGTCGCCAGCTTGACATGAATTTGAATGCTCATTGATGAAATGCGTGCTCCTCTCTTAAATTTGAATGCTCCGATAGTGAATTTGAATGTTCCGATAGCGAATTTGAATGTCCCGATAGTGAATTTGAATTCTCCGACAGTGAATTTGAATGCTCGGATAGTGAATTCGAATGACCGGATTTTGAATTTGATTGCTGATTCAAGTGCTACCAGCGTGGAATACGTGAAATCGAATGCTCGGAATAGGAACTTGAATGACAAAAGTATGAAATTGATCGGGAAAACCTATATTATATTGGCACTGCATGCCATGGCCCTTGGCGCGTGTGACCGGTGTTTTTTTTTTTTCCACTGGCCGCCCGAGTACGTGCGATTCGTGGATGACATTGAGGTTGACACTTGCATTTTTTCACAGGAACAGAGGTAAGTGGATGAAAATCTAATAGCCTCAAGTTTACATATAATGTGACCCTGCACCTCAAAACAAACAAAAAGTCGCCAGACATGAATTTTTAGTTAAGACCATATTCTGAAAGAGCACACTTTAAGCTTTAAAATGATGTATAACTCAAATCAAATGGACTCTCCTAACCTATCTAAATATTGGAAAGAAAGCACAAACTCAGGAAAAGTGTGAACTGAGAAAAGAGGCTCTTATTAAAGTACAGTGTCTATTCAAGCGCTTAATCTTTGCCAAACCGTGCTGGCTGTGCGATGAATGAGACAAAAAAACAGGAAGTAAACCACCAGAGTAACAACAATGAAGGGATTATCAGATTAAACTGAAATTAAGCATGCCTCATTAACACATTCTGTCCATAATCAATGCCAACTTTCAAAGCGGTAACACTATCTTTTCAAAAGTTATCAGTTGAAAGTGAAGAGTGTGGACAAGGTTTTTCAGAAATGAAAAAGGGATTCTAAAGACACACCTAACCACACTATTCTACCAAAAAATGTTCGAGATAAACTGCTAAAAAACACAGTAATTCCTGCCCATTTTATGATACCAAATTTTAGCATAATGTAAAGGAAGACCCTCTCTTTCAAAAAATATGAAAAAGTCAAGTTCGGTTAGGTTGACCCACTTCACTTATTTTCAGTCCTCACGCAAAATCAGTGTGTGCGACTTTATGTTCGTTTTGAGGTGCACGGTCACATATGATAAAAATTAAAGAAATTTCCTCGAAATTACTATAATCGAAAACCTGAAACATTTTATATCTACGTCTCACAAAGATATAGTACATGTACATATAAGTACATGTTGGCATGATAATGCCTGGGGATAGATTATTATGTCAACTATTTTCCATTATGAATGCATGCTCCAATCAAATTGTGAAAAGGTGGTCATGAATTAGCATTTCTTACGAACGATCAGGAGAGACAAAACAAAATGAAAGGCCTGTCTTACTCCAATTCTCTATTAGTTATACATTTTCTCATGTTGTGACAGTTCGATTGGTTCTCATTTTGAAGTGAGCCAAAACCTAAGAACATTCTCACTTATAATTTCCAAAGAGTATTATGCAGGCACGCAAACTCAATTTAGTTGTATTTCATTTAAATGTAATGGGTAAGAGGGTATGAGAGAGAATGCTGAGCTATGAAGTAAAATGGTAAAGTAAAAAGTTTGTCAGATAGTATTACAAAAGCCTGAATATTGCAAGAGCTCCGGAGTAAAAACAGTCAGGGAAAAACCCTATGTATGATAACATTGTGAGAGCGTTAGACTGCATTGTGACGCGTCGTTATTTAATTTACATTCTTTATTCATCTTTTTCATAAAAAACACAGGTAATGAGCCGGATTGGGTTAAAATTCTTACTTACAGCTTTGTAGAAGTCTGAGTCAACAGTATCACACAGTACTTCAAGACGTATTAGTACAAACGATTTCTTGAGCCTGCACCGTTTCAGGCTCTGTTCTGGATACGGCGGTAGAAACTCATTATTTTTTGTTGTTTATTTTATCATTATTTACTAATCTCTTTTCTAACTTACAGGTAGCGGATTTCTTTGCAGGCCAAATTCGGAAATGTACTGTTGATTATTACTTATACATTTTCTCATGTTGTGACAGTTCTATTGGTTCTCATTTTAAAGTGAGCCAAAACCTAAGAACATTCTCACTTATAATTTCCAAAGAGTATTATGCAGGCACGCAAACTCATTTTAGTTGTATTTCATGTAAATGTAATGGGTAAGAGGGTATGAGAGAGAATGGAAAGTGCTGAGCTATGAAGTAAAATGGTAAAGTAAAAAGTTTGTCAGATAGTATTACAAAAGAAACTCATTCTTTTTTGTTTGTTTATTTTATCATTATTTACTTATCTCTCTTCTAACTTAAAGGTAGTGGATCTCTTTGCAGCCCAAATTCGAAAATGCTTAGAGACAGCTAGTATATATGCTAGTAAATATGCTACTATAATTATTTTAATAAATAAGAAATAACCATTCCAGTATGTATCTTAGTGTGCACAGTAAGACAGATCAAATCAAATAGGATAACATCTGAGCACTAAGCCTGAGGTCTGAATTTGCACTCAACTTCTTCCAATGGCTAACGGATGTTTAATTTTTGAATTTCACTGACCTCCAAATTTCACAAAGAAAACCTTCTTAGCATGATGGTTAATATGACATTTGACTGATATTGGAGATGTTTGCGAATCGGATCTACTACCTTTAATATTATTAAATCTAAAATGATTATTTGAAAGTTCGGAAATGCTGGAAATATCCTACCACAAGGAGGCAAAATATAAATGGTTCACATTTACAATTCATTTTGTTTTAAAAATTTTCTTATTTATTTTCGTTTTTGACAAACTCGCATACCAACGGCTGATATACTGTATAGTAAAGTGAATGTTTCATCTTCCAAACAGCATCCAATGGGATGGAAAACTCCAACTGAAAGGTGGACACCGTGACCATACTCGCTAAAGAAAACGCGTAATAGGGGTCGTTTTTTCTCACGGATTAGATGGAAAGTGTGATGTACGAGCGTATAATCAAAGGGTATCAAAAAGGCCGAAATTTGGGAAAATGGTATATTGTTCAATCGTGATGAAGTACTTCTTTAGGGTGCAGGAAACATTTAAGGAATACTTGTTTTTAAGGCCCAAAAAAAATCATATGATCATTACTCGTTTAGGGGCCATTTTGAAAGTCCATGTATGAGCATGGTGTCCACCTTTTAATTGTCGCTACCCCTCCCGGGACAGTATCAAAGGACCGTTTTGTTAATTAACGCAATCCCCCCTTCCTTTAAAAATCCTGGCTTCAGGCCTGCTAACGCGGGTATACAATAGAAAAAATAAAAGTTAAAACAACACCAGGAAAATCACTATTCTCAATTTTGCGGCGCGCTACGCGCGCAGAGTCTCAAACACAATTAAACTTTGCAATTTCCTGGCAAAATGAGTTTTTACTATTTCCTAGATGAAATACCGTAACGCGATTGCATGCAACATACCGTAACGCGATTGCATGTTATTACAAAAAAAGGCACTTCGTATTATTTGTGGCGTTTCTCCATGTTCCCATGCAGATCCATTATTTGTTAGATATAAGATTTTAAAAATCAAAGACTTGTTTTTCTTTCAGCTGGGTCAGTTTATGTTTAATTATAACACAAATGCACTTCCTAGCATTTTTGATTCAATGTTTCCACGAAATCAATCTTTTCATAATTATCCCACCAGGCGATCAAATGAGTTTCATTTACCCCTTCTGAGAACGTTATTGGCTCAAAATACATTTATATACAGTGGCCCTAGATTTTGGAATTCTTTAAGTTGTGATATAAAAAATTCTTTATCCTTGAATTCGTTTAAGCGTAAGTTAAAAATTTTTTTGTTGAATTCATATTAAGCTATATATGATTCATTACCTAGCTGTTCTTTACAGCCTAAGGGTTCATCGTCAATCATTGATTTCATCATTATGTATTTTTTACATTATCTTATTTGTATAAACTTTGTTCGGCTGATCGAGCTGAAACACCTCAATTCCCTCTTCTGATCCAGATGTACAGCACCTCAATTCCATCTTCTGATCCCGATGTTCAGCGTGTTGGCTTTTCCTTTCACTTCCTTTTTCTTTCTCTCCTTTCTTTCCATTGTTCTTTTGTGTTTTATTACTGTCATGGTATACCCTACTGTAAAGTCATGTAAAGTCGTTGTGTTTCTACTGTCTTGTTCTGTCCTGTCTTGTTCTCTCCTGTCTTTGTAAAAAAAAAAAAAAAAAGTTCAATGTATTCATAAGAATCCTTTGAGTGGTTCACAATTTACAAGCATGCTTTTCAGTGAACCTCTCAGTTCTTTCTTTCTTTTTTTCCCTCCAAACATAACTTTGTATTTTGCCGATATGCATGTATAATTTCATATTTGTTAAACATTATCTACCATGTAAAGTCGAATACATGCCTATGTTATATCTTCTGATTCATTTCGTGTTATGTTTGACGAAAAAGAAAGAAGGAATGAAATAAATGAAATGAAATGAAATGAAAAAAACAGACAAAAATACAAATTTCCTCGAGACTTTAAAACGTCATTAAAACAGTCAAAATTCACAATTTGCTGCGCGCTTCGCGCGCAAATTCTTATACAACTTTTGAAGTTCGGTCGTCCAAAGAATATATATATATATATATATATATATATATACATATATATATATAATTGTGTGTGTTTGTGTGTGTGTGTGTGTGTGTGTGTGTGTGTGTGTGTGTGTCATCATTGGTATTGGTACCAAAGGTCCATTCTTTTAGTGACCGCACCCCCCTTGAAAAATCCTGGCTACGGGCCTGCATGCCATGATGGAACGCGAAGAAATCTTCAACAAAAATGTGTCCCTGAATAAAGACAGAGCGTGATAACTGAGTTCATGTGCAGCCCAAACTAGGGCAAGTTTACCCCCTGAGTAATCCCATGATGCATCTGAAACATTGCCCTGCGCACGGCACGTATTGTACAAGTGTCTTTATGAGGTTCTTTCACAAGACAGTGGAATTGCTTCCATTCGCTGTTTCTTTTTAATTGTCTTTTTCAGAAGAAGTGCGTTAATAATATGAACAATTTCCTTTCTTTTTTTTCTCACATTTTTGCTCTTAAAGTAGTAACATTTTCAAATAACGCCAACTATGCAAAATTAAATCCTTCGGTCAAAAATATGTTGTTAGAATCATAGCAACATGATGTACATAGTCCCTACAAACTTTTTTGTTAACTTTCAAACTAAACAAAAAATGACATTGAAAAACAATATTAAGACCGTTAGGGACATCAAGTGCTTAAGGAAAGGGTTGATTGTTGATTTTATTTTACAGCAATGACGTTTGAATGTATCGTTGACTTTTAGCCAGTAATTATTAATGTAAGAAAGCAACTTGTCCTGACCTCAAATTTTCTTCTTTTTACACATGCAGTTTTAAAGCATTGTGGGATCCCTTATTAGAATCCCATTGTTTGCTGTGTCTTTTGAAAGCTCAACCATTTCACAACAGATTTTCATCTAATGAACTTTTAATTCCTCTAGGATGTACATACTCTTTAAAATGCAATATACACGATATATGTGATCTTTTGTGGCACAGAAATTAAAATCTGAATCCCAACCTCAACCAAAACTATACCATCAACTATATCATTTTTATTTTTTTATTTTTTTTTTGCGCTGTGTTGAATGACCTTGGTTTGGCTCGTTTACTTGAATCGAATTACTCATGCTATATGAAGAAGAGATTAAATGTTATTCTGACCCTGTTGACGATGGGCATTTACAGATTTCATACACCAGAGTCCACTTGAGTACCTTTGCTGGTTCTCTTTTGACTCTAGAAAAATAATATGATTTCTTTATTAGCTGTTAGCGACGACTGGGCGTCGAATCCGGCGTCCCATACTTAAGTATCTATGGAACGATTAGATTACCCTGTAGAAGAACTTTAAAGCATTATAACACCACTGCCCCAGATCTGACGTCATTTTTGTCATTTCCTCTCAATATAGGCCTACTATATTAGAACTGTAACTGAGAGCAATATCATTACAGGCGTAAAGTAACGTGGTGAAATATCTCAGTGATATCCACAGGGTAAAGTTTTGATACTGCGTTTTCGCTTTGAGTTGGTTCAATATTCAAAGAAGGTAGGGGAATCAACGACAGTACAGCAATGATTATCGCGATTGTTCAGGCGTTACTGGTAGCGCAATTCTTCGCTCCTTCGGCATCACTTGGTAAGTCTCACATTGACGGAAGTAATGTTAACGATTTTTAAAGTCAGTTTCGCATTGTTTCTCCTTACTAGTTCGCACTCATTCCGTCAGCCTCCACATTCTAGAATGATATCCAGTTGTGAGTCTTCCTATGACTTATATCTCAATGGTATTGCATATACCGCTGCATCTAAAGTAATCAGGACTTAATATGTTTATTCTCATAACCATTATACTCTTATTCGCTTCATAAGAAAAACACATACATACAAATAGATATTTCGTAAAAACATGCAGATACAAACGTACAAACATAATGAATTCACACACACACACACAAAGAGGAAACCACAAGGTTATAATCAAAATACCTTCAGGGATCTCCAGCGAACATGCACATTATTATTTTTGGTATTTACAACTGTGAAATAAACAGAATCTAGTATCTTGTATTCCGTATTTCAAAATGGATGATGGTGCAATATATTAGGATTTCGTTTAATTAATCCATTTTTCTACTCGGATATCATAATCTTTTGAAGGTTGGGTACATGAAAATGGAATGGGATGACACAGGGAAACATGCTTGAGACACTATTATGTTGCCTTTTGCAATAATAATGCCAGTAATAACTTTGAATAACGGGAGAATACCATTGATCTGGGTGGGGTATTTTTAATGATAGAAATGAAGTTCCAAATAAAATGCAAGCGTTGGTATTGCAATATCGGTATGGCAAAATGTCCATATCCTGATATGACAATCAGGTGATGGAATGTCTGTAAACAGAGCAGTACTTGGTATCTAGCTGGTGGTGTAGAGAATCGACTTCTTTTAAACCTCTTATAATCCTTAAAACATTGGTTTTTGTCTTTTAAAAAATGCATGAACAACTTCTGCAATACCTAATCATAATACATGTATTAATTAAGTGACTATTGAAGTTTCTTGAAAAGTCGAAGCATTCATACTTCCTGCACCTTGCTTAAATCGTTAATATGCAGTCCAAAGAGAATCTAAATTCGTTAACTGTAAGTCTTTAAAATATGTTCCTCTCTTTTTCATGTTTTTTTTTTCAGATAGCATACCTTCTAAGCTTTTTCAATTTGGCTGATTCCTATGTTGAGGTATAGCAAATCCCGTGGCTCGGAAAAGACTGAGGACGAATGGTAAAGGATAATTATAACTAAGCAAATAATCTATGTTGATTCACTTTATCAAAAGCTGTTATGATTGCAGACTCGGAAAAAAAAATGGCTGCGAAAATTTCATTTGGGTATTTCGCCACAATAAAAGGATTTAATGGATGAAAGAAATAGTGAATATTATTTTCTTTTCTTTTTTTTTTGTTGCATTGCATTAAGTGACAATTCATTCCAGTTGCTGGTTATATATTTAGATGTTATTGCATTCAAGGAATGTTTCTTTTTGTATCGCAAGAAAAAGATTGTGAAGAGACATACCGAATGATTTATTTAATCCCCATGTTAAACTAACCGAAAGACATGAAGAAATGAAACTGTTCAAATTAGATTCCTCGAAGGGACAAAACTGTAGTATTTCTGCAGCACCAAAGATTTTTATCACCCTGCAGGCAATGAATATGACCAGTTAACACATTTCGATTATGTGTCAATATTATCAAGTGATAATTGAACTAGGAAAAAACCAATCACGATATCAGAACGAAAAGATTATGGTTCTTCAAAATCTGTCTATAAACTTTCGTGCAGTTTTCTCCGAAGCAGCATAATTGCAGCTTATTGATTGTTGTTATTGATTTTTAATGCGTGGGATGCTGATATTTTCTGTTTTATTCATGTCTTTTCCACTAACGTAGACTAAAAGATTTGTTGACAGCTCAGGCCCTAATGATAGGGTGTGTGCAGATGTGGATTGCTTTAGTGATGCATCGGGCTTTATGGTGACACAATAAATTCCCGTTACCAGCAAAGATGAGATGAATTATCATTTTGTGAACTGTGTGTGTTTATGTATGCGTCTGTGTATAAGTTCTGCTGTATGCTCTTTCCCGGAAATTTCCTAGGAACATTGGAGCCATGTCCATTACCTACGGAATGGCAGGTGGACTGGCAGCAAGCCTACGACTGTCTGCTGCCTCTGAACACGCAGGACAGTTCCTGGATAGTTCCTGGAGAGGTAAGCCCGCTTCTCACCGTTGCCAACATAATTGATGCTGCGGGGGCAAGCTGGACGGCCGAAACGCAGTTGGAGGGACTGGCGCACATCTGCATGAAGATTGCTCCAAGGTTGCCGGTCCTTCTTGGTGGCCCGGAAGTACTTCAGATGATCTGCGATCCCATTTTAACCTCGGTGCGGACCGACGCACCTTTCGACGGCGAGGCCGTTTGCAGACTGATTTGGAGCATGGCCATGGAGTCTGCCATGCCGGGGAGTTATTCGTTCTCAACATCGTCGCCCGGTTATGCTTACCAGACGCCTGGCTATGCTTACCAGACGCCCGAGTCATGGGATATGCCAGAAATTATATCTTACGCGCACGAGACCTCTAACCCTTCACCTTTTAACATACCAGGTCTTCAAGACTTTGACGTCATGGCAGAAATCCAGAGGATCGAGAGAGAGTTATATGGCATTGATTCGTATGACGTCGATTCGGTATGTCCGGCGATCGACGACATTCTGGGTCAGATGAGAAGCGAACAAGACATGGTGATCCAATTTGCTACCGAACTGACCAAGGTACTCATACCAGTCGGAGCCGGTCTATGCTCTAATTTAGATAGCATAGCCAGTGCTCTCATGGAAGCGGGCCTACCCGCGTCATCTATCGGGGGGCTTCTCGAGGAGGTTCCTAGACTGGTGGCTGTAGCAGCAGGCTACGACACTTCAGAAGAACTCTGCGATCGCCTGGCGTCAGCGACCACTCCGGACCTCATTACTTCTACCGCACAACGAATCGTTAGATACTTCTTCGGCCTGCTAACCAACGAGTTCCGCTGCACCGAGATTGTTGGAGGAGCGCTGAACGTGACTCGCATTATGGTGCCGAATCTCTCCCAAGTAGGACTTATCATGTCAATGAACTTAGCAATTGGTTTCTCCAGTCCTGAGGAAATCTGCCGGTACATCGACACTTCGTTCAGTCTCAGAGGTACGTGCGAAGGATTGTCCCTTTTCATCATTGAAATGATATCAAACACACAATTATGAGAAATAAGACGAAACATCGAATACATTTAGATTTGAAGGCATAATTTACCATAAGCAGATGAAAAAAAAAAAAAAACTTGAGTGCTTCCAAAAGTTCCAAAACGTAAATGAGGGATAGAAACAACCAATGTACGAATCTGAATCAGTATAATCAATGTCAAGTATTGTTAACTATAAAACTTAAACAATAGATGTAATAAAAACGTTTCTAGACTACACCGTCTAGAGTTTTGCCTTATTGAGAAAAATTATATTCTTATGTTTTAGGCTTTTTTATAGTCCAGTCAAAATACGACAAAAAGTGGGTTAACCCACAACTAATTGCAACAGAAACGATTCCACTTGCATTTGACCCGGAAGAGCTATCAAAATAACATATTAAAAGTTCCCTAAAATTCGAGTGGTGGATCAGTGTCTAATTTGCATAAATTCAAAATGGCCGCCATACAACCTGTTTATGCCTATATCTTGGGATACGTAACCAATAGAAAGTAAATTCCGGTGTCTAAACCTATGTTTTTTAGGTCAAGGAATACAATTATGTTATCTGTAGCAACTTTCAAGCATCCCTTTATATAGTTTTTGCATATATTTGCATATAATTACATGCAAAATGGCCGCCATATTGCCTGTGCAAGCCCGTATCTTCGTATACCATTAATGTAGTACACTCAGGAATAAGTCGCTATATATCTGGACATAAAACCCACAAAAAATATATTCTGGTGTCTAAACCTATGTTTTTTAGGTCAGGGAATACAATTATGATATTAGCAGTAACTTTCAAGCTTCCCTTTATACATTTTTTGGAATATATTTGCATTCACTAAATGCAAAATGGCCGCCATAATTCCTCTACAGGCTTATATCTCTATCTGTAAAAGGTACCCAGTGGTGGTGTCTATGGTCTTAATTTACTGCTGAAAGTCACTGTTGTAGAAAACGTTCCAATCAGGAATAATTACCTATATTTCACTAAAAATTTGCATATATTTATACATAAATCTATTCAAATTAAGAGTAGCTTATATCCATAAGCTACTCTACAAAAGCTTCGTGAGTTTGGACATTTGTTTAGAGAATGTTCTTGTCATATCAGGATACCATGTCACTCACTCACTTTCTGAATAAAAGACCCAGGGGTCCAGCCCTCACTCGAGTATCTCAAGTTCACCTTCCATGCATTCTTACAGACTATTACTTGGGAGAGAGGAAATTGGAAGACTTTGGGAAGGGCCATTTCTACAAGCCTTTAGGGACCTCCATGGCCCAGGGAGGCATGATGTTCATATATTCATGACACTAGCGATAAATGCACCTACAGTACTAAGTTTGTTGAAAATTTGACCATATGTTTTCAAAAAGAGGATCAAAAATCAAAAGTGGCCCCCAATAACTGGTCCCAGCCCCAAGGCATCCGCACCTATAGGTAATATTTAAGGTGCCTTTGGGCATCCTGTGGCCTGGGGTGGAGGGGGGGGGGGGGTTGGGGTAGATGGTACCCGTGATATATGTATATATATATATATATATATATATATATACATACGAAGTATGGTGGCAATGCATTTCAGTTCAACAGTGCTATTTATTCAGACCAAATTTTCGACGGATACATTCATCTTCCTCAGGATCGACAATGACAATTGTGAAGAAAGACGAATGTTTGCGTCGAAAATTTGGTCTGACTAAATAGCACTGTTGGACTGAAATGCATTACCACCCTGATTCGTCATCTTTCTGTACTGGTACCAACACATTGATTACAAGTATCATTATATATATATATATATATATATATATATATATATATATATATATATACTGACATCAAAGGACTTAACCACAACATGGCGGGGCGGTGCAAGGACAGTAAATCTATTGACAGCAAGTCTTGCATATATAGACGTGGCTGGTGTTGGGTAGCACCCCTTTAATCATCGAGCTTTCAGGCGAAAAGCCCTTCTTCAGGATTGTGTTGGTGCTGAGTGTGGTCTTGTAGTGTTGTCTGTACACAGACAACACTACAAGACCACACTCGATGATTAAAGGGGTGCTACCCAACACCAGCCACGTCTATATGTGCAAGATTTGCTGTCAATATATATATATATATATATATATATATATATATATATATATATATATATATATATAATGTGTAATATTTCGAAAATAAGTTAAACTGTGAAAGTAAACTTAAATCTATATGCAATCTCCAAGATATTCAACTTTGTACATTATACCTAGCTCTGTTACACTTGGTTCTACTTTTGTGTGTGTGTGTGTGTGAGGGTGTGTGTGTGTGAGGGTGTGTGTGTGTGACGGGAGTTTTTTTTTTATAATAGATTCCTTAATTTCGGGGTTCTGGGACCTTTCGGAATATGGTGTCTATTTGAACACCTTGAAAGCCTATCATCCTTGGGATGCTACTTGCCTAGTTTGTTGAAAATCTGTCATTACATGGGTTTTTTTTTAAAGAGAACCTAGCTGGAAATGGTTTTTGAAAATGTATGCATGACCGACGACCGGACAGTAGAATATAAATGATGGCTATTTGCAATATTAGCTTGAATCTTTTTTGCTGTCTTGAACCTTTGGCTAAGATGAGTCACTTGATTTCAAGAAAACTTTCGTTTCCTGTACATCATTTTCATTTTCTAGCTTGTGATAATACAGATACTAAGGTATGTAATGTGATCTCTCAAAATAGAAACACGAGTATACAAAACTATAGCTTACACTCACAGTGTTTTATGTGTTTACCACAAATTCTGGACTAGGATGGTGTGAAATTGCAGTTGATTAATTTAAAGCAAACAGGATCTTGGCTCTATTTCATACTGAAGCGTGGTAAGTCTCACGTTTGTTGTAAACTGTGTCGATGTCTTTCGAGAATGCTTCTTATTCCTAGTCACCAATTAGAACAGCATAATCTCACTCCTCACATATTTTAGAAATACAACATTACAAGTGTCTGATATATAATGGCCCGCATCTGACACTGGTATGGGTTGTGTGCAGTCAAATCTGCTTGCCCTGCAACTATACACTGCCAGTTGCTAACATCCTGTCTTGCAGTTGCATCAGACTTTCTTCAGGAGTTCTTAATAGCTGCACTGTGTCTGTAGTGATCAGAACATATTTTTGATTAAACATCTTCCTAAAATCGTCCAAATTCCAATGATTGTATGTCATTTCCCTTCCACTGTTTAACTTGAAGAAAAGCTGGAGGGAAGGGACCTTTTGGAAGGGTTAGGAACAGAAAATGCTGTTATGTATTTTGTTTTTTATCTGACTTAAGACTGCTTTTTCGCCAGCAAAATTGAATTCAGCCTTCATGCTGCTCGCATTTCTAAAAAACAACAACTGTGTGTTGGTGAAAATGTTATTAGTGCGAAGCCTCAATGCAATAGGAAACATTTCTTTTAATAAAGCTGCAGATACAACATGAAAAATGGTGAAAGTAAGACGTATAAGAATTTATATGTGTTGTATGAGCTTGAAGCCAATGAGAAGGATGCTGTTTGTATTGATCGACTGATGAATCCAGAGTACTAGTAATAGAAATGTTAAGGCATTTCCTTTTTTTTTCTTTTTCTTTGTATCTGGCTGTAAATCACAATGTTTTACATTTTCAGTGAGTCACTGGGTGAAACCGTGCAAAAATATGACAAAATCCACTTCCATACAAATTATCACGGTCATATGTTGCTCATTGATAAACATGCCTTTACCAAAAGTTTTGCAACAAAGGACACAAGTATCAACTAAACATGGATGTAAATCATCGTAGGTAAGAAAAAAGATGTTTGAAAAAAAAAAAACCTGCTGAATGATTTAAGACCAATTTTTGTGTACCGTAAGCACACTTTGAAAGCTATATGAGATATGTCCAAACTCATTAAACTTTTGTAGAGTAGCTTATGGATAATCATGAACTTGATGACATGCCCCCCCCCCCCTTGGCAAAAAAAAAAGAGAGAAGAAATAAAGAATTGCAACATAGACACAAGTAATAAGCAGTAAACATGAGGGCAAATTACAAAACATAATACATTAGATATCATGCAATCATGAAATATTTTAACGATTCCTACTACATAATTTTAGACTTTAATATTTGTGTACCTATTGAGCACACTTTGGAAGATAAGTTGAATCTACAGTTAATAAAGATATGTTCTATTCGATGCTACTTACAGTTGTTCTCTGTTTTGAGGCTGTATCTCAAGAAAATGTGAGTACAATGTAATACAATACTTTTAATAAATGCAAGAATATACACACTAGGTGTAGGATAATCATCAAGGTTTTAAATGGTATAACAATTTTCCCTTGATATCTTGGATGAGACATTACAGTACAATCAACCTTCTGCAGCTTGTATTCGTATATCTGAAATCATATTCACGGTAGTAATTTGAATAGATTTATGTATAAATATATGCAAATTTTTAGTGAAATATAGGTAACTATTGCTGAGTGGAACGTATTCTACATCAGTGATTCTCAGTAGTAAAATTAAGACCACAGACACCATCACTAGGTACCTTTTACAGATAGAAATATAAGCCTGTAGTGGCACTACGGCGGTCATTTTGCATTTAATTGAATGGAAATATATGCAAAAAAATGTATAAAGGGAAGTTTGAAAGTTACTGCTCATATCATAATTGTATTCCTTGACCTAAAAAACATCTATAGGTTTAGACACCAGAATTTATTTTCTGCGGTTTTATGTCCAGATATATAGCGACTTATTCCTGAGTGTACTACATTAATGATATACGAAGATACGGGCTTGCGCAGGCAATATGGCGACCATTTTGCATGTAATTATATGCAAATATATGCAAAAACTATATAAAAGGATGTTTGAAAGTTGCTATACATAACATATTTGTATTCCTTGACCTAAAAAACATAGGATTAGACACCGGAATTTACTTTCTGTGGGTTACATATCCCCAGATATAGGCATAAATAGGTTGTACGGCGGCCATCTTGAATTTATGCAAATTAGACACTGATCCACCACTCGAATTTTAGGGAACTTTTAATATGTTATTTTGATAGCTCTTCCGGGTCAAATGCAAGTGGAATCGTTTCTGTTGCAATTAGTTGTGGGTCATTTCATATTTTGACTGGACTATTATTGCTGCATTTCCATATGGTAGATTCTTTTTTGTGATACAACTGACCTACTTATCTCGAACATTTAGATCGATACTCACAACATTATCTTTGACGGACCCTTTAGTTGCATACATCAGTCAAGAAAAAAAAAATGCTGAGTTTATCTTTTTAAATTTCTCTTTGCCGTTACGCAACAAAATAAAGTTGAGAGAGAGACACAGAGAGAGAGAGTGTGTGTGTGTGTGCAGTGTGTGTGTGTGTGAAATCATATTAGACTGACTGTACCTCTGAAATTCCATTGTGATGATGAAACAAGAAATAAATGCCGTGCTTAGATTGCAACTACAAGCTTATTTCTTCAGTCATGTCACAACTGAACTTCAAATGTTATGTATTATTGTACACTTTATATAGGTCCACCTATACCACTTCGCCTGGAGCCATCTACCAGCGAGGGAGAAGGGCGAGTTGAGGTCTATACTGACGGTCGATGGGGAACAGTCTGTGGGGACTCTTTCAGGAGCCCGGAGGCAAAGATGGTGTGCTCAGCGCTGGGGTACCGCGGGGAATCCATCGCGCTGGGCGTGGATCACTCTGACACCATCCCAGTGGTGATAGGCGATCTTACCTGCATCGGAGTCGAGTCGAATATCGCCCAGTGCTCGCGTCTAACCAGCCCCTGTGGCTGGGGACAGGATGCCGCAGTGCAGTGTAACATGGCGGGCTCGTCAACTCTCTCCTCGACCATGGATAGTAAGTTCATTGACCTACGCACTGGTGGTTGAGTCACTGAATGACTCTTGCCACTGTGTTGTTCTCTTCGCGTTTTGGTTAACAACGGTTAGTAGTACAACATCCTGATCTCGATCGTTCTTTCCGTTCTTTTCGTTCAATAATAGTACCATGAAAACAGGTCAACAAATAAACTCATCAATAGTCTCTAACATACTATGTACCATCAGTATACTTCGCTTTTGTAATTTCACATTTTACTTGATACTTCAAAGCATTACTTTATATAGTTTAGAATTGTATGATTAAAAAAGGCAGTATAATTGCAACTGTGTAGCTGAAGAATGATAG
Organism: Diadema antillarum; assembly: GCF_040938485.1. NCBI lineage: Eukaryota > Metazoa > Echinodermata > Echinoidea > Diadematoida > Diadematidae > Diadema > Diadema antillarum. Next base: position 409,005 of record NW_027271607.1, read on the forward strand.
CATTTCAGAAATTTAGACTAGCCTTTGTGTCTATGATCAAACAATCAGAAGTCCAATGATAGCATGCGTTCATGCATTGATTTTTACCTTTCCTCTTATTGGCGTTCTATCGAAAAGCTTTTATGGGTAGCCCATAAATTTTAACCTGTTTCTATAGAGGTCCCGGTCTTGTGAGGCTCTTACATGTGAATGTACGTACGTGTAAAACATAATAAGTGGGTTAAATATTGCATATGAATTGGAAACATCTGGCTTATCACAAGCGCTTGATTTCTCGAAGAGCTCTCATGTTAGTTGGTAATATAACTGCAGAAACCAGTACAAGATTTATTGCATTTCTTTATAGAGTATTAAGAACATGATTTCTTATTGCATCTGATTGATGACTTCTTTGCCATGCTATCAGTTCCGATGTCTGACACTGGATGAGGCAAGTCACAAAGATATTTTGTCTGCTCTCTGTCACTACCAATATATTCTAGCAAACCTTTTGTATCTGTTGAAAGATCTGTATCTAAGATTGATAGTACTGTCACGGAAACAAAACACTAAACACATTATCATGTACCATTGGTTTTTGTTTTTTCATTAGCCTACTGGGCTTTATTTGAGACTACCCCGTCGACGCAAGGAAGTATGGAAGTTAGACTTGCAGACGGGACGAGTAGCCAAGAGGGGCGCGTTGAAGTGCGATTCGGGAACGGCGAGTGGGGGACGGTGTGTGATCGCGGCTGGGGCATGGAGGAAGCAGACGTGGTTTGCCGAATGTTGGGCTTTCCCGGCGCCAAGAAGTATCGCTGCTGCGGCGCGTTTGGAGAGGGCCCGGGTGACGTCCTCCTGAGCAAAGTCGCCTGCATCGGCTACGAGGCGAACCTGGGAGAGTGCGCATATTTGGGGAACGGGGTCAACACCTGCCAACACACCAGCGATGCTGGCGTGATTTGCTTGCCAGGTAAGATTTTATGCCTCCCCTTCTACTTCAACATATTCATATTCTCCTTGACTTTCCCTCGGACAAATTTAAGGTTACTCCTATATTTCTGTGTTTTATCGTTTGAAGTTCTACCTACCTGAAACTGGAGAATATCAAGATGTTTTGACTGACCTTATACTGGAGGTTTCGGATACTCACTTCGATCAATGTATAATGCCATGGGCAGTAAATGGTATATTATTATTATGTAATTTCATTCAGGATTGTTTTGATGTTGGTTACTGTTTATTTCCGTAGCGCCACCTGCCTCTCTGGCGGTCCGACTTTCCGGTGGAAGTTACCCGTGGGAGGGCAGAGTGGAGGTAAATCACGGAGATGGGTGGGGCACGGTCTGTGATGACGACTGGGACCTGAACGATGCCGAAGTGGTGTGCAACATGCTTGGCTATCCTGGCGCCAGAAAGTGGCGTTGCTGCGCATTCTACGGGCCTGGCGACGGCACCATTCTACTGGACGACGTCCGGTGCACAGGAGACGAACCCAGTCTACTTGACTGTCAGCACCGGCCCCTGGGCGAGCATAACTGCTCACCCAGCGAGGATGCCGGAGTCGTTTGCAATCCACCGGGTATAACAATGAATTCACAGACACACTCACCCATGCATTCTTTCATAGTGACATAGACGTATAATGACGACATTAGCAAACTCTTGCTTTTATACTTTTTTTCTTCATTTCCCATTCCATTTATTTTCACTTCATAAAACATGCATACATTAAAAAATGGTATGACAAGTATAACATTACAACGTGACAAAACAAAAACAAACAAACAAACAAAGATATCAAGTGAGGGTTTAGTGAGAAGGCAATGGACCTTATTTAAAACTAACCTCGGAAAAGTAAATACAGCGGTATATCTCTTCTTTCTATAAAACCATAAGTAACAAAAACGTCGGCAAACACGCACCCACACCCACACACACACACCCGCATACACAAACAAAACATACGACAACACATTTACAATGCACAAGATGCCATTTTCACAAACACACCCCTATTATGCTAATCTCTTAGTAATCCAGAATGATATTGATAACTTCCAGAATATTACCTTTCAAGTAAAATACACTTAAAAAAATACGCTTTCTTAAAACATGTATCGCAGCAGGTACATACACGTCATTTTTTTTAAACAAAGCATTTATTTTATCTAACAACTTATCTTTTCAGTCACATATTTTGTACTAGTTACAAAGACATCTACACGTCGTAAGAAAGGGACTTTGATGAAACACTGATATCATTATCTCCCTGTAGAAACAAAAGAAGATTGAAAAGGTGATTTGTACGATGTCAGTAGTAGTGAGGTATGCAGTAATGTATTCTGCCAAGCGGACTCATACAGTATTTCTAAAATTCATCAATCTATGGGCTCATAGGGGGAAGATTCGGTTAATGCGATGATGGGTCGGCTGTACAGGCGTGATCCCATTCGATTATCAGGTACAGTGACTAAAATGATCACCGGCACACCCACCTAGTTCAACGCTGTTACCATCCCAGCACATTGTCCCGAAAAAAAAAATACTCCACATTACTTACTTTTAAGCATTGTCATGTCCAAGTATATGCATACCTTCACGACATACCTCACAGGCTACAGTGTATAGTTTCATATTCATTTGTCCTATTTCCATTTCAAATATGTGTTTCCCTGATTTTTTTAGAGAGACCAAAAATTATCTTGTTTTTCGTGCGAAGAATGTGGGGTCTCACACATCTAACGAAAATTAGTTACAGTGCTAATTATGTTTTGGTCAACGCTCAGCGACATAAAGCTGTTATGTAAAAATAAAAAACAAAAACTGGAAAGCATAAAAGCGAAATAGCGATATTTGCAGCCCAATAAATTTGTAAGTTTATGCAATTATCAAACAAAACCATTCCCACTGAATACATCTGGCTCTTCTTCCAAGGCACCATTTCGTTAGAGTTATCGCCCTGACCACTATAGCAAATCCTTGCTCTTGATTGACTGAGAAGCTTAGATTAATGACAGTTACTTTTTGCAATTTGACAAATTTTCATGGCTGGAAATTTTCATGAAACGGTGAGCAGGTATACACTCTTGCTCCCAAGAGGACATAGTATGTGCGGCTGAAGCATCCTGACTAGTGTCCCAAACATTCTGTCCAGGTATATGTCCAAAACAGCACGTTTTACTGTGCACCTAGGGGCAGATCTTTAATTTAAGTTGTACTGAATTAAGTTGTATGATAATTGTAAAGAGGCTGTCTCCGGGGCTTGAACCTTACTCGGGACGTTCATGCTTGAACAAAATACGTCGTCCACAATGTCCCGCTAGAACAGTAGTCAGGCAATGCTGGAGTATGAGGAAAATATCGATGTTCAGCTCTCAAATAAGGCTACCCAAACACATTAATATGAGTATCATTTACTATAATAATCACTACGAATTAAAAACAACAACAACAACTGAAATGTGTCCCCTCTTTCTTCTCCGCTTCTACATCCCCCCTTTTTTTTTTCTTTCTCTGCCTAATCTTCTCTTGCTCCCTCAGAAGCGGACCCAGCCACGCCCATCCGACTTGTCGGTGGAAACTCCCCTGGATCTGGAAGAGTAGAGGTGTATCTCAATGGAGAGTGGGGAACCATTTGCGGCAACAGGTGGTCGATTTCCGATGGCGACGTGGTCTGTCGATCTCTTGGCTACGACCACGCCTCCAGCGTCAAGGCTTACGCATTCTATGGTAGTGGGACTGGGCCTATCCTCTTGACAGACGTGAGTTGCCTGGGCGACGAAGATGACATAGCCGACTGCATCTCCAACGACACTTGGCTGCAGGACTGCGATCATAGCCAAGACGTCGGCGTGCGTTGTGGTAAGCTGTTTTCCTTCAAAGAGGAAATTTAACCCAAAATCAAATAAGATTTTGAAGGAAAGAGAAAATACTCCCTGTAAAAGATACAAAAAAATGACAAAAATTGGGTAAAAAAGGTAAGGAAGATACTTCATTACGAAATTTCAACTTTTCCGAAAACTTTTCTTGACCAGTCCTTATAAATGTTCAGATGAACGAGTTGATGTCATACCCTTGAATTTTTTCTTGTATATCATAATAAAATTCAGGAAATTTTTGTTTTAGCTAATAAAAGTAAAAGCATGTTTCCGAGCCAAGGTATATCACAGTTAACTCTTGCTCTTTTTTCTAATTTTGGATGATTTTAAGGCAGGTGTAATATTAATACACCTGAAACATGGGATATCTTTTGTCACATATATATATATTTGTGAATATATATATATATATATACATAATATATATATATATACATATATATATATATATATATATATATATGAAGAGTTTGTTTGCAAAAACCGACAAGTCCATATTTGCCAAATGGAGATATTTGCGATTAAAGGTCCAGAAAAATACAGAGAATAATAAGAAAATTTTTGCTTCTTTTGACCATAACTTCAAAAATATACCTTCATACGTAGTGACCAATATATCATTTAAAAAGTATTATTTTGTACTTTATGACAGAGATCGTACTTCAAAGTCTTCAAAAATGGACTTATCGGTTTTTGCGAACAAACTCTTCATATATATATATATATATATATATATATATATATATATATTGCACTATGGATAATATATTGCACTGATCAGCAGGGATTTTTATTCTCTATCTTATAAAATGATACAATGTTAAAGTGGATTTCTTCCTTAAAATCAACTAAGAGCCTTGCGTATAATCATACCACTTTCATGGTTAACACTCATTGCGAATAACGCCTTAATTGGTTAGGCACCACTGGCAGACAGGGTGAAAACGTCTGGGATAGAACATTAAGGGGTTATAATGTTTATGATAAGCACGGTTCTATAATAATTATCATTACAGGTTCCTGCTTGTCTTCATATGTGGGTATCAAATAAGAATAATTATAGTCATAACAATGACAGTACTTATATGTACTAGATATAAGAATAATAATGCAAAACAATTATAATGCGCATTTTATCGTGCCGAGGCGCATCTTGAAGGAGGAAAAGAAAAAGAAAAATACTAAAGACATTTATAATGTTTTGTCAGATATGTATTGTATGTTTTTCTAGAGGTGGACATTGATTCTTATACCGTTTGTGCAATGTTGTGTCTCTTGAATTGGATTAGAACTCAGAGCTTATGTTTTAAAATGCATTGTGTTTATGGCAACACAGGAAAACACACTATGTTGCTAAAGCCTTCAACATTAAATGTGAAGAGAACAGCCATACTGAATCCTTGTTGTGCATGCTCAAGTGATCAAAATGAAATAAGCGGTATGCGATTTTTGAAAAAAGAAATATGCAAAATGATTATGAATTTACCGATGTATCCACTGTCTCAGCTGTCGCTAATGAGATTATTATGTCCGTCTTTATCAATATCATTTTTATGTTTTTTTTTTCTTTACAGTTTGATGAACCCTTATGGACACTACCAATCCAGATAGTACGTTGAACTGGCTCCCGACTCTATTACTGTACACCCCGCTGACAATTCTCAGACAGTGAACCGTTTCCATAAAGACCTCTCATATTATTTCATGTTGTATCAAAAGCTATTTCAAACAAACATAGTGCATAATCGTGACATTCAAGTTGCGAATGATTGTTTTCGAGGTATTACATTTCCATCCTTTCAAGTTGCAGGGAGTCATGCATTAAGTTTCCCGTTGAATAAACTCGATATTGGATTACTAGCTTTGATTCTATTGACCGATTCGGGTTCGTTGAGGGCAGCAGACATTTTACGGCACAGGGCGCAGCCATAGTGGGTGTATCGGTGTGTATCAGCCGACCCCCCCCCCCCCCCCCTGCTCTCCCCCACCCCCGGGCAACATGTTTATCACGCACTTGTAACAAAGGTTCGCGCACTAGCAAGCATTCGCGCACTCAGTACGAGACGCCCATTGGCTAAAGCAGTTTTTCATTCTGCGCGCGTGCTAATGTAGGGAGAGGGGTGGGGGAGTGCGGAGGGGGGGTCGGATGATACACCCAGTATGGCGCTGCCCATGCCAAAAATACACATAGCGCGTCACAGAATCGGTCAATACACGGAAGGGAGAACCCGATGAAGTCAAGTACTAGTTACGATATCAGTTTTAAAAAGAGACTTGCGAAATTTAACTAAGCACGATTCCATTATTATTCTTTCTGCCATGGGTGAGTGTGACTGCTTTCGTCAACTGAGGGCGGCACGCCATATCCTCATCAAATACACATTGACTGGATAAGTGCATTCAGTGGTACAAGTCAATTTACTGAATACCATCGAACGTTTTGTGTGTGTGTGTGTGTGTGTGTGTGTTTGTTGTTTTTTTTTTTTACAAATCACGTTAGATATCACATAAAAATAATGCCTTCTTGGCGGACACTGTGCTGTTATCGAAGTGATGTCGAGCATGACACAAAAGGCAGTAGGTTCAAAGAAATCAGATCATTCCCACAAAAACGACGGCTTTATGTTGTCCCCAAGTCATTTGGAATGGGATGTACTATAGGGACCTGAAGAGTTGTATTACCCAGATCAATCATGCATCTCAGGATTATAATTCGATTATAGTTTATGTATGGTAGCAGGCTTTTACTCTTTTTGTATGTATATTAAAATTGATTCTGTGCTTCCGTACTTTCTCCTCAAGATACTTTTAGAAGACACTTTTATTTCTGGGGAAAAATACCAATCGAGTCACAATATCCCAGGACGGCTTTGCTTCCCTGAGCCACCACGATGGGACGTTGATGAACTTTGTAGTCAATTCCTAAGTAATGAATAGCCTGTCCTGGTTATTTTGTGCCTTTGCGTTGTTTTCACTGGCCTTTGTGGAAATGTGTCTGTTCTTGTCATTGTTGTTGTTATAAAATTCGGGATGTCCCTTAGATTTGGTTTGGGTTTGCGGGCTTTTAATAAAGTACTCTTCCACGTCGTATACTTCACAGAATGTGTTGATGTGATAATTCACATACGGTGATTTATCCTCCTTTCTTGGCATATCATGTCGATATGACATTAGTTACTTCATAAGCATAGAGATGTCCATGTGTAGTTGTGCGTGTATGTGTGTGTGTGTGTGTGTGTTTGTGTGTGTGTGTGTTTGTGTGTGTTTGTGTTTGTGGGTTCGTGCTGACATTCTGTCTATATGTGTACACAAATATGATAACACATAAACAATGATAACATCAATCATAAAGTTATTTCCCCTTTCAGCAGTAGATTATTTTTGTTTGCTCTAACATGGAGTCAAATTGTCATCAAAACGAAAGATAAAGCGTGGGTGACGTCAATGAATGAAAAGCACCATTGAAATTTTTATAGATTAACCATTTAGATTTATAAATATATGTGTCCGAAAAAAGGGGTTTTCCCAGCCAACTTCGCACTTCCACTAAAATACCAAACATTTCCTGTACTTTGGGGTAAATTCTAACGACAGAAAAATACAAAATAAAAACATTCGTAGACATTTTATCTAAATCTAAGGTTAAACTGTTTTTTTTTTTCAGTTTGTCATTTGAGAGTGTAACAGTAAAAGGTGAAATGTATACGGTATACCCTTGTTTCCAGGTTAAAGGCGTTCTGACATCCTCATACGCCGAGAGGAAAATATGTTTCGTATCTAATAGGAATTGAATTTCATATACATCAGGAAGTGCAGGTGCGGTTACCTAAGCACTCCCAGAATGTCCTGCCCACATGCCTAGCACGCCAGAGAAAATTAACAAATGAAGCGAGTATGATTTTTCAAGAAGAACAAACAACCAAACAAACTTGCTAACTAACAAACAAACAAACAAATATACATACATCTTTGACGTCAAGATGCAAACATTACTATTCGTCCAAATCCCAACTCAAGATTACGAGTTCAAGTAACCATGTTTATTTAACTTTAACACTAAGGCAAAGCTTGCAATGATGTTATAATCATTGAGTTTGCTGAAGAGTGTCAAAATTAATATAATTGTGTAGATAATGCATGATTTGAATTTGAATGAGAATTACCTCTGAAAATAGGATCTAAAACACAATTAGAATAGAAAATCAGTCAAGAAGTAGAGAGAAAAGGAGGAGGGGAACGTGTATCTTGGCAATGTTGAATGAATTACAAGAAATACGAACTTTTATGCTAAAAGGGCAAAATTATTGGGGTTTTAAATGGCGCTATCTTGTCCTGAGCCCATCCTATACGACTGATTTGAGTTTGAATAAAAAGAAGTAAAACATATCAGAGTGTGACTATAGTAAAAGATATTAAAGGAAAACACATGACCACGATGGCAACTACGGACTGTAAAGTATTTGAGATAATCTTACAATGAACATGATTATTTGTGTGCAATGATATAACAATGGGTTTACAAAGATGTTCGTGGTTCGAATTTATGAGGGTATGATAAGCCTTGCGGTTGGAAATGCATTGCTATTATTCCGTGGTTTATAATCTCCCCTCTAATAGCCATTAAATGACCAGGCCATCCATACAAAGTTTGCAGTTGACACATTTTATTTTCTTATCACAAACACACACACACACACACACACACACACACACTTACGTAAACATACACACACAAACACACACACACACACACAAACACACACACACACACAGACACACACACACAAACACACACACACACACACACACATACAAATGCAGAGTTACAGAAATACAGAATGCATTTGTTGTTGTTAATGATGATGTTGTCAGAGAGATACGCTGTCTTCAACTAGCTGAATTTTTTTACTTCCTTTCTGAAATAACAGCAAAATGTTTCCATCGAAATCGTGTTCATTCAAAACTCTTCCGCCATATGGTTGACTGAAAAAAAAAAATAACATGAAACAAAACAAGCCAGAACAAAACTTGTCACCATTTCCATTCCGCTATTTCTTGCATAACCTTTCGCAGATTTTTAGGGTAAATCCGTGTGATAATTGAGTTGACGACCCCATGCGCTGTTTTCTCCGAAGACCACGTTCGCAATTAGCACGATGCGCGGAAGGATTAGCGCAGAGCTTTTGCGATTATCACTACCGCGACAATAACCAGTCCGTGGCTCAGCCTCCGTGTGGGAAGTCGACATGATTTCGGAGCGGAAAAAAAACCCGTCTAGAACTAAAAGTGCAAAGAAAAACATGACGCTGTTTGGTGTTGGAAGAACTCGTATCCATTCCCGCTGGTACATATAAATGAACGAATGAAATCACACTTCTGCCCAACCCCATTTTTCATATAAATATAGTTGTGTAGGAACTACTCAAAGTCTACATATTTTGTATCCTTTAGATATCAAAACAAAGAAGATCCCATTTCGAAAGAATATGACTAAAGGAGAAAGAACCTAATCGACCCAAGTCTATTATTGTTCTCTACGAAAATACTTTTAAATTATCTTGTTTTTTATTTCACACTATAATACACAAAGAAATATGATCAACGTGGTTTGGATTCAAAGAGCAATCAGGTACCGTCCCCCCGAGTCTCTGAATTTGCTATAAACTCGTTTGTCCTTGCATAACAAATAAATAAGATGAAATAATACGAATCTTTTTTTAAAGAAAGTACCTACAAACAGACCTGACTTAAGACCGTTGTTTCGTTTTCGGTTTGACAAGACTTTGGAACGAGTAGTTGTTTGTTCCCAATTTTGGATAAACGAATCTTCCAAAAAAAAAAAAAAAAAAACTTTAGGGCAAAGAATCTGATTTCTTTTTCGGAATGACGAATCTTTGGACAAACGATCCTTTGGAATAACATGCTGTTAATAAATTTAAGTGCGCAAAAATGTTTTCCACTGAAAGTCGATCGTTATCGGTGATATACATGATTCTTTTTCAAGTACTTTGCATATCAATTATAATATCAGTGACGTTGGCTTCAGTTGTGAAAAGTAAACGAACAAATTCTAACGGGAAAGATTTAAAATGTTCTCGAACTTATAAACAATTTAAATGATATTTCAAACCTTACTGATATAGCGTACTTTGTTTAATTACGCAAACTATTCCAGTCGTCATCCACAAGCAAAACTGCTACAATGAATCTTAAGCCCCGGTCACACAGCACTCCATGTCTAAATCATGTACAAAAAGTTATGAAAATCTGGTGGACGCGGTCGTAAGTGGTAACTTTTTGGCAAATTTTGGTTTGGCCGTGCTTTGTACGGGGTATGGCCGTTGGCGGTTGTTCCACTGCTAAAGCACTGCCTAAGCACGGCTAACCACGTCCAGCCACGTGTATGTACGCGAAAAATTCCATTGTCAGTAATAAGCCGCTAAACACACGCTATTTCCCGTGATACCAATGCGTAGCACGCGTCAGAATGACCATGCTCTGCCCATGACAGACCGCTAAACTTTTGCGTCTTACCCACGTCTTACCGCGTCTCCCGAAGTTTTAATCACAACCGGAACACGGATTATCACGTGTGATTCACGTGTGGTTGTCCGCGGAATAAAATTTTGACCAGTTCAAAATTGTTTACCGCGTCCGACGCCGTTCCGATTTTTCCCCGCGTCCTGCCACGTCTATAAATCGACCGTAGCTCGTCTTAAACTCGACATCAACGCGAACAACATCGTCTGCTTCACGGGAGACCACTTTTTGACGTCTTTTGGCCGTGATTAAGCCGTAAAGCGCTATGTGACCGGGCTTTTACATGGGCGAGACCAGGGGAGGACTGGAAAAAACAAATAAAAGTGATACAAAAATAAAATAAAACTGAAGAGGACTGGACTGACTGTGCTTAATTAAGTGTATCCGTATGATAGTGTGATTCAGTATATGTGTTTAATTGTTCTGTGTGAATGAATGTGTGTGTGTGTGTGGGGGGGGGGGGGGTTAGTCATAAAATGCGGTCGACAGGTTATACTGTGATACTTCCTTCTTTCTTTAGACCACGGAGGAAAACTTCGATATTTTTCTGAATGATACTACACCAACATTTCCCTTCTGCGTTATTTTTTTTTTAATTTATAATTTTATCAGTCATGATTCCTAGCAGTATCATAAACACTACCTAAGGTAAAAAAAAAGGAATCCATGGCATGATTGTATGTAAGCGACCACGAATTTCACTGAAATGCTCATTAAATTAAATTCTATTGCGTATGGATGTCATTCAGAAAAGAAGGGATAAGTTTTCTGGCTAATAAGCGTCTCTTTGGTAACTCTCACTTTAGGTTGTAACATGTATACGAGTGTGCGTTCGAAAGTAAAATATGCATAGATATTTTCGTATAAATTGTTGTAGTAAAATAATGTCACTTACATGAACATGCCGAATAACATGACATGAATCCAAGCAAAGTTACATAATCATTTCTTTGCAACGACGAGATATTGTTTAGTATAGACTATAAACAAGGCCCTACATCGCCAAAAAAGCTCAAAATATGATCTATAGTAATCACTTTCGCTGAAGAATTGCTTGATTTATCCATATTGTGGTATTATTTTCACCGACGGTTCTGCCGCGAACTGTAAGAAGCAGCTGCAGCTTTCAAGATTCAAAGTTTACCACCATTCTATAGAAATTTTCTCTCATCGGTCACTCATGAGAAGCTAACATTATCGCTTCTGGTCACCCACTAGCCTTTAGCGAATGCTGTCTGGACGTATATCTCCTTTGATTCTGAATTTAGACTAATCGCGATACAACAACAAACGCCTGTTACGAACGCCATCTCAGGTGGGCATGCTTTATAGTCTATATTCAAGGCAGCGGAAGCCTTATCCAAAAGCACGCCACCCACCGAAATGTAGTGAATCGCAGTCCAAGGGCCGACTCGTATTGGTCGACTATCAGGACAGTGTCAGACATGTCGGGGTGCTCCGATGAGGCAAGTTCGTCCGATGAGGATCACGCGTCTTATACTAATAGTGAATGGTCACGAGTGCGATGGAACAAGATTTCGCACCAGGTGAAAGATAGAGGCGCTCTGTTCAACATGGCGAAGCTGAGTCTTCTTGAATAGTGCGCCTCATCTTTTACCGAGTGCGAAATCTTGTCCCATTGCACGAGTAAAGACCATACATATTTGTTTTATACAACACCTCGAACGTCAACAGTTTTGTGGTTCAAACAGATTTTTGTTTTGTTTGGATGGTTTTGTTTTGTTTTATTTTTTATTTTTATTTTTTTTTTTTGCTTGAATAACATTTCACGGTTGACAGCCATGGCGTGCGATGGAACTTTCAAATAAATAAATGTCACGTGATGGGCAATCGACCAATTGGAAAGCTACGTTCTTGCTTTTTGTTTTATTTTTGTTTTTGGTTTGTTTCGTTTTGTTTTGTTTTGTTTTGTTTTGTTTTGTTTTGTTTTTTTTTGGTTTTGTTTTGTTTTGTTTGTTGTTGTTGTTGTTGTTGTTGTTGGTTTTTTTTTTTTTTTTGGGGGGGGGGGTGTTGTATAACACCTGATAGTCGACCAACCAGGTCTGATCCATCAGACTGCGATCCGATACGCTTCAGTCGGTGGACGAAAGCAACAATCTTTGCTTCCGATGACACGCATAAAAGTTTAGTGCAGTTTCAAGTTTTTATTTTTTTTTTTCAGTTGGCAACATTATACGTGGGACGAATTCGACCGACAGATTAAAAAAGAAGCTCTTAATGTGGGTGTCCATGTTTGTTCGTATATCGTTCGTGCATAATCTTCAGTCTAGCTGTTTACGCTCTGCTGGTGTATATTCCCACACCGACCACAGACAGAGCAAAAAAAAAAAAAAAAAATCAAAAGCAACAAGAAGAACAAAAAGAATAGATACAGATATGTGCCGATGTGTGTAGATAGATATAATGATAATTATGCCGATGTGTGTCCCGCCCTACCATATTTCAAGTTGGAATGAAAGTCTCGTTCTCTCACCCACTCCATCCCCTCAAACTCGTCACGACTGACATGTCACTTCTTGTCAGGTGTCAAGAAATAGGAACCCCTCCGAGTTCCAGTTTCCAAGAAGAATTAAGGTATGTGTTGTCTTAAGTTGAAGAGATGGATCTTCTCCTAGTCTGATTTCAAGGGTCGATCTATTATAAAATTCAATATGAAATTTTCCCAGTGTGTGTCATAGTTCTTCTCCGAACTCTTCTTTTTGTGTGTGTGTGCCATATGTTCACTTGTAATCGTGACAAAACTAATGAATGTGTGTCATTGGAACTCTTCCACGTAGCCTCATGAAGAAGAATTAAAAAAAAATAGACTCCCTCTCTCTGCCTAAGTAGTTAATTTCGAAGAATAACACAAAGCGAAACCATCACAACAGTTTTTGTGTATTCCTGAAGTAGCATTAGAAAGTCGTAGGAGTTCAAATTTGGTCATGCTTTTTGACAGCAATAAACTCCGTCAATATAGAAAAAAAAATACAAAAACAAAACATGGAAATTAAAATGAGGGAAACATTTTATGTAGGTCGTCCATTTGCTCCGCCATAAATCGCAACAACCAATGTACGACATGAATATCAAATTTAGAAGGAACATTCTAAATTCTGCACAGTGAGTTAATTTGATATGTATACATTTGTTTACATTCTACTTGATCAATTTTGCTCAATTTGCCCGAGACATTTCAAACACAGGGTGGCTTCTCATTGCATTGATCCTGCTCAGCTTCGAGAAGCTATTGCTTCTTATCCCAGACATAATCTGCTATATTAGACTAGCGTCGTTAGTCGGTGTAATATTGCGCACCGAACAATGCCGAAATAGCTAAACGAGCTTATTTTCTCGCCAATTAACCGGGAACAAAAAAATCGAAGAATCTAAAATGCACATATCTTAACGACGGCCCAGACTGAATTCACGACAAAGCGAATACTAAGTGAAATTGGTTTCGAGTAATTTATTGCACTCCGAATGGAATCAGCACATCTTAGGTAAAGTAGGTAGAAGGCACTGAGCTGAAGAAGTTAAGTAGGGAGTGTTCGACACTGATACTTACCTTCTAGCGTATACTTACCTTTAGTTTGATAAAAACACTTCAAATTTCAAGAAAAGAATTGTAACAGATATTGCAATGTTTTTAATTCATGAAAATGTGTACCTTATGTATTGTAACGATAATTCATGTGTACATGAATCTGTTGCTAAAGATAGATGCATATGACATTAATGCATGTACGCTTGTAGTACACACCATATACGTCAATTTTGTACAAAGTCCGTTTTGACACTGTATTCAATTTCAAATGATTAATGCATGAATGAATGTGTTCATTTGTGTGTTTGTGGGTGTGTGTCGGTGCGTGTGCGCGCGCGCGCGCGTGTGTGTGTGTAACCAAGGTTAAAACAGGGACATGATGTTTGCTTCTTTTTTTTGTCACTGACCATTTATTTCTTAAAAGATTATGCAGCTTTTTGTCAGTGTTTAGTCTGCTTAATATGACAGGCTTAAAATGACCATGAAGGTGTATACATAACGATTTGAATTTCCATACCCCCTTTCAACTTGGGTACTCGCTGCATCTAACCTGACTGATGTTGCTATTGTCTATTATTACATTTTGTGTAGATTTGCATTCATTCTCTTGAATAAACACAGGCTCAATTAAACGTCCAGCCAAAGTAGGCGAATAGATGGCATTCTGCGATGGTTCATTTGGTAAAGATCATCTGCAAGACGAGAAAGGTTTATACACACTAAGTATAACTTTGATAATTGTAATGTATACAATCGTGTTGCCTCGCTCGAAAGGTAGTATGTTATTTTCAGTCTTACTCCTCATGCATGCCCAAACAAAGCAAATTTGGGGATGATGATGTTCAATTCCAAACCGCCATTTAAGGATACTCTCCTTTAAAACTCTCTTTGCAAATATACATCTGATATACATCGCTGTATCTATATCTCTCTTTTTTACATTGTGCTTGATATTCCTTCCCAGTTTATGGAAGAAAAGATGATTTAGGTATTTCCCCTTTATGTGAGGTCTTTAGCCTTAATGAATCCCAGAGGATGCGGACTAAAAAGCGATACTTGCAATTACTGTTATGATACGTACGTGTCTCTATCTACTTGAAATGATGCGAACAACCTATAATATATAAACACCACCATCCCCTACCCACCCCAAGCAACCACCCGCAAAGTAGATGGTCGAACTGAAGTAATATTATCCGCTAATCTATTATAACCTGTGTAGACGATTTTAAGACAGTAACTAGAGCAAGTATATCTATGTGTTGCTGTATACTCTTGTCATAACGACTCTCGGGTAAATACGTATACAAAAAAATAATAATAACAGATACACACACTCAAATTATCTGTAATGCATACAAATCCATAAGTTCATAATATGCAGTGCCGTATATGTTCATAATGCGTATGTATATTTTTGGCTTCTTTGTAAACTCAAACAAAACATTATGAACATTCATTCAAATTAATGAATTCTAGCTTCGGTTTGTTGTTGTTGTTGTTGCTGCTGCTGCTGCTGCTGCTGTAGTTGTTATTTTGGTTTGTTTTCTTGTTTGGTTGCTTTTTTGGGGGGTTCCATCAGTTGAATTACGTACATTTTAAACCTATTCATTGAGAGCTCCGGCTTTATGAGAGAGCTCTGCACTCACATAATATGGGCCACTCAACGCGGCTAAACACTCAACACAGGGGGGTAACATTAATAGCCATGACTCACAATGCACAAAGAGCAAATAGCATCAGTAACAGTGATATGTATGAAATTACACTTTATGTTTGTTATGCTCACTTTGTCATAGTAAAGTGTCATAATAATTATACGGTATTATGTGACCGTGCACCACAAAGCCAACAATAAGTCGTATTACGTGAGGGCTCAAAACAGGTGAAATGGTTTAACTTAGTCAATCTTTATTTTTGCCCCTAAAAGAGCATTTTTCCCTTACATTTTGTATAAGTTTGGCATGACAAATCGAAGAGGAAATTGTGTTTTTCCAGATTTTCTAGAACGCCTTTGTTTTTGTAGAATATTGTCATTAGGTATGTCTTAAGAGATCCCTTTTCACTTCTCAAAAACTCTCTACACAATCTCCACTAGCAACTCTAATAACTTTTGAAGGCATGGCCCTCCTGTTTGACAGTTGGTATCAGTCATGATTATAATAATTATGTTTGTGATAATAGAGTGTACACAATTTCAGTTTAATATTACTATCCTTTCGTTGTGATCTCTATAATCTATTATGGAGTTTCACATCATGTGTGTGTGTGTGTGTGTGTGTGTGTGTGTGCGTTTGTTTCTGTCTTTTTAGACCACAGGTTGGTGAGATTACGCACTTTACTAAACCCTAAACTTCGAGGGCTCTTTTCTCATCAACAAACACTTATCCAGCATTGTCCAGAGTGTGTGCATTCTTTTCATTATTCAGAGGGGTTAGGGAAGTCCATTTGTATTTAGTTATACATCATTTAGAAACATAGAATATTCAACCGTTAGAATCTATCCTTAACTAAAATTGTAGGCCAACGCCTGGCAACTTTTTGGTTGTTTGTGATGCAAAGTCGCTATGGTACAGTGTACCTATGACTTGTTTGGACGGCTGGAAAGTCTATAATATTATGTACTCTTTATCTAAGCTTGTCATTCTTTGGATTTATGGAAACAAGAATCATAGCGCACGTAATGAGCTCATGGTCATTTTGCAGAAGTGCTTTAAAATGTCTAACAGTTGACGTTATTGAAGCCTTGCCGGGAGCTTACGTATAAGGAATCCGCGTCTATACGACCACAAGTTCACCACCTATATACGCACGTCAGCGATGCAGATATGGAGGGAAAAAGGGAATAACATAACCGGAAAAGAGACTACAGTACATAAAAGATCACGTGATTCTGGTCTCCACTCCTCTTAAATTAAGTGTGGATTAATCCAGAGTAATTGTAGGATATCAGGAATCGCTCGACTTGTCTTGTACCGTACAGAACGTACTCCTACTAAATGACCTTCTCCCGAAATTCCCCTAACTCCACTATTTATAGACTGATGACGTCACAATTGCCGTTCATGATGGATGGCTGTGATCCTCAATCTGAGAGGCTGAAAGTAATTATTGCCAATTCTTATGTGCCGTGGCTGGGTAGGCATTTCCGTTTCTTTTGACCGTTCACCCTTCCCTCCTAAGTTACGTCTTAAATGGATTAGAATGCAATAGACCTCCGGGATTTATTTAAAGAGCCTTGTACTTCCCAATATAGGGTCAAATGCCCACTATAAAAAGTCGGCAGGTTTTTGCTAAGTACAGTATATACACCCTTCAGATAAAGATATTGGGTTTTTGTTTTTGTTTTTTGCCTCTTAAGACAAGGATTCTATGTTCAGTTGTACCTCATCGTTGCTAACGAGCAGGACTTTCCAATGTCATTACAATAATTATCCACTTTTCAGGAGAAATTTCTTTTTTTTTTTCAAGAAAACGAAACTAGTTACTTTGGAAGTACGACGAAGAAATTTTTAGAATATTTTAGTGAAAAGAGAAACAAAGAAACTGCCCTTGACAGGCTCTTAGTCATGTATTTATGTAAATGTAACAGTGTACACTGAGAGGGACATTACATAATGGGAGGCATTCTGATTCCGGCCTCCAAAATTTCTATCCAGATATACATTAGTGTGACAAGAAAGCGTGAAATACGACAAGCACAGCAGTGAAAATTTGAGTAATCAAAGTTATGAAATTTCAAAGATTCGCACATATCAAACAGCTGATATGAATATTTAAATGAGTTACCTGATGATGGAATCACCTGACAAGCCTTTCTTGGTCTTGTCAAAAAAAAAATTGTCAGAAGTTCCATTTTTCTGCTATGAAAGTGTAAAATACAATGCATTTCTTGGTTCTATAACTAAAAAATAATGATCAAATATATCAGGATTTCATTTTACTTAATTTCCGACAAAATAATACAATACAATAGTCATTATGACTTTTGCATGTTACACAAATAATAGAGTACAATGTGTCTTTGAATATTGAAACGAAATGAATGCAGATCATTTTTTTTTATGCCTCCGCCAACGAAGTGGCCGGAGGCATTATGTTTTCGGGTCGTCCGTCCGTCCGTCCGTCCGTCCGTCCGTCCGTCCGTCCGTCCGTCCGTCCGTCCGTCCGTCCGTACGTACGTCCGTCCCGCTTTGTTTTTGTCGATATCTCAAGAACCGTGTGGTGGCTTTACATCAAACTTGGTATGAGGGTATATCCTGGGGGGATAATACTTTGTTTGGATTTTAGGGTCACGGGGTCAAAGGTCAAAGGTCACAGGTTATTTTTTGAAAAAAGGTTGAAAATTCATGTTTTTTCTCCATATCTCGCAAATGGTTCAAGGTATCTTTATTGAACTTAGTATACATGCTTGTTCCAATGGGCAGTGAATATCTAGGGAAGTTGGGGGTCATGGTTCAAAGGTCGAGGGGTCAAAGGTCCAGGTCAACTCCCCAAAATGTCACTACTTTCCTTATATTTATGCAATGCCTGAAGTTTTTTTTTTTTACTTGATGTATGCATGTATTACCGGATATATATTCTGTGGGAAGTTTCTTGCCAAAAGGTCAAAGGTCAAGTGAAAGTGTTGAATTTTAATTTTTCCTCCATATCTCAAAAGTGTCTCAAGGTATCATCATGAAACTTACATATTTATGCATGTTCAACCTAACAGAGATTCTCTTTGGAACTGTGAGGTCAAAGGTCAAAGGCCAGGTTTAGATAATACTATTTTCCCATTTGATACTGCAATTATACTTTTTCTCAATACCTTGAAAATTACTCAATGCATAAAATTATAAAAGGGTCAAAAGTCAAGTAAAAATCATCAGTTCCCCAAATACATTGTACCTGCACTCTGACATTTTAATCATTCATCCAATTGAACCTAGTTCTAGGAAAGTGAACATTCAGCACATTTGTGGCAAACCTGTTATCTTAATATTTTGTCAATTGTGTGAAATTGTAATCACACATTGTCAAGACATTGTACTATAGACCTATTAGGAGAACCATGCATTATGGCGGAGGCATATCAGTAGCCGTAGCGATATATCTAGTTTAACAATAGAACAAAACATAAATGAAAGAAAGATATTATTCAGAGGGGTGAAGGTTCAGGTATGAGTTTCTTCAGTTTGTCTAACGCTACAAATCAAATTTGTTAAGATCGCAACTGCTGATCTGTAAATCTATGTCGGAAAAATAGGAACCAGTGGCACAGGTTGTGAGAGGATGCCATCATTAATTCACTGTATTTGCATATTCAAATCGACTGTTCAAGAAATGCTGCGTGAAAATTAACGCTCAGAAAAGTTTACTCTTTCTTTTCAGACGGACGTTCACCTGGTCCGGATTTCTTCTTTAAAGGGATCGTATAGTTTTGGTTGAGACCTAATTTCAGGTTTCTAACGTTTTTTGGTGAGATAATGAGAAACCTCTTATGAAATATGAAAGAACATGTAATTCTATGAGGAATGCAACGTTTATTTGATGAAAATTGGTTTTGAAATGGCTGAGATATCCAAAAAAGAGCGATTCTAATAAAGTGTGGGACCCACACTTTATTACGATCGTTTTGCTTTACTTTGTTTTTGGATGTTTCAGTCATTCCGAACCCGATTTTTATCAAATATACTTTGAATTCCTCTTTAAATGGTATGCTCTGTACTATATCATAAGTGTTTTCTTGGTATCTCGCAAAAAGTTAAAAGCCCAATTCTCATCTCCACCAATACTGTACCATCCTTTTAAACCCTCCTGTAAGGTGTACACGCAGGTCACAACAACCCCAACACCCCCAAACACACACACACACACACACACACACACACACACACACACACACACACACACATACACACACACACACACACACACACACACATACACACACACACACACACACACACACACACATACACACACGATTAGGCTAAGAGAGACAGAAAACAGAGAAACATAATCCTTATACTGTCTTATTCATCATACTATGCCGAACCATATCATTACAAAAGAAATAATACGAAGGCTACTCTCCTTTCCAAGCAGATTACGTAACAATGGCCGCTGCCCTTTGTCCGTTCTGGTCAAGTTTCTGAGTATGTCCTCGATTTTACTCATGAAGGCAAAAAAAAAAATCTACGTGAGCAGCAACAAGAACAGAAACAAAATGATAGAAAACGCAAACGGTAACGGCAATAGAACTGTTCTCCTGTAGTAGCGTTCGATTTTCACTTTCTTTTTATTTTTCGCACTGATTGCTCACAGAAATATGGATTTCGCAGTGTCGTCACAGTGTGTTAAAAGAGGAGCAAATCGATTAGGTGGTTGCATTTCTTTTTGTTTTTGAAAATGTATTTCAGTGGAGCGAGTGGAGTGAGCAACGAATACATCTCGACGGCTCTACGCGAAAGGAGGTGAAAATGGGGGAGGAGAAGAAAAATGAAGACGGAAATGGCGACAAAGTGTGGCGTAACAAGCAAAACGGAAGGAAGTGCGAGTTTTTGCGAGTGTAGAGCGCGCCCAGCGGGACTGAGAGCGTAATGGCTGGGTAAACACCGCGCTAGGCGACTGCTAATGTGTTCCCGAACGCTCCGCGGCTTTGTGATTCCTCAACCCTGTTGCTAAGCAGGGTTTTTCTATACCATCGTTTGGTGTTGTTGTTTCATATATGTCGTCAACCAGTAGTCCAAAGCCTTTCTCTCCCCCCTCCCCCGCCCCCTTTCTCTCTCTTTCTCCTTTTACCATCTGTTCACTTTAACAAATCACCCGGATACATCTCCTTAAGCTAATGAACCCGAATCAATCTCATTGGGTTCGCAAATTTGACGGTCGCAGAACTTTTGCTCTGGCTACATAAAGCCGTAGAAATTTCTTGTTGGAGACACCGAAATCTCGGGTGTCTAGAATACTTACAGAATTCTTGTTTTTGCAGTCCACATTTCATTATAATTTGCTATGTATATTGTTGGTGGGAGGATTACATGTATGCCTACTTCATGAGTGATTATGCAAGGTTGTGATTAGATCGAAAGTCTGATCGGTTTGCAGAGATTTAAAAAAAAGATGTGAAAAGGAAACCAAGGTTGGCTATTGGTGACGCAATCGAACAATTTTTTGATGACGGTGTTGTCTCTTTGTTTGACTACTTGAATATTTCATGAACCATTCTGCTTCCTTCAAAGACAGAATTGTTGTTGTTTTGGGGGTTCGTCTGTTTGTTTGTCTGTTTATTCTGCTTGTTGGGCTACCAGTCTATCACTGGAAGTTCCCTCTCCCTCACCCCCCCCCCTACCCACATGAGAGAACAAAAAAAAAAACACACACACACACTCACAAACAAACAAACAAACAAACAACGCGAATGATGACGATTCCCCATGGTTCGGTCCATGCAGGTGACTAAAAATTGGTCAGTAAAAGGTATCAACCATACATACCATACCACTGACGAGGGAAAGGATTAGATCACAAATATCGCCTACCAATAGATCAATATATGGTTCGATGCGTGCTCATCTCATTTTGCATCCAAAGTGACGGAATGCATTGATTTATTCATAAATTATGTCAACGTGAACGTTGTAGTACATGTGTCTGATGTTGTTGCATTTTCAATATTGTTTACTATATTAATTTGTATGGATTTGTGTATATCTTACCACTTATGACCCATGCCACAAGCATGTTCAACGCTTTGGTATCATTTAAATTGGAGTTAAGAAAATAGAAAGCTGTAGAATTCCCCTCCCCCTTTTTTTTTTGAGGACAGAGTGCTTTTCCAATAATTTGAATTGTTTTTGTCGATGTGTTGTTGGTGAGTACAAACAAGTTTGAAAAAGGAGATATAGAGAAAAACACAAATTACATCTATGAAGTAAGTGACGAAATTCGCTATATTCCTATGTTTGCCTGACTTCATCGACGCTTGCAAAACACTCCAAAATCACTTACCCACTCGTAAGACTACTGTTCTTCTCGTGGGCCCTGAATTCGTGAATTTTCGATGGATTTTAGTAATATATTCATTAGAGGAACGCTCTCAAGATGGCGGCATAGGATGGAAGGAAGGGAATAATCAGAAAAGAAAAACTAGGATGCGATGCCTACTGAAACAGCATCGTTTGTCTGAACTTAGGAGAGCCGTAATAGGGTTACAGCTTCAAGGTAGCATAGACATGACCTCTTTTATTTTGTTTACTTTCACAGCTACCATAATTTCCCTAAGAACTGACTTGAAGGTGTTATTTTCTACAGTTGACATTGATTGTTTTTGTCATATAGCACTCTTTAACAAACATAATAATTGCACTAGGATGGTAAGTGAAAGAGGGAAATCACCTAGGCCCTCGACAGAAGAGATAAAGTAATACACTGTATGTCAAAGAGGACAAAGTGTGGGAAAAGCCCAACTTTCAGAAGTATCCACCATGAACTAATTGAGGAAAGAGTGCCTGTTGAATCCATTGAAGCTTGCAAAGGGTTAATTTAAGGTGGTAATTTCCAACTGAGTATAGAATTGGAGACGATTACACATGTGATTGATTTATCTAATTGGAACTGTTATTACGTCAGTGCAATTATCGCTTTCAAGATAGTTTGCCGTGACGTCTGTAATAACGTCACCATTTCGTGTTATTGTGTTTGTTTTCTTTTACTTAGCAATCCGCCCCCCCCCCCAAGAAGAATGAAAATAGAAGTGTTTTTTTTTTTAATATTTTTCTTACCACATTGAGGTATGTTTCTCTCCCAAAGTCATATCGGTTGTCCATCATTAGTAGCTGCTTGACAGGTGTTTGAATGGACACGCTTACCCCTCCCCCACCCCATCATCATCCCCACCCCCAGATCTCTCAACCCCCCCCCCCCCCCTTGTCTCGCCCTGGAAAGAGCCTCAAAGGTTAAAAAAGAAAAAAAGACTCTTAAACACAGGGACAAAAAGGGTTGTTTGCCTGCCCATGAAATGAAAGTATGTAGACCTGAGCAGCGGTGTGGAGAGTTAAATATCTCCTCCTCATCGAGCGTTCGAGATGGAAACCGGGTCACATGCGGTCAAATATCGTTGTCTTAATCGCCCTCGTTTACTCGAAAAGTCGGTAATTGATCAGGGGAATGCCATCGAATCCCAGCCACTGCCGTGTCCACAATGGTGTCCACAACCCGCCGCGCGTGGCAGTGGGCGAGTTTGGTCCCTCCTAAAAGATAAAACGTTATTACCTCAGGTCATAATGCAATCGGTCGCCACTTCTTACGGAGATACCGAAAGAGATACCGTTTCTTTTCAACTGGGGCAAGTCTGAAGACATTTTAAGATTAGTCTTATTCAATTCTTGGGAGGTATTTGGAATGCCTATTAACAGCTGACTACTGAACTATCCTCATCTCGTCGACTCGGGCGACGACGGTCTATTTCGGTAACGAGGCATGGCGTGGCATAGGTGGGAATATCAAGGAGAAAGTTCCAGTGTAAAAAAGAATCCCCATTTACGAAATTGGGCGTTGAGAGGTTATAATGTGTGCGTGTATATATATATATATATATATATATATATATATATGCATATATATGTATATATATGTGTGTGTGTGCGGGTGTGCGTATGTAAAGATATATAGATATATTTATATCAATATATGTATATGGGTGAAAACGTTGAACGATGTACAATTGGCCATTTTCGAGCTTTCCGATATTCAAACCGTTGTAAAATTGTCACCTGGGGGTGTTTTTCATAGTTTTAGGTATCATTTGGTAGGGGAGGATTGTACCTTTCAGAAAATATATACTTTGTAGGGTTCTTCCTGCATTTTCTTCAAAAAAAAAAATGCCTTGAAGCTGAAAAAAATTGACAAAAATGCATATTTTGCGAAAAAATCCCAGAATCACACGTCTTAATTTTTGTTCTAATGCAATTCTACAGCTTTGTTTTTCCTTGTGAGTAAGCCCACACACTTCAACTATTTAATCAAGTACTTCTGCCATGAACGTGTGTATTATTTATCTTATCAGGAAATGTTGAATTCACTTATGTCTGAAAAAGAACGTCTCTGAATGAATTATCTTTTCCTTGACGCAAAAAATTCAGGATGACTATGGAGGGCCATATTTATTTAGCGTCTTATCCATACTACCATTCCATCAAAATTTGTGAGTGAGCGGTGTGAAATAATCGTGTGGTGGCTCATTAAAGAAAATTATACTGAATAACCATCAGTTGTTTAATGGTGTCATTAATGAAAGTGGATTATGCTTGAGATAAAAAGTGGTTATCAGTATGTCAGTGTGAGCCAGGCGACTATGATGATTGGCAACTTTAGTAGCATACTGTCCACGAAAGTGAGTTCTGGTTGAAAAGTCGAATTGGCGAATGTCTCTGATCAAAACGAATGTCCCTGATTGAAAGTCTCTGAAGGGATATTCCCTCATCTGACACTTTCGCACTGCATGATACTTTATTTGCGTTCTTATTTTACGCACTGACGAGCCATCCTGGAATCGAGTCAGCACAGTTCAACGACAGATATGCCCACAAATCTTGAAAATGTGAGTAATAACAAAAACTTTCCTGGTGTTTGTGCCGATTTATTAGAATTATTATTCCGTAGATTTGCCAATCAGTGTCACTTGTGAAATTATGTATTTTAATCTTTGGATTAGAGGTAAATTAAAAAAAAGGATAGACAGTAAATATGTAAGAATCTGCACGAAGATCAAAGACCGCACGTCTCTGAGCAAAATGAAAAAACGTATCTGAAAATTACTGTTAGAATAAAGACATCCACTATACAAATTATGAGAACATGAAAGTAAATTTATGTCTGGATGGGCTCAGTTAGTATAATAGGAACAAGTAGAACCAAGTTAACACGGGCGTGTTATAATATTAAGAAAAATGAAGCTTCCTGAAAGATGTTGAAAATATGTAAAAGAGTTTCAAATTAAAGATTTTCTGTTGATTGAGCAGGTGTAAACACATTGCCAGGACAGAAACTATGTTTTATGACTAGTAATAGGTCAATAGTCTATGATTATTATGTAGTAGTCACTTTAGTTTACGTATTTTTTTGTGAGAGAGGCAGAAATGTAAGAAAAACAGGTTTAGGTCAGAGACGTTCTCTGAACAAATAGGATCTGCTCTCAAACCAATATCAATGACCCATCATGGCCAATTGGTGCCTATGTTTGTAGCACATGGGTTCCTCAATCCAAATATAATGCCAATATCTTGTAAAAATCGAACCCATTAAGTACTGATAAGCAAAGATGTTTACGTCAGAGACGTTACACTGAACGTTTTACATATTTTCAACTACTACAATAAGCAGTAGATCTATTATTCCACGGTATATGGCCCTCGTATACATACATTGTTCTAGGTAATTTACGCAATCTAAAAACAATGTTGATTTCATAATTTTGATCAGAGACGTTCATTTGTGCGCACATTGTTCTTCAAGTGCATGATAAATTTATTTTAATATCATCTTTTTTTCTTACAGCAAGATGGGAAGACCGGATGGATTTTAAATGCTCCGAATATGAGAATTTCGTCCTGCTCAGAATCTTTAGGCTCAGTCATGTTCATGGAGCCTACAAGTTCCAGACAACGGCCGTGGTACTGGCAAGACCGGACGGACATCTTGGAGGTGCCATCTGTTTACAAAATAATGACTATCCCAACCCCTGTTTCAGGTAGCAAGCAACGCAGTCGGTACCATGCACTGATTGAGGACATGGAATACCAAGTGGAGGGGAAATACAATTCAATGTTATAATGCGGACTCTGTTTTTAATGCACATCACTACGTTTGCTTTTGAGCCTGTAAAATCTGAGGCTTACACGCTAAGAAATAAATGTCCAAATATGCACCTAATTTGTAACAATAGCGGCACACCTGCGGTGCATACTTGCACCCTTAATTAACTGCCTTTTTGAAGTTTTGCTAATTTCTGCAAACAAGTTCTCGTACAGTTGATAAGAATATGCAAATGAGTGAGCTAACCATATCATAACCTCACAATTTTCCATTGATCGTGTACAAAATATAACTAAAATTCAATTTTTCTGTTTTTGAAATCTGAAACATGATGCTATTCCTGGTTGATTACCTTTAGAATAGTGATCAGTTAGATATACCCGGATTTAAGCCTCGGGCATAATTATGTTTGAATGAAAAACTGAAAATTTCAAAATGTTTATGTGCAAACATTATGGCAAGTTGTGAGGGAATGACAAGCTCAATTTGCCATTTGCATATTCATAATGACCGTTCAAAAACTGTTTCCTGAAAAATTGGCGAAACTTCCAAAGATTTTATTCTTTCTTATCAGCGGCTAGCTCATATTTGGGCTGAATTTCCCCTGTAATGACTCTTTTTCTCTTAAAAGTAAGGTGAGATATTCTAGTGGTACAGTGTATTATTTTTGAGGTTTGTAAGCCAAATACATGAGAAAAGGAAAAGTACCAACATCTGTGATGAAACAAGAAATTGTCTATTAAGAATGTCCCTTTACTTAGTTTCCTCTACAACACTACTTATGTATCGCCTTCGGGTAGAGAGAAGGATTGATAATCCCCTACCGATGTGAACGGTAAAATGTGATATTGTAATGTTATCATTGTCAACCTCTTCAAAAGAGGTTTTCAGTTCGTTTTTGGTCAAACGTTTGCTGTACCACACCGTTGATATTCCTTTGAGTTTGGCGTTTACAATTTATATCTGCCATAGTATATAAAAAGCACAGCGGAATTTGATGCTTCTAGGATGAGTATAGGTTAATTACAGCTTTCTGAGACGACATCATAACAGTGGCCCAGGTACGGTCCCTAATAAAAATCCGAACTGGCCTGACATACACATACAATCATATTTGAGGTATAGTGGTCAAATTAAAATAGTATTAGTAAATTCGTGTTTACCTTTGTTATAGATTTGGACTACATTTTGAAAGAAAACATATACAATATTGACAGCATGTGGGCACACCTTCGTATACACCGGAAGGTGAAATACAAAGTAGTGGTCATCATAAACAAAAACAATTCTCGACATAATATGCCTAGGTAAATGATTTCTCCATGAATGTGGAATGTTGAGTTACGAACGTCTTTTAAAATAGGGATTTTGGTGTTTATTTCTAGTGATAACTTACAGCCGAAAAGTCCGTGATGGAAAAGCAAATGTCTCTGATATAAACAAATAATTTAGGTAAGGTAGTCAGAATTGCAAGTATTTCATGTAATTTTTATTTGTCTGTCATTCAAAAGTGTTGTAAGATATGAATAATACAACAAGGACAGGTCTGTTGTTGATTTTTGGTGTAGAAATCGAAATTCCTCTTACAATTTTGAGGTTTGTAGTTGCAATCGGTTAATATGAAAAATAATTCAAGTTGAAATTACCATTCTGAATTGTTCACAAAGGATAAACATGTGTTTAATAAAAGAATAATGTTGTTTGTTCACAAACCTCGTAATTATGGATCAATAGTCCAGGCTAGGCTCCATAGAAAGTGCACCTAACCTTGTTTTTTGATATATACAATGTTTTTTGATGGTTTCTTGTCAATTCGAGGGTGCTGATTCCAAATCCGAATGATGCCACTCGCGTAACCTTAAGCATTTTCGGCAAAATGCAAAAATCCAAAATGGCCGCCAGATATGCTAATTTGGCCATGATAATCCGAGTTATGTCAATTTTATGAACAATTATTCCATCAAAGTTTTTTTAATTTTTGTTCCTTGAGTAATTTTACTTGCACTTGCAAGAAATTTTTCATTTGAAGAGGTACATTTAGTATATTAACCTTATTTTCAATCCAAAATGGCCGCCACTCCTATACTCATGTACTATATGAATGGCAAAAAATATGCATAGAAATAGAAGACGAATTTTCAGTCAAATACCTACGCTTTTATCAAATTTTGCATGTGCCATGCAAATCTGATGAGTGCCACTAGCAAAACAAGCCAACAAACAAGTAGACAAACAGAAAATGTATTGTTTTTAGGTTTATTATATTCTTCTTAATACAAAACTTCAAAATGGAAGCCACTCATATACCCCAGCACAATATGAGCGGCAAAGTGTACATGGAAAAAACAACAAATTTCCTTTTTTTTCTGTCACCCAGGTACACTGTTTATCAATTTGTGTGCTGATTATGAATGAGAGGATTGTTACTAACAAAAGCTGTTTTTTTTTCTTGATGCGAATATCCAGATTTGCTACCTCAATCTGAATTTCTCCCAAGAAATCTGGAAAAACCCACCAAAGCTTGAATTGACGCCAACATCAAGATCGTTTATCAGGAATTATTAGACATGAACAATTTGATACTTACTTGCCTTGAGTGTTCAATATCATATTATTCACGATGATTTACTGAATTAAAAAGCTGAATCCTAGATGATGACACAATGAGATTTCCAATTACCTGTCCTGTTCTACATTATCTAAAAGCGATATTATACAAACTTTTCAGTCCCCTCACCCGAGAAAGAACATGAAGAAGGGGAAAGTGGAAAAAAGGACCACCTCACTTCCTGTTGTCAAATATCTAAAATGAAAACAATGCCCAAAAGTTTT
This sequence comes from Diadema antillarum, assembly GCF_040938485.1. Taxonomy (NCBI): domain Eukaryota; kingdom Metazoa; phylum Echinodermata; class Echinoidea; order Diadematoida; family Diadematidae; genus Diadema; species Diadema antillarum. The sequence goes on from NW_027271607.1 coordinate 437,583, forward strand.
TCATGTTAACCCAGATGAACTATATATGGTAGATGAATTCTACTACCATTTTATTTTTCTGAGTGAATGTGTTTGCGTATGATGTCAAGAGAGACTCTGAGATCTGTACAGTGCTGCCTCATTCTGAAAGCAGTGTTATAACAACTTCACACTGCTTGTCTTTAATCTTCAGCACTCAGAGACTCCAACTCTCCAGCTTTCGACGGGAGATGTCCCGCCCCCGTTTTGCAAAATCTTCCGTTCTCCCTCTTGAGATTTAATTTCTCCTGCCCTGGCTCTGTGTCTCCCACTTGAAATGATTTCTTACTTTGTGTGTTCGTATATGTTGAAAAATAAGCCTTAGATAGCACAAGAGAACATTAAGAACCCTATCAGAGATTTCAGAGCTCAAGCGGGCCCTGGACCCCGCGGCCGCAGGGAACTTCGCGCTCGTGATATGCGCTTCGCGCACATCAAGTTGGAGTCTCCCATTTGCTAGGGGTTTCAGGCGGGAGAATCTCCAGATCAGAAGGTACTTGGGGTTGGAGTCTCTGAGCACTTGCAGATTCAGGATTGCTCTAACCTAGGTAACCAGACCAGCAGTGTTAGGACTCTGAATGATGGCCTCCTTAATGGTGGCTGTAAACAAACTCCACTAGAGCTCTTTTTACCATAGACATGGTGACATAACATTCCCTTCACGTAGGAAGTTTCCAGATGATCTTGCCTTTGCGTCTCATAGAAAGTCCTTGGATGGCATGAGCCTAGTACTGACCCATCTCAAGACAATAGAGGAGTTCTTCACGTTCTGGAAACTTTGGCCCAACCTTTATAAGATTATCATCCGACTCATGCCTTCCATCTTAGTAACCACCTTGCCAATGCTATGTTCAAGGTAGCCCTCTGTGGCAAGCCTTCCAAGCATAGGCTAAGGAAGTCTACCCTCCTTCACTGGAACTCGATCACTCTCCCTCACGCTGGAAGGAAAGGATGGCAAGTGTCACCAGTGCTGTCAACGCATACCCTGACCTTCCAAACGCGATAGAATGGGGGCATTTCATGAAGCGTTTTGTCTGACAATTTTGTCTGACAAATTTGCTCTCAGCTAATCAGATGCAAGGATTTTTGTAGCTTATAACAGTTAGTCAAAGAGAAAAGATCTGACAAAACGCTTCATGAAATGCCCCCTTGAACAATCTGCCATCAATGCGTCTGAAATCCCTCAAGCCTATAGATTTCCCTCCCGTAACTTGAAAGCTTTGATCCCAAAACCGGTTGGTGAAGATGCTGGTCTGATGTCATCTCTTACACCATCTAAGTTACCTACAACACTGTCTCTGGCCTTGCAACAAAGCCATAGTGCTTCAACTGGTGGTGATCAAGCAAGTCTTCATGTCTTCATTCTGTTTCTATGGCAAATAATCGCCCTCTGACCCCTGAGGAAGTGCTGAACATCACCAGATGTGGTTGCATTTAAAAGAAATGCAGGACTAATATGCATCTTTAGCCTGAGAATTCTGCAAAGTTGGGGCTGATGTCACCTGCTGCCAAACATCCAATTAAAGGATTCTTTAAAGACAATTAAAATGACAGTTTTAGTTTTAAGACAAGACTGAATGAGATCATGATGTCAAAGTGTATATTATCAGGGAGGTGACACCTCCCTGATATTATGAACACCTGGGAACTGTGAGAGAACTGAAAGAGGTATCTCACATTGCTCCTTGGTTGATGTTTAATGAATACGGTATTGTGTTTAGACAGTTTCGTTTATGCCTTTACCAGTTTTTGTCGTTGTTTTAATTCAAGAAGAAAATCAAGTTTGCTCTATAATATCAAGGCGGTACTTCTAAATTATATCATATCAAAGTGATGGAGGTTATGATCCATTTCAAACTCGTCGCCCCCCCCCCCCCCCCCCAACTCCTTGCTGGAAAAAAAAAATCTACAATGTAAAGGGTTTTTAGTTGTGTCATTAATGTCCGGTATGTTTTTGTCTGCAACTATGTATCTCTGCACTTCCTGTATAGGATTTTTCTGTACTTTGTTATAATGGTTTTAGGGGAATGTATAAAGATTGACTTTCTAGCTTCCCCTCCATTTTCAACATTATTTGATAAATACCATGCATCTAGGCTTCTTTATATATTGTGTTGGTATTACATTTTTATATTCAACCTGCATGTAGAATATGATCGTATATTGATTTCTTGCGAGACGTTTGGTGAACTTATAATTATTCGCTGTTGAGACAAAATGAAATAGACAAGAAATTGTGTTAAACATAGTAAGGTTTATGAATATTAAATGCTTAAATATACATGTAGGCCCTCTATATTGTAAGTGACACCCAACATATTTGTATTACATATGCAACACTTTATGACAGCGTAGGTACGGGACTGGAAATACAGTAAATTTGTTCTATATTCCATGCATTATGTTTTGCCATTCATATAGTACATAAGCATAGGAATGGCGGCCATTTTGAATAAAAAATGAGCTTTAAATACTAAATTGGCCTATATGAAATGAAAATTCTCTTGCAAATGCAGATGGAGTAACTCTAGGAACAGAAATGTACAAAGTTTGGTGGAATAATTTGTCATATAATGCACATTATTATGTTTATCACGGCCGAATTAGTATATCTGGCGGCCATTTTGGATTTTTGCATTTTGCCGAAAATGCTCAAGGTTACACGAGTGGCATCAATCGGATTTGGAATCAGCACCCTCGAATTGACAAGAAACCATCAAAAAACATTGTATATATCACAAGACAAGGTTGGGTGCCTTCTAGCCTGGACTATCAAAGGACATCGTTTTTATTGTCTATGTCTGAGGAACGTCTATGAGTGAAACCTGAACGTCTCTGATCAAAACATGGCTTACTTTCAGCATCTGTAAATGGCTTTTACGGTGATTTGACCAAACGAAATGCACTAAATTCATTATTAGTATCTACTGAACATTAACATTTAAACAAATGAGACCCTTGCTATATGTTTTGTTCAAATGAGATGAAAGTGAAGATAAGAATATAAAAATCTCTGCTTAAATGACAAAAACTCCACTTTTACTTTAACTTCCGTGTGTATTAGCTTTTGTAAACTTCACAGGAGGTAAACAATATTTTAGAAACAAATTAACATAGTCTTCAAAAGCATGAACCAGATAAAAATATATTCATTTGAATGTTTTTCTACCCTTCATTTGAATTTTCACTAAAACAATGTTTATTTTAGTCAGAGACGTTCGCCAATATGTCACAGTTCTATCTAACCTTGAATAAAAACAACACCCTTGGAGATATCCCAGTATAATTGGGTTTGCAAGAAAGCTGATATCAATGACATTTGACTGAGATATATTTATATCAGTGAGTCACGTTTTTAAATTTTGACCCCTGATTTGCCCAATTGTACATCGTTCAACGTTTTCACCCATATATATACATATATATATATATGTGACAGTGCACCTCAAAACAAACAAAAAGTCGCCAGACATGAATTTTTAGTTAAGACCATATTCTGAAAGAGCAGACTTTAAGCTTTAAAATGATGTATAACTCAAAGCAAATGGACTCTCCTAACCTATCTAAATATTGGAAAGAAAGCACAACCTCAGAAAAAGTGTGAACTGAGAAAAGAGGCTCTGAAGTACAGTGTCTATTCAAGCGCTTAATCTTTACCAAACCGTGCTGGCTGTGCGATGAATGGGACAAAAAACAGGAAGTAAACCACTGGAGTAACAACAGTGAAGGGATTATCAGATAAAACTGAAATTAAGCATGTCTCATTAACACATTCTTTCCATAATTAATGCCAACTTTCAAAGCAGTAGCACTATCCTTGCAAAAGTTATTAGAGTTGAAAGTGAAGAGTGTGGACAAGGTTTTTCAGAAATGAAAAAGGGATTCTGAAGACATACCTAATCACACTATTCTATCAAAAATGTTCGAGATAAACTGCTAAAAAACACACTTTCCTGCCCGTTGTATGATACCAAATTTTAGCATAATGTAAAAGAAGACCTGCTCTTTTAGAAAATATGAAAAAGTCAAGTTCGGCTAGGTTGACCCATTTCACTTGTTTTCAGTCCTCACGCAAAATCAGTGTGTGCGACTTTATGTTCGTTTTGAGGTGCACGGTCACATATATATATATATATATATATATATATATATATATATTTATTTATATATATATATATATATATATATATATATATATATATATATATATATAAAGAGTTGGTTTGCAAAAACCGATAAGTCCATATTTGCCAAATGGAGATATTTGCGATTAAAAGTCAAGAAAAGTAAAAAGAATAATATTGGTTGTTTTGAACATAACTTCAAAAATATACCTTTATATGTAGTGACCAATATATCATTTGAAAGGTATTATTTTGTACTTTATGACAGAGACCACACTTCAAAATCTTCAAAAGAGGACTTTTCGGTTTTTGCGAACAAACTCTTCATATATGTATATATATATATATATATATATATATATATATATATATATATATATGTATATATATATATATATATAGAGAGAGAGAGAGAGAGAGAGAGAGATGATTATAATTATATAAGACTTTGAATTCAAAGTCAACCATGGTCAACGAGTTACCTCCATCATGAAACATATTCAAAAGTTAAACATTTATGAATGCCGTTATGGCTTCGAACGTCACATAGCGGCTTTTATGCATGGTTTCGCGTGTAAGAAACATGCGAAATTTGGTAATACGATAAATATGTTCAATGGAATTAATTTACATATTTATTTTCCTTCCTCGATTCATGAATATTGTCATCTGTATACTGATATTTTATGCAATATTTCTGAAAAGAATCTTGATTTATGTATGAAATCATGTCATCAGAAAAAGGAAACAAACAAACAAGTTTATAAATAGAAGATCTGCATCAGTCATTTTGTGTGTGTGTGTGTGTGTGTGTGTGTGTTTATTATTTTTTCCTCTTTTTTGTGGGCGTTAGCCATCGTTTACCATTGGGAGCAGTGATTTTTTTTATGTTCGAGTTATTACATTTGCATGTGTGTAGGTCAGTGGCGTCACTAAACATCCTACCATAATTATAAACAGTTCGCAATAAAGCCTAAAATATAAGGAGATATTACTATTTTTCTCACAAACCATAAGTGAAGATGGTTTATTATAGAGACAATTATATTTATATGACTATTGTTTATATTTTGTAATATCCAACAATACTTTAATAATTAGCATTTATTACACTGATAAACATTTTTACAATGATTGTTTCTATCCCTATACAACTTACATTCTATAACTATTCTGAAGCCCTAAAGCTGGGTTTTGCTCCACCTGCAAGTGGTAAATATTGCCTTTAACAGGCAGGTTAGATATGGAATTGTCATTTTCTGAAGATATTACAAATAGTTCAGACGCAAGCGCTGAAATGAACCAGATTTTGCAGACATATTAAGGATTTTTTTTTTCTTTTTATCGCAAAAACTTCAATTAACAAGACAGTGCATCTAGAGGAAGGTAGGATCAGAATCTAATTATTTGTTGGATCAATAAACAATGGTAAGAAAAGCGTATGACTCTCTCCCAGAAGCTTACGAATAAAGAAAAAATAAAAAATCCAGGTTAACAACAAGGGGTAAAATAAGCAGTTGTCATTTGCGAGTACCTGAGGATTTGTTGCAGACACGAAAGAAAGATATCACTTAAGTTCGTAAAGATAAACGAATGGCATGCTCGGATGATCCACTTATTACTTCCCTCCCGTCATCAATGCAGCGAGTTTACTGTAAGCAGTGGGGAAACCTTGACAGTCTTTAAAATACGTTGATCGCGATATGCTCCAGGGCAGCGTCTGATCAGGCGGTAATTTCCCAGTTGGGCTGCCATGGAATTGTGGATATCGAGCACCGGCGTACTTCACCAATACTTGAATTTCACGTGTACACGAACGTATAAAGTGAGGCCAACGACTTTTCCATGCAGAACCTCGGAGCGCATCAGTCGGCTTTCGCTCGGGCAGATAGCACGTGGGAAGGTCGGTCACGAGGAGTGAGCGTACTGCATTCCCCCCGTGGCTTTCTCAGCCTAGGTTCATCCCCTTAGTCATGCCTCAGCTTTCGGTCAAACTGGAGGATACGCAGTGCTTTTCTTCTTCTTCGTTTTCTTTTTACTAACTCATCATAAACCACTGAAATTCCCAATGCTTGGGAATTGTGTTTGGGTATTGATTTTGTAATTACTAGCGGCAGGAATGTACACTAGTAGTTCCAACAAATCAGTATTCATGACTATGCGAACTATACAATTATCAAAATCAAACCTGTATACATAGCAATCACTATGACTTTTAGGGAGGAAAATTAGAACATACCTATAGCGGCCAGTGGTGGGCACCGTTTCACTGTCTACGGTAGTCATAGAATATAACTGAATGACAAACAACATTAATCTTGAAAACACACACACACACACACACACACACACACACACATACACACAGTCAATAGACTAGACGAATGTGAGGAAAGTTTATCCCAATACGTTAAAATGGGAAAATTTAATAGTTTGATATTAGGGAATTGAACTTATACCTGCAAGGGCAGCGAATGCAGCCGGTTAATGCATGTTTTTGCAATTATTACAAATATGTTCGGTTTATACACTGCATATAGGACCCTGCATCACAAAACCTACAAAAAGTCGCCAGACATGGATCTTTAGTTTAGAGCAGATTCTAAAAGAGAAAACTTTAAGATTTGAAATGATGTGTAAGTCAATTCAAATGAACTCTCCTAACCTATAATAATATTGGAAAGAAAGCACACAGTCTGGAAAGTGTGAACTGAGAAAAGGGGCTCTGAAGTATAGGGTCTATTCAAACGCTTAATCTTTACCCAGCCGTGCTAGCTGCGCGATGAATTGGACAAAAAGCAAGATGTTAACCACTGGAGCACCAACAATGAAGAGATTATCAGATTAAGCTTAAATTAGGCATACTTTTTAACACATTCTGTAGATTAATACTAACTTCCAAAGCAGTAGCATCATTCTTTGTAAGGTTATTAGAGTTGAAAGTGAGGAGTATGGGCAGGGTTTTTAAGAAATGAAAAGAGGACTCTATGATAAACACCTAATCACACTATTCTACCAAAAAGTTTTCGGGAATAATGTTAAAGACCCAATTTTCTATTCATTTTATGATCCCAAAGTTAAGTATATTGCAGAAGAAGACTTGCTCTTTCAGAAATTAATATACTCAAGACTGGCTGGGTTGACCCATTTCACCTATGTTTTAGTCCTAACACAAAATCAGTGCTTGCGACTTTTTGTTGGTTTTGTGATGCACGGCCACATATGATTTCTCTGTTTATATGATGAAAATGAAAAATAAATTTGACCAACTTATGTATTTCTTATGTTTTAATCAATCACACACATACAATACTGCCGAGATTCCTAAGAATTGAATGGAAGAAGAGACTTCTCAAAATAAAAAAGTTAAACAAGATGAAAGCAATATTGCATCCCTCTCCATTATTTAAATTTTTAGTTTTCAATTCTATTTTCGTATTTCTCGATGGAAATGCATAAAATATAACAAAATGTAATAATACAGAATGTCCAGCTTGGATATATACAAAAGAAAATAAGAATACAAACATGGTACATAGCGGTAGATGTGTCATTTTTAATCAAAGTAAAGAATGCATGGAGAAATACGATGGAACCTATTAAAAAGCAAGGATTGTTGAGTGTTAAAGGTCCCAACAAAAGCTAAGTGTGGAGAACAGGATGAGGAGCACCGGTACAGCTAAAGACCAAACTAAAGGATAAACAAAATAGAACGACTATTGATACACGGGGTACAAAAGATTCTTCTCACATAAATTTATATGTATGATAAAATGAGAACAAGTAACCACATATTGCACACAAGCAGTTGTTCTAATAGCAATTTTGACATGGGAGTGATAGTGTGAATGCGACATAATTATAACGATTACAAAGATGATTATATGAAGTACACGTACATCAGTGGTTTTGCCAAACTTATACCTCTAACACAATGATAATATAACAAAAAAGTGATATATGGTATCATATATAACAATGAGCATGTGCTGTGAACAAAAAAAAAATGTTGATAAAACGAATAATCAGAATTAAAAACAACAACAAAAACTAAGAAGTTAAAAGAAAAGGGCTGGATTTTGGCAATGTTGCACGCACTTGTTTGCTGGAGATCAGAACTTGGCACTCTTAAAAACCAAATTGAACTCTTTTTGAATGACTTTATCATTCCCTGGACTCCACTTATGCTAACTTAGAATTAGAGGGTATTGTTCCGCAAAGTAGCATGAATATGTCGCAAATTTGAAAGATACGATGTCACGAATTTGAATGAAATTTGTCTGAAATTGGTCTAGAAATATACTTTCATAAGTCAATAGTTAAACATGTTTTCTAGGTTAATGCTATTTATTGAAAATAAGAAAAGATAAAACAATTTTGTTGTCCCGTGCAATTCTTTATTTCTCAGTGTTTAAGATAATGCCTAATGAAGTTTCCAATAATTTTAGTTTAATATGCAGATAATGTTTGTGTCGCGCGTTTAAACATCGATGTTTTTCATGCACTCATTGTCGCATTATCAGTACCAAAACAGGATGGTTACAATTTACATCCGAGAACATGATGTAATTGCAGCTGTTGTTTTTTCTTCACTTTATTGACAAATCCCCTTCACAAAAATTTTAAGATCTGCAAAATATACCAACAGAATAAGTGGTAAAATAGGATGCCAAAAGTCCACCCAATGACATATTCAGCGTTAGAAATATTTAAATCATGCCTGTTTTTGTGACCCTGCATCACAAAACCGACAAAAAGTCGCCAGATATGGATTTTTAGTAGAGAGCAGATTCTGAAAGGGCGGACTCTAAGCTTTAAAATGATGTATAACTCCATTCATATGGACTCTCCGAACCTACATAAATATTGAAAAGAAAGCACACACTCTGGAAATTGTGAACTGAGAAAAGAGGCTTTGAAGTACATGGTCTGTTCAAGCGCTTGATCTTTACCAAACCGCGCAAGCTGTGTAATGAATTGGACAAAAAAATAGGATGTTAACCACTGGAACAACAACAATGAAGGGATTATCATGCTTCATTTACACATGCATTCTGTCCATGATTAATGCCAACTTTCAAAGTGGTAGCGTTATCCTTGCAACAGTTATTAGAGTGTGCAAAGGATTTTCCGGAAATTGAAAGGGGCATCTAAGACATACCTGATCTCACTACTCTACAAGCAAAAAAAAAGTTGTAGAAAAACTGCTAAAAATATACTTTCCCATTCATTTTATGATCCCAAACTTAGTAATAATGTAGAAGAAGAACAGTTCTTCCAGAAAACATAAAAACTCAAGATTGACTTGGTTGATCTGTTTCACCTTTTTTGAGACCTCACGTAAAAATGATGGGTGCGATATTTTGTTCGTTGTGGTTCACGGTCACATTTATAAGTGAACTGTGAATGCAGCCCCCATGTATTTTTTTTTCTGAATGATTTTAATGATATATATCATCTGTATCTATTAAAGTCAGATTATCCAGTCATTGTGTCTCGAAGCGTCTTAATCAAGAGGAAGCGGATCGACACCCTCGAGAAACAGCAGGCGGAGATGAAAACGACAATCGACGAGCTGAGGAAGGAGACAGATGACCTTCGAGCCCGGACCGTCATCTGCGAAGCCGCCGTCAACAAGAGTGAGCGTTTCCTGAGGAGAAACAACGTGAGAATCGTCGGGATTCCCGAAGCTCCACCAGGAGACGAGCGAGAGGACTGCATCCAGGCTTCGGAAAAGATCCTTCGCGACAAATTCAACATCACAGCCAAAGTGGAACGCGCTCATCGTGACGGTCTTAAATCGAAGGACCGTCCACGTCACATCCTAGTGAAGCTGTTGTCCTACCGGGACAAAGTGGATGTGATGCGCAGCTGCAGAAATGTGTTGAACAACGAAAACTACTTCATCATCGATGATCTAACAGCAGTCGATCTCGCGGAAAAAAAGAGGTGGTCAAAGCAGGTCCAACAGCTCTACAGTTCGGGAACAAAACTCCGCTTCTACGCCGGGAAGTGGCGCCAGCTCGGTGGCGCCCCGTATGTATTTGAGTAAACGTTCTGTATTTTTTTCTGATTGATATCCGATAAATGTACTGAATATATTATTATTTGAAATTGATATTGATGCAAAGTTTGTATAAATTATTATGATACTGGATATTTGATATTACTTTAAATATTCTACTTATTGTGTTTATATTGCCCCGCTCTGATTATATTAATGTTTGACACATTATCCCACCTTTAAGAATAACATATAATTATTTTTATATTTTTGATTTTTCCCTTTTTATGGATTGACATTCTTTCTTTTTTCCTCTTACGGTATGAATATACTAAATTTATATTTATTTGAATTGATCTAGGTAAAGGGTTGTATTGAAATCTGAAATTTGGTGTTTTGATAAGTATAGATTATTTTCTTTTTTTCTTTTTTTCTGTTTTTGTTTCAAGCATAATGAATACTGCAGTCTCCCCCGATAGTTGAGAACGTTCCAATTCGATCATGATCGTTCGCTCATTGTTTATGATGTTGAGTGTAGCTTTTTTTCTCTCAACCTAATTTGATACATCATAATGATGTATCTCCGAATGATTTTTTCTAAGGTATTACATTGAATGATTGAGTGTTTTGTATTGTTTAGTTTTGGATAGGTTAAACAAATCTGATTGTAATCGTCCCCCATAAGTAAATCAGGTATTTGAATAATGTATCCTAATGGTAAGAATCGATAGGCACTGTTACACTTCGAATTAAAATCGATCAAGGAATATTATGTCGCAACTATGCTGTGAGATCGGAATATCTTTTCCGTTTTTGTTTTTTCTTACGGTCGAAGTTTGATTTTGTTCTTTTCTTGTCTTTTTGCAAAATGTTATTTCCTTTATATCTTATCTTATGGCCCAATTTACTCATCAATTTAAAGAGTTGCTCAGTAACCACGCTCTGATATATAAACGACCATGCTCGATATCTTTATTAATACCTTGACTTGCAATCGATTGTGGATTTTTTGTTTTTTAATCGTATGGCTCGATGTATTAATCAAGTTAAGGGTTACTCAGTAACCACGTTCTGATTTGCAACCGATCATGATTTAATGTTATTATCGAAACCTTAACGTGTCATTGATTGTAAAATATCTAGCTAATGTTTCTTTTTTTTAATGAGACGTGAATACCGTTATTTTGTTGTAAATTTTTTTTTCTTTTATTGTCTAGATATTGAAATTGGTTTATTAAAGTATAGAATAGTGTTATATTTTTTTAATTTTTTTGTATGAATTAACCGATTTATTAAGTCTGTACTGTTATTGAGATTTGTTTTATTTTTTTGTGTTTTTTTAAATATAGTTGTAATGTTAATAGATTGGAAATATGCAGTAACCCTGACATTACACATAAATCCTGTGTTTATTTTAATTTTTCTGTTTGTAATAGATTAGGACATTTTCATAATATGCCTCTTAGGCAATAAAAGATTAGGATATAGTTATGATTGATTTAGTAAGAAACATTATTATTATTATTTTTTCTTTTTTTAATATCCTTTTTTCTCTGTCCCATAATAATTTTGATTTTATGAGATTTAATTACAAACTTTTTTTTCAACATTTTTCTTCTTTTCGTTGCTTCCAGGAAAGATCTGTTATTAATAATTGTACGTAATAATGGTACATTAATTTTTTTTTTTTGTGTGTGTGTGTGTGATAGTTATTGATAGGTAATGAAAGTACCAATGAAATTAGTGAACGGTACAAATTCTAAGATTGTAGTTTGAACATAAGGTTATTTTACTCCTGTGCTCCTTTGGAGAGACCGATGTGACTCCTTAAATTGATAGATGTGTAAGTCCCCTTATGACGTTGATGTGTATGAGTACATTGTATGTGTGTGCGTCTGTATATGAACGTGTGTGTGTGTGTTTGAGTGTATGTTTGTGTATGTGTTTGTATGCATGTGTTTGTATGTACCATGTGTGTGTATGTATGTACACTCTTTCTTTTCATTCCCTCTTCTTTCAACAGGTCAGTAGATTTCTCATTACAGGACGTGCGGTGGTTTTGTTACGACCGTCAGGGTCTTCCAGCATTGAATCGATTTAATGGCTGATTCGATATTTGATTTTGACTTCAGTCGTTTGAATGAACAGGATTTTCATGATTTATTTGTATTTGATTCAAATAATCAGAATGCTACTGCTTCACTGTCATTTGACAACCTAATATCCAAAGATATTAATTTTCATACAAATGATATTTTTAATGATAAATTTCAAGATATTTCTTCGCCATATGTCACTGTTAATCAATTAAAGTCCAAAGATGTTAGCGAAAAGTTCTCCCTGATGCATATGAATATAAGAAGTTTAAATAAAAACTTTGAAAATTTGCGTATTTTTTTAGATAATTTTACAGACTCATTTTTTTCTGTAATTGGGCTTACAGAAACATGGCTCACTGATAATACTGCCTCTTTATTTAATCTCCCAGGATATCATTTGATAAATAACGACAGATATAATAGAAGTGGTGGGGGTGTTGCCTTCTATGTTAAATCCAATTATGATTTTTTCATTCGAAAAGATATCTGTCGAATGGAAAGTTTTGTTGAATCCTTATTTATAGAAATCAAAGTGCCTAATCGGAAAGATATTTTATTAGGCGTAATATACAGGCCCCCTGATGCTAATATAAAATTATTTTTTGATTATTTTAATGAATTATTACAAGAATATTCAGTTTTGAATAAGGAATGTTATTTAATGGGTGACTTTAATATTGATTTAAGTAAATGTAATGATTCTTATTATCCCGAGGAATTTCTCAATATTATGCTCTCTGCATATTTCTCACCCTTGATTTCAAAACCAACCCGTGTAACAGAACAATCTGCCACTTTAATAGATAATATTTTTTGTAATGTAAACCCTTTTCCTGATTCTGCTATTATACTTACGGATATATCTGATCATTATGCTATTTATATGTGTTCATCTTTACAGTTAAAGACGAAAATACCTCAGAATTATGAAAGAAGGCGTAAGTTTACACCTCAGAATATAGCCCAGTTTCAGGAATCTTTGATGGAAATTGACTGGTCTGACTTATATGTGGTGCAAGATACGAATGTAGCTTATGAAATTTTTATAAATAAGATTGTTATTTTGTTAGATACACATATTCCATTAGTTAAAAAGAAGTTGGGTAGTTATAAACGTGATCCAAGATTGCCATGGGTGTCAAAGTCATTATTACGTTCAATTAATCGTAAAAATAATTTGTATTATGTAAGTAAGGCTAAAAAAACACAGCAATCTCGTGATAAGTATACTGCATATAAAAATACTCTCACTATGGTATTGCGTAAAGAAAAAAGGAATTATTATATGAGAAAATTAGATTTGTTTAAAAATGATATGCGCAATACTTGGAAATTGATAAATGAAACATTGAATAAGCATAAGGAAAGAAATGTTATTTCTAAAATTAAGAATGATGGATTTGAAATAAAAGATTTACGTATGATAGCAGAAATATTTAATTCACATTTTTCAACTGTTGGCCAGAATCTTTGTGCAAATATTCCGTTGTCTACTAAAGAATTTTATGATTATCTGGATGTAGGTAATCAAAATTCAATCTTTTTTTCCCCTGTAACAGTATATGAGATTTTAGATATTGTTCATAATTTACCTTCTAAAAGAAGTTCTGGTTATGATGATATTGATAATATACTGTTAAAAAATATAATACCTTATATTGTTGATCCTTTGTTTCACATTTTTAATCTATCAATATCACAAGGGCAGGTACCAGATGTTATGAAAATATCAAAAATAGTTCCAATTTTTAAAAAGGGTAATAGGGAAGAATTGAATAATTACAGACCTATTTCTCTTTTGCCTAATATATCTAAAATATTAGAAAAGATAATATATTCTCGAGTTATAGATTTTTTTAATAGAAATGACATTTTGTCAAAATATCAATTTGGATTTCGCAAGAAACATAGCACAGCACATGCAATATTATCTTTCACTGAAAAAGTATCTCGAGCAATTGATAAGTTTCAACATACTGCAGGAATCTTCCTGGACCTCTCCAAGGCCTTCGACACGATTAACCACGACATTCTTCTTTATAAACTTAATCATTATGGTATACGTGGGAAGGCCTTGGAGTGGTTCAGAAGTTATTTGAAAGACAGAAAACAATTTGTTTGTATAAACAATGAAAAATCTTCTTTGCGCTCAGTTGATTGTGGAGTTCCACAAGGAAGTATACTAGGGCCGTTACTTTTTATTATCTACATCAATGATTTTCCCAAATCTTCAAATGTTCTTTCTTTTATATTATTTGCAGATGATTCTAATCTTTTCTTTTCTCATTCAAATCCTCATACATTAGTTGATGTCATGAATATAGAATTGAACAAGATAATGCAATGGCTAAGAGCAAATAGATTATCGCTTAATTTGCAGAAAACAAATGTGATGTTGTTTAGTAATACCCTTGATAAATTGCCACATGATATAATTTTTGAAAATGAAGTGATAAAACAGGTTTATTCTGTTAGATTTCTTGGTGTAACTGTAGATAGTAAGCTTTCTTGGAAACAGCATATAGATTGTATATGCCGCACTATTTCCAGTAACATAGGTGTAATTAATAAAGTAAAGTTTTGTTTTTCTGTTAAAAAGTTGCTAATGTTATATTCAACGTTAATTTTACCTCATTTAACGTATGGAATTATAGTATGGGGAAATACACATTCAACTTACTTGGATAAATTATTATTGTTACAAAAAAAAGCACTTCGAGTAATATGTAATACCTCCAAATATTCTCATACTGACGGATTATTTGTGGAGAATAAGGTTTTAAAAGTAAGGGATTTGTATTATTATTACCTTGGTCAATTTATGTACAGTTTGTATAATAAGTCACTTCCTTCAGTTTTTGAGAATATGTTTAATAAGAATAAAAATATTCATAAATACCCCACTCGTCAAACAGATGAATATCATTTGCCCCTTACCCGAACTCTATTTACAAAATCCACGTTTATCTACAGTGGCCCAAAATTTTGGAATTCCCTTGAGAAAAATATAAAAGATTCCATTAGTTTGAAATCATTCTCTAGTAATTTAAAGAAATATTTGATTAGCTCATATGTACCCCATGATTAGTTTGACTGTTTGGAATTGTTGTTCTTTTTCTTCACCCTGTATCGAGAATGTTGACCTGCCCTTCGCTCTCTCTACTCCCCCTCTCCCCCTCCCGCCCTCTCTTTCCCTACTCTCTTCTGTGTGTGCACAATGTATGTGGATGCATACATGTGTGTGTACGTGCGTGTGTGTGCATATGTGTATGTGGGTACGTCTGTGTGCTTGTGTGTATGTGTATGTGTGTGTGTGTGTGTATGTGTATGTGTATGTGTATGTCTATGTCTATGTCTATGTCTATGTGTATGTGTATACATGTGAAAGCGTATACACTGTACTTCATGTAACCATCCGATTTGATTGAATGAAAACTGTATACTTTCAATGATTAGCTTGTACGGTACATGTATCGTTGTATTGTGTTATAAAGTCATATATAATTAATGTATTGTAGTAATGTAACGTAAGTGAGGGGACTGCAATCTACAAGTTCGCTTTTTAGCAGCCCCTCAATTTCCATTTCCATGAAGTTCTTTTAAGAACCAATATGTATTATTATGTTCCAATATATGTAATCATGTCAAAGTGTATTACCTGTGTTTGATTGGAAATGAAAATAAAAAAAAACATGCATGTGAACATGCATGTGTGAAATGAAATGAATCAGATACCATAGACATGTCAAAAATAATTTTCATATATTTTAGTGAAAGAATGTAGCAATGCACCAGATAATTACCTTCACTTCCTTTCCTTTATTCATAAGAATCTCTTTCTCAGATAATAGCTGTTTCTGAGTCAAATATTGAACACGCTCGAAATTAAATGTCAATGTAGGTTACATGTATGATTATACTATAAACATAGTAAACAATCAAAATAGTGGCACTTTGAATAAAAGAATACGACATAGCGAAATCTTTAGGCATATGGTTAATGAGAGAGTAACTCTGTCCCTCACATGAAATTTCCTGCGTTGATCTCATCCAGCATTCATTAGATAATGGCTTTTCGCAAAATGGGAGCTAGGCCTATACCACTCCTTAAAGTTTATCGCAGGACGATTGCAAGTCATCTCTCCAGCGTGATTGTTCACGAGGTAGACGCCGTTATACTTGCATAACAATTATGACTAATTATGACTAATTATGATTTATAGGCACAGCTTTATGAAGTGGTGCGCTATCAAAGTAACAATCAAACGAGTTTCCTTTGTGTTAAAGCACTAACGATGTGAACATACACACACACGCACAAAATCAAAATCTTTGTTTAGACACAAAAACACAAATGGAAGAGAATACAAAAATATCCTGCATAACCATTAGATTGAAAAAAAAAACAACAACAACAACTAGTACACAAGATATTCATATTTTCCATCCCCTTTTAACTTCGATCTATTCAAATATGACGGTGTATCCGATCAGATATGTAGCTGTTAAAAAGAGGGGAATCCAAGGAGT
This sequence comes from Diadema antillarum, assembly GCF_040938485.1. Lineage (NCBI taxonomy): Eukaryota > Metazoa > Echinodermata > Echinoidea > Diadematoida > Diadematidae > Diadema > Diadema antillarum. The sequence goes on from NW_027271607.1 coordinate 454,358, forward strand.
ACCGCAAGACACATCCCATCCTCAGGCAGCAGTCAGGTGCTGTTCTCTGGATTTTTCCGTTTGATTTGATTTGATTTGATTTGATTTGATTTGATTTTATTGTTCCACATTTCAAAACATCAAACATGATACGATCGATTGAACATAAGATTGAACATAGCGTCGTAATTACAAAGAATACAAGAGAAGACAATTTAACAAACATGAAATGTGGGGACCTACTAAAAAGCAAAGCTTGTAATGTATAGGTCCCTGTATATAATAATTATGAAAGTGTTGGTCTTCTTAAACAACCTAGTAAAGAAAACTATGAAAGGAAGGAAAGGGACGTAAAAGAAAAGAGAGCAAAAAGAGCAAAAGAAAGGAATAAAATATACGAAAGCATAGCGAAATACAAGACTCCTTGTCACCCGAGCAACACAGTTACGTAACTGTAAGAATGCGCAAAAATGCACATGATGAGCCATTACAGCTGTAAGCAATTTCACGTATGAACAGTACTTCGCTGCCTATCAGAACGGCATAGAGACCGAATGAAAATTGCAATTACGTTATAATTACGAGTGGTACCCATCAAACGTTTGCGTCATCTGCACATTGTTGTTCGATGTAGTGAAAACAATCCACAGGGAAAGACAAACAATTGTGTGGCAGTCGGAGACAATTGAGTAAAAGGGGAGATACAGAGGCCGAGGTGCTCTGCTGCAATCACCAACGTAGTCACAACACGTCGGAAATCACTGGAAACACATAGAGCAGCCGTGATTACGACGAAATACCCATTAAAACGGTACAGAATAAAACTCGCACAAAAGTGATTTGTCAACCGAATGAGAATACATGTGTTTTCATCTTTAATAAAAATCCACTGGCGTCATGAAGGTATTAGATCAGTGAGTCCAAATTAAACATGCGGGGCTTTCGTAGAAAGCGATTCCATAAGCACAGCGGATGCCGTATATTGCGTCCCCTCAGGATAACTGATGACATTAAAAGATTCAACCACATAGGAAGTGGAGGGGGATCGACGATGAACTTTCTTGATTGAAACATCGCGAAGACCAACAACTTTCACCTCATGGTCGTGAGCTGGCTCCTTCCTTCCCGTTCACTGTGCAAATTCCGTGTACAACTGAAGTGGGGTACGTATAGTGCGCATGCCCGAACACACGCGTCACGTGACACTAATATGATTCCTTTAAAAGGTTCTCTTACTGGCGCCAATCGTCCATTTTCAACTGAGAGGCGAATGTAACGCGGAGTTCCCGACGGAGGCACAGAGAGTCGGAAAGAAAGCTGGACAAAAGAATTGACAAAGGGAGGAACGAGCGAAAGTTACTAATAAATTGGCTGCCTACCCGGGCTTTCCGCGGCTTCCAAACATCTTAACTGCGAGCAGCACTGCTGGTGGCTCGATTCTTGGTTTTTTTTCTTACTTCCCCCGCCGGCAAAGTTGGGGTCCACGTCGGGTGAGTCCGTGTGGGAATTCACTTCCTACTCTTCATCTCAGTTTTATACTCTATTTGCGTTGTGAGTGAGATGAGCGCAGACAATGCACACTGCGTCCATCTCGCTCTTGTGTAAACCGGATTCCTCGGCTTGTTCCTACAGGACAATCGGAAGAATTATCTTTACTTTCTTTGAATCATTTTTGTTTGTACCTCCCAATTTGAAGGTGATCTCGATGTCAGTACACTACACTACGATTGTTTATGTTCGTATCTGTATATATCTGCGTGTTTGTGTGTGTGTGTGTGTGTGTGTGTGTGTGTGGATTAATAGTGATGGAGGAAATAATATTCCTCGGACAAGAGAAAGAATTATGTTCACTCACTTTATTTTTGCTTTTACTTTCCAAACTGAAGTTGATTTTGATTTGAGCACAATATATGCTCAGATTATACACATACGAACTTATGCTTGTATAATACGTGTGTGCTTGTTTGTGGGTTGATAGTAATGAGTTAATAATCCATCTACATACTTTGCTAAAAGAGTAATAGTTACAGGGAAATGACATTTCACTATACATGGTGCTTTATGCAGGACGAATGATAGATAATTGATTAGGTCATTTTGCGCGTAGGTTCCTTGATAAAGTTTCCCACTTCAGAGGATTTTCTTTTCCGCATTGATCAAATCACAACGATAGTAATTAATACACAATCTTTAAGTTCATACTGCAATTAATATTCATTTAATTCTTCAGTTAACAGGTAGTGCCATAATTGCGAAACACCTTCATTCCTATTCAATGCATAAAACGGTAAAAGTAAGCAATCACACACATAGAGGTCCCCACAGAAGACAACTTGAGTGTACATTAGTAATCATTCTACCTCAAGGCTATTTAGATCTCGTGTCGTAACCCCGGTGGAACGAGCACAGTGTGTCACAGTGTGTTCACAGTGTGTACGAATCGTTGACTATGTGAAAACACTCGAATTTTAACAGTTGTGAATATGATGTCACACTGTGGTGTGGTTTTCACAAAGAGTTCACACATTGATGTTCTGTTTCACACTGTGGATTGATGAATTATAATGTAACACTGTGTTCACTATGTGTTTACAGTGTGCTTCACACTGTGTTCTTTCCAACAGGGAAAGTTCACACAGTATTAACGGAAGCCCAATGATTCGGAGGTCGTCGAATGACTTTCAAAATGTAAAAGGGTGTCTTCCCTGAGGTGACAGTAGCAATGATTCTTGTTTTTGTGTGTGTGTGTGTGTGTGTTTTGGGGGGTGACAATGTCTGTGTTATTTTGAATATGCACAGTCCATAAAAAGATTGCTGTGTTATTACAATATTTTGTCCTTGCAAATTGTAGGCTAGCTGTGAATTGCAGGCATACAGGGCATGTTTTAAGTTAAATGGCTTTCAAAATTGTTTTCAGTGGCTGCATGCAACCTGCACCCAAACCTTCAGCCATCCTGACCACTCCCCCCCCCCCCCGAAAAGCCCAGTTTGTCAGTTGTTGTTTTGTTTTCTTCTTTGTCCAATAGAATAGAACGCAGGTAAAATGAATGTACTCCTTTAAAAGTGTCCATACTGCAGGATAGTGTGAAACGATGAACATGTTGCTGTGCCGTGTTTTCTTTTTTTTTTGTCTATGAGTTTGATGACGTCATCTAAGAAAGCAAACTGTCTGGCTCAGAGCAATCTCTCTCAAGACATTGCTGAATGTAATCAATTTTGCTCCGTATTAAGTTTGCCGAGGTTTCAATACCACCCCTTCCCCCAACATATTTATTCTATGTAGAGACACCCGAAGGAAAGCCTGTCACTTAATTGTCGTTGTTTCCGACTTTGTCTTTATGTGTGTGTGTGTGTTTTGTAGTTATGTTATGTTTTTGAGGTAAGTATCATTATTTCGATGTAGGCACATTTCGATTGACGAATTGTTATTCTTATATACTTTGATTCTGATATTAGTTTTCTATTTTTACAAATTGTTATCAAGGATAGTGACATTTAGCGATTCTTGCCTCCTCTTTACTGAGCCCCTAGTGTGCTTTGAGTGAAAATTGGAAGAGAAAACACCATAGCGTCCTAAACTTTGTTCAAAGTCCTAGGCATGGTGGAGAAAGGATTGAATACTGAGATGTTTACATTTCATTAACAATTATTATGATTTATATATATTAAAATCATACATATCAAATGTTGTGAGACTCAAAATTTTCATTTTTAATGCTAATGCAAAATGTCGACTCTGTTCTTCCAGCTTATTTCCTAATGTTAGCTGTCACCGGTAGTATTATACCTGTTCGCGACATCAGTGTGAGATCTGTTGTTTTCCTTCATCAAGGACAGTCTGTGGAGTGTTATTGTTAGTCGTGTCGTTTAATGAGCATGCAAGCATTAAGCCTTCTGCGATTACAATAATCATTATGGGGTTGAAAGCAAATGTGACATGCAAGAAGAAGGGGCATGAGACCCAGAGAAGACAGCAAAATGACGAAAAGGAAGGAGTACGAAAAGAATTGACAGATGTGGTAGCATGATAATGATGACGAACAATCGATATGGCAGCCATACCATAGCAGAAGTCATTACATCGTGGTGTCTGTATAAAGAAAAATATAAACGAAGACAAATAAGAAAAGGAAGAACCTCATCATTTTTTTCTAATACATTTTTTTTTCGTCGCAAACAAAATTATAGGCCCTGCTTCATAGAATATGAAGCTATAAGCGATGCTGAACTGTTTGTGCTGCAGGCAAAGGCCTTTTCACAGGGCAATAAACGTCCCATGACTGTGCTCACTCGTAAAACACGGATCTTACACCGGGCATAGTACCTTCTCTGCGTGCAAATTTGCACCCCTACCGCGAGATAATTAGTCCACTTCTGGAAAGATTCATCTCAATTTTGAGTATCAGAACTGACGGCCCTTAATATACGTCGGGATCCATTAATATCTTCTCAATTGGAATGGGGTGGGATGGAGTGATGGCTTTCCCTGAGATCGCCTTAGCTTCGTATAAAATGGCCTTTAACAGCCATCCTCGCTTATTTAAAAAATATCTGATCATTTATCTCAATTCGAAGACATGTTTTAATTGAGACTGACGAATAACTTCACTAATTTGCATTCACAACGGTTCGTGAGAATAGATTTATCTCATTTGCCTTCTTCCAACTTATACAGACGCCTACTGTTCTCCTTCCATTCCGTTTCCTCCAATTTATTTCAATAAAAGACAGGAAAACAGCATCTGCTTCTAGAACATTGTGCAGTAGTATCGGTCATAATACATTTTTTTTTATTGTGGAAGAATAATGCATTGCAAGAATCCATGCCTCTAAAACTCACTGTAGGACACACATTTCTTTCTTTTCTTTTAATGACGAATGACATTACCGAAGGCAAAAGAGGACAAGATATTCTGAGAGCAATAATTACTTCGTGATTGCATGTCTAATGTTGGTATCTGAATGATTACTCTACTGGCCCACTTAACACAGATTTTCCTCGCCTTCCTATGATGAATGTTAATGCAGAGCCAGGCGTTTTCAATTTTTTCGTGAGGTCATCATCAAAGAGAGAAAAATAAAGTCTTGTCATAGATACTGCGCATAAATACATAAAAAATAGTGTGTTTGAAGATTTCCTTAGATTTATCAAATATATATATCACTTATTTTTTCAGCAGATTACCTTTGTAAATGTATTATTTAGATATGGAAATAAGTGTTTTTGATTCTAAAGACTCCTTGTACGCATATATATACATATATATGAAGAGTTTTTTTCGCAAAAACCGATAAGTCCATTTTTTAGATTTTGAAGTACGGTCTCTGTCGTAAAGTACAAAATAATACCTTTTAAATTAAAAATTGGTCACTACACATAAAGGTACATTTTTGAAGTTATGGTCAAAAGAAGCAAAAATAAATATTATTATTCTCTTTATTTTTCTTGACCTTTAATCGCAAATATCTCCATTTGGCAAATATGGACTTATCGGTTTTTCCGAACAAGCTCTTCATATATATATATATATATATATATATATATATATATATGTATACAGAGGGCGATAGATACCTGATATATGAATATCTTCACAAACATTATGAATTTATTTACATCCTCATATATTATAATGTGAATACATTTTAACAATATCTCGTGCATCAAAAGCTCATAGATTGCATGAGTAACTGTGGCGGAATATTTTGTCAATCACTCACATGTCCATTTTCATCTAACTTTATGAGTGAATAAATGGATAAATGCAACAATTATTGCACGACAATTAAGAATCAAGCAGGTAGATACCAAATGTTTCTTGTTGACTAGATGTATGAAGAAATTTGTGGATATAACACTGATTAAAGGACGTAAATAGTCAACATTGACGTTAAAAAAACATGAAGCACAGAATTGAAGATCGTAAGCACAAGACAGTAAAACGGACAAATTTATCTTCTTCTTTTTTTTTAATCCGGATAGGTTTGTAACTTCGATTTTGGATAGGATTTCTGAACGCTTATCTGAAGCAGAACAAGGATAACATTTAAACAGAAATGTGCTGCCAAACTCACCCTATTTTTATGTATGTGTACTTCACTCTTCTTCTTCTTCTTCTTCCTCTTTTTCTCAATCGCCTGCGCACACGGCAGTGTGTAACAAAGTAAAACTAATTGATTCAATATTGAAAGAAACCAATTTCAGAGGGCATTGGAATCGGGTCTACTGCTGATCTCGTTTCATCGCACTTCCACCCAAATAGGTGGCATGTTTACCGCAATCGATCTGCTTAGTTCAGATAAATGCACAGGCGGGACATGAGGCGGGCTGCAGTATTATTGACATAATGCGGCTCCAGCTCCACGCAGGTGAAAGACTTTCTGGCGTAAAGTCCTTTACATTTGCACTTAAGATTCAGACAAAAATAAACCGTCGAGCAAACGTTCAAACGCAACAAGTTATATTGATGTCACCCAATTTACTTAAAATCAGCACAAGTCATCTTCTCAGTTTCCAAATATATATTCGAAGAGTTTGAAAGCAAAAAAATAAAAAAGATAAACGCACTTGTCTTTTCTTTTTATATCAAAGTAGCATAATCTACTGGAAATATATACAGTCTTTAAGTCACTAAATGACAAGATTTTTTTTTTCATAAAGATGATCATTGACATGAAATTTTTTTTTGCAAAACAGGTTATTTGAATGATTATATTCATTTCATTTATTCGTTTTCACATCAGCAAAGAATATAAGTATGTACATCACATTATGCCAAAAAAAAGCACATAATAGATATTGTACATAATTATATCGAAATATGATATAAACAAAATAAGGTCAGAAGCCTATATGCATGATATTCACTTTGAAAAATGTTGAAAATCTCAAAAAAAAAAGAACGACAAGTTTAAGTTCAAGACCTCTACTTTTGATCATCTTAAAGTAAGTCCATCATCAGATGGAACAAAGTAAAACCTTTCCATTGATATCTCATTCTTTTGTGTCCTTACAAATAATGTCATTTAATTTATGATTGAAAGATCTCATATTCTTTTTATTATAGTCTTTCTATTCTAGCAGCTTAAATTGCATATACATGTATCTCAAATGAGCAAATTTATTAACTTTTTTGGCTCAAATTCATTGTATGTTCTGATTATTTTCCTTGTTTTATTCTAAATATCCCAAGTTGATGAAAGTTAATATATCAGTCTTTCTTTTCAAACTCTTCAATTTCTTTCTCTTTTTTATTTCCCATCTCCTTTTGTAATCCTTTAAAAGACTGGACTGTGCAAAAGCTCTGTTTTTGTAATGTTTGAATGTCTTTGTGTGCTGCTTATTTCATCTAAAAGATCGTGATGATATAATGTGATATACCATATCAAAGAAGTCGTGGGGACAAAAACCAAGTGATTTTAAAATGTAAAGATCTTTTCAGAAACATGTATGTATATATAATTTTCTGCACTTTTTATATCTTTAGTTTGTTACGCATGAGAGCCTACCATAAATGTGCGAGTATACTTTTTTGCTCTCCACAATATAGGGGAAAAAGTAATAATAAGAAGAAACAAGCAAATAATTTCACTGCAAAGTAGACATTGATAGGTGCTGAAAACAAACAAAAAAATGCTTATGTCTTTTAACAATTCAGTAACACAAATTCGAATATCTTGAGTCCTCCTCCTTCACTTTGGAATCAATTACCTGAGAAACTGAGGAAGGCATCATCACTTGCTGTCTTCAAATCTTTATTGAAGACTTACCTTTTTTTCAGAAGCCTTTGATTAATTTGTTATCTATTTTTCGTGTGTCTAATCAGTGACAACGTCAGGAGCTCGGCCGTGATAAGGCAAAGGAACGTAACTCAAAATTTGGGCATTTTGAGTTATGAGCATATGGCTCCTAAATAAAATGTGCTCTTTTTAATGGTGAATGTCTCAATTCCCAAATGTTTACCATTTCAGAGATAAAAAGCGTATCTCACACACCTTTTTCACAACGTTGCCGTTTCCAGCTAGGCAAAACAACGTAAGCTGAGATACGTATAGAAATGACAAAGAAAGCATTTTCGCTGTTACGGCAAATGAACGTATCTTTACATACACTGTTTTTTCATGGTGGTTTCTCAAGAAAAAAGAAGGAAATTGCGACGCCAAAAGAACGTATGTCATCATACAGCGCTTTGCTGTATAAAATCAGGGCCATGCGCGCTACAGTCAGCACGGCAAAAGAACGTATGTCATCATACTGCGCTTTGCTGTATAAAATCAGGGCCATGCGCGCTACAGTCAGCACGGCAAAACAACGTATCAACATCGTGGCCATCACAACACACGCTACACTGCATATTAACTCTATGTGCAAGACATACGGCTACGTGCTGCAGATCCATTTCAGCCGCGGCAGTGAGTGTAGTGCCGCCGCTGATGCCGGGCCGCTTGCCACAACAGCCTGCAGCAGTGCTGTAGCAGAGTACTGGTTGACTGGCAGGCAAGCTTTGCTGCAGTGTGAACTATGAAGTCATGCCAGTTGTTCTGTTTTGCAGTCATGGAATGGATATTCTCCTGACCAGTTAATGCTACCACAAAGAGAAAATCAGCGGTAACACCGGTAAGTTTTATTTTGTTTTTGTCAGGTCTAAGTTTGATCCAGCCCGACCAGACGCCGTGCGAAGTACGGCGATTGGGCTGTACATAGTGGACGACAGTACGCTATGCTAGTAGTAGGGTCCAGTACTTTCAATTATAGTTTTCACTTAGATTTAAGAAAACAATGAGTAAAAAACAAATAAACAAAAAACACAGCAAGCTACGAAAATAAAGAGCAAACATAGATCTATGAGTATGACAGCCTTTCCTGTCGGTGGGCTTGGCAAAACGTGGCTCATTGGTGTGGTTGTGGTTCTACTATTAAAGGCCTATGTAAATGTAGGATACTTGTACTACTACTAGTGGTCTAGTAGATCAAGTAGTGACTGTCAAAAGAAATTTACCTATGCGCAAAGGAAGTGGACCCCAATATACTGTTATGATCATCGACATTCGACTTGAGGTCTTCTACCTCAAATTCAGTTTTGTAAAGTAACAGCTTTATAGTAAACAGTAGACTCGACTTCAAGCAAATGACAATAAAGCTTGATACTGATGAATTCCATTTAGTCTTTAGTGGCTACATGAACTGATGGCACACAATATGTTCTAATAATGACATTAACAGCATTACTTTGGCAAGAAAAGTAGGGATAAAATGGAATGTTTGGTCTACATCTTTGGCGAAACATAAGTAGTCTTAGATCTTGTTTGTTATTTCTTGAAAGGATGAAGAATGTGATTGTGGTGTTTTCATACATACAGGAATTTACTCACTTAAAATTAACCTAAAAAATAAGGTAATATTTAATGGTACTCTTTACCTGCTATAACTATGGAGGCCTGATTTATTTTCTTTTTAATTCTTTGTGCAATTTTAGTCAGCTGTACATATTCTTTAAAACATTTTTTTTTCATTTCGATACGATATAATGCATTGTTGCCATGGTAGATCCTATACATGCTAATACGTTCCACCCCTCCCCATAAAAATGTTGAGGGCAAAAGCTTATGGAATTCGAATATTTATCATCAAGTTAGATGGTTTTAAATACTATGTAAAGTTCAAATATTCAGACCCAATCGTCTACTTTAGGTGATATTAACATTCGTGTTGAACTTTTTGCTTGTCTCTCTTTTCAGTGTCCACACCAACCGCCAGCCTAGACCAGCACAGAAAAGGAATGCAGTGTATCAAGTACAATGAAAGGTACACGTTGAATAATCACCTATTAGTTCATACAAAAAAGTATTAGGAGAAGGGGGCAGAAATTAATCCCACCTTTGTCATTATCACTAGCGACACAAGCCGGCATTTGGAAAAAAATATAAAAAAAAAAAGAAAAGAAGGCAGAATCCATGATGATGACTTTCTGATAATTTGAGAATACCACATTTCACAGTTCATTCCTTAGCGATAAAAAATTATAATATTAAATGAAAACTGATGAAATGGTAACCATATTCTGTCTCAAAACAAACACACAGCCGTGTGCATCCTCAAGGGGTATTTGTATGATGTTGAATAATAGATACTGTGAGTGTATTTCATTATTTGAAGAGTTTGTTTGCAAAATACGATAAGTCCATATTTGCTAAATGGAGATATTTGCGATTAAGGGTCAAGAAAAATAAAGAGAATAATACGAAATTGTTTGCTTCTTTTGACCACAACTTCAAAAATGTTCGATTTTATGGACTGACCAGTATATAATTTAAAAGATATCATATTGTACTTTATGAGAGAGACTGTACTTCAAAATCTTCAAAAACGGACTTATCGGTTTTGCGAACAAACTCTTCATAAATACTCATTCTCATATTCTTTGCTTTTTTTAGGAGGGGGGGGGGGGTCTGTGAGAGAGGATTTGTTACAAACAACCATGTCTAATGAAGAATCTAATCACATAACTAAAGCAGAATTGAAATTCACTAGCTTTCTTTTATGGAAAATACAGAGTGCCTCATTTTATTTTGTGTTAATTATTCTCTTGCGTTTCTTTTTTTTATTTTCCTGCAGTGGTCTACCGAGCAGTTCGAAAGCAGAGAAAGGAGCAACTATACAAATTTCAGAACAGCTCTGCACGCCCGTCAGAATCTCATGAAAGATGGAGTGGATTGTGCACTAGATCAGTCAACTTTAAAAGAAAAATAATAACACTCGGATTGTTTATATAGGATCAAGTAAATCTTTCACAGTTAAATTAAGAACTCGCAAAACTCAACTGTGAAATGTTAATGACTATTCTTACGTTATTAAGGCACAAGAAAGATTTCTTTTTTTATATTGATATGAAACTAAAGATTCTATTTCAAAAAAAAATATGATGAGGGCTTATTGCCCTTTGAAATGATGATTATGAACTTTAGGTAAAATTATCACTTGTTCATAGTAAATATTGTTGTAAATGCTTGCCCGCAAAATCAATATCATGTTGATTGAAACTTGTCAACATATTTCAGAAAACCAGGGAAATAGTAACCTTTATTTCCTGCATAATTTTGATTTATTTTGAGCCTAATCTCTCCGGGAGCTCTCAGACAACGCAGATGTATTGCAGCACAGCAAATCGCTGTTGTGATAAGACGTTTATTGAAATGTGTTTAAAGTGAATACTGTTGCAAATTCTCCCTTCGTTTCAGCTGCCTGATAATTGTTCTTTACCCAAGTATTTACTTCTTACTACACTTGATCTTCAACAACAGTAAGGATTAAAAATACATTGTGTGCTATTCATAATTTGTAATTTGTAGATGTTCTGATCTTCCAAGGTAAAAATTGATGCAAAGGTCTGATATGGTAATATATAACTAAGTATAACTAATCTCCAGAAAAAAAAAATGTTCTGTTCTATTGAAATTGAAAATTTTGCTCCCATGGTTCTGTTCAACTGTGGTACGTAATAATAAAGGCTACTTTACTCGGGAAGTAAATTACTTTTTTTTCTATTTCTGTTACCATCATGATAATGTTTATAGTTGCTGCTGATTTGCTTTCAATGTGATAAAAGCATAATGGCATATTAAACTCTATCTTAGATTGTAAGAAGAAAGCGTAGATACCTATTTCATATTGTTAAGACTTGCAAATAATCGAATGATTTCTGTAATGCTGTTGTCTTTGAGAAACAGATGTACACACATGTTTTCCCCTATAAACCTTTAAGAAAATGTAAATCAGTCTCTGCATCTACGTTTGTCATGTCTATCTCAAAGTTATTCAACTGAGAGAATGTTTGCACCTCTGACAAGTCTGAGATGTGTGTGTGTGTGTGTGTGTGTGTGTGTGTTGTACTTGCTTGGTTGTGTGTGTGCGTGTGTGTGTGTGTGTGTGTGTGTGTGTGGTCAAGTTACACCTAAAAACATTAAAACCTGGATTCATACTTACCTGATAAATCATTGTTATTATTGTTGTTGTTCAAAGAATTGAGGCATTTTAACCTTCCGGATACAATTCATGCAATCAACCAAACATCAACAACTTATAACGATAAACAAAGTACTTAATATTATTCTGTCTGTTCAAATCCTTTCATCTCAATGGAAATCGTTAAATAAATCGAAGAAAAGGTAGAAATTAAAACAGGAGTCTCAATATTAACACATGCGTGTATGTGTCTTTGAAACGAAGTGTATGTGCAGATGTCTATACAGTTCTTTTTTATACCCATTTTATTTTAGTTTTTTTTTGCCAGTTCCCATACAGTCATAATAGTTACCACTCATGCATTTTCATACTAAAAAATATACATATTTCAAGTTCATCTTAATTGTAGCACATGGCATAAGAAGTGTAATGAAATCCATTTTCAGACTTTACCCAAACTCGTACTTTAGTTGTCAATATTAATCCAAATCAATGCTTTTGTTAAAACAACATGAATGATAAACCACATATAATTATGCTCCCAATGAAAAAAATCTTACATCAAGAGATAAAAAACATACACTTAAAGATAATGAAAAAGAATGGACATCTCAAACTATAAACTGTGTATGCAAATGAAGTAAAACAAAAATATACGGTAATTGGTAGATAACAACTAATTACATTTTAGTACATACTCGGTAAGTTTTCAGAAAAAAAAACCGAAAATGTTCAATTGCATCGATCATTTTGCAAGCTAACGTGTTTTACTATTCCTTATGTATATTTAAAAAGACATAACGGGACTTTTATCATCCAGTTAACAAAATTGTCAAAGTAAATAAATCATAGAGATTGTTGCCATAGAGTTGGGATACGTCATTCTGCCTAATTACATTGATGAAAGGGTTGAGGCGCAGATATTTGTAAGTCAAGATACGTTGTTTTGGCATACTGAAGTAGCTTCGCGGGAGAATGCTTACGCGCCGTAAGTCAGGATACGTTCTTTTGCCTAATTGATATGTTGCCGCGTGAGGATTCTCGCACAACGTAAGTAAGGATACGCTCTTTTGGCAAACTAGAATTACTCATCAGCACAGTGCTGTGATTCGGTAAAATGCTGTATCTATTCTAAACATGGCAATTACTCTAAAACGGGAAGTCCTATTTTACTGAAATTTTCCCGAGATATTCTTTATTAATGCCTAAGAAACTTCGCTGCTTCAAAAGTGTTTTGCTCCTATGACGGAAAAATGGGAACCAATTGAATTTTCAAAGTCGTTTTTCTCAGAACATGATATTCTGAGTTACGTTGTTTTGCCTTATTACGGCCGAGCTCTGTTACATCACAGCGCAGTAGATATTTACATAGTAGCTTCGCTATACAAATCTGTCTGTATTGATAATAATAATAGTAATAATTCAAAATTTAGGGTCTAAGAGCGTGTTGTAAAACCTCGAATCTTTGGTATGTTTGTCTATTTTGTTAGGTGATAGCTGAAAGCTAACGGATCACCCTCTGTTTCTGATAGAACTCTCTATTTCTTTGTATCTCTGTTTACTTCTGTACAAATCCTGTGTATCGATTATCTCTAATTAACCCCTATTTAAAGCTCTTGAAATTCACAGCAGTTGTATGTGTCATGAGTCCAGGATGAAATAACTTTTTTGTGTGTATGTGATCGCTCAACTGCGAAATCATTATGACGTCAGTAGAAAAGAAAGAAACACTTGTACATGTATTTTTAAGTGTAGTCAGCAATGAAGTTTGGCGCGTACATTATTTCATGTAATGGTCTATTTGTATACAAAGCATACGCGCGAGTCAAATTTTCAAAATGCTCCAATCGAACTAGAAATCAATTTGCATACGTTTCAGACGATTCTGATAATTTCAGCATTTTACTGATCTTGAAGGCTGGTAAAATAAGAGCTTATGTTATCAAAATCCTGCATGAAAAAAAAAAACTATGAAATTTCGTAATGACATCATCAGATTTCAGACTCATTCGAGCGTATCTAACTAATATCCTTGACCGATAATTAACCAGATTTTAGTATGTTGTAAGCTACATGTATTTAATTGTCTACCGGGTTTATGTTATGGTTTCTTGATTTGATGACGTCATAATCGTGAAAATATACAATGAAGATACCTTTGTAAACTTTGACCATTTTCCGTATTATCTCTTAGGCAGTCCATTTTCTTTCGAGTTGATGCCAATTGACATGACTGTGTTTATTCGGCAAGAGCTCTCTTTTCCCTGGACGTATTTCTTCCAGATTTCAATTTGCTATAGCTCAAACTTTGTGGTTACTATAGACACTGTCCCCGTAATGTGGATTAAGTGCCAATACTCGCCTCCCGAGCCATCACCACCTAGAGTTTTCAGGGGAAGTTGCCTCCCCTCAGACTGGGTCAGGCAGGAATGAGTGCTTTCCCCTAAAACGTATAAAGGGATATCCTTCATCTCGATTCTATCTTCACCGAAGATCAATGGTCGTCTTTACTGCTTGCCCCATGGTTATGCTTCTGTGTGGACCGCACCCACCATTCTTGCGTATAGTGGTTTTGCTTTTCCGTTGGTCCATTCGCCCTGTAAAACGTGCACGTTGGCACACATGATCGACCTGATTCTTACGGATATCCATCGACAAATCTCGTATCGTAAGTAAAATGTAGCCGATGCGTTGCTATCTATACTCTTCATACGAGTAATTCCATAAAGCCTTGCGAGCACAGATCTCTGTGTAGCAGAGATCAGTGCAGAACGCAACGCGAGTTCCCTTATACCAGCCTCGTTCGAGTTTTTGTTTGTTTGTTTGTTTGTTTGTTTGTTTGTTTGTTTATGGGGGTGTCTTTTTTCGTATTCTCTCAGGGTCTCTAACATTGATCACTCCACAGGCTATCGATGATCGACATAGAAAGCGCACTGTGGTAATCTCGTCATTATCAACGTCGTTCGTAATCCACATTATACTGTTTGCAATTATCATTTTTCTTTCTTCTCAATAAAATATCTACTGATCTCTACAAAGTCTGCTCTGAATGTCCTTTCTAAATAGGTTTTCAAATATTTTTATGCACTTCCTGAAAAGGAGTGTTCTGAAGGGAGGCAGTTTACTCCGGGGGGGGGGGGGGGGGGGGGTCCATCAAGGGCAAAGGCGTACTTTCAGCTTGAGGGAGGCGCTTTAAACTGCTACTCCGGCAGATTTACACTGCTACTCCGGCAGATTTCTTTCGTTATATCAAAATTTAGTTATAGCCGGGGTGTGAGGTAGAATTTCGTTATAACCGTATAATCATAGTCGTCATCGCGGGAGGACAATGTATTCACTGCCGGCGGAACGTTTCAAAAGTGGGGGGGGGGCACTTTCAGGTTTATATGAGCTAACAAGAGAAAAAAAAAGGCCTTCAGCGCAACTTCGGGTGCCACTTCCGGATTTCTTCAGCTGACAAGCAAAAAAAAAAAAAAAAAATAATAATAATAATAAATTCTGCGTGACGTTCAATCTAGCGCCCTCTATCATTCTTCAAGGCGGTGACAGACCCACGATGAAACCACGATGGAATCACAGCGAAGTGTGAAAGCCGTTATGATTTTGCAGCGCCTTTGTCACGCCGAAGCAGTAAAGCGTGTAATTGTATCCCGCTCACGAAATCTGGTTTGCCGAAATAGTGCTCGAGCTTGTATTATGTGAACTCAGCCTTCTCCCCCCCCCCCTCTCTCTCTCTCTCTCTATCTATCTATCTCTCTATACCTCTATCCTTTCTGTCTGTCTCTCTTTCTCTTTAACATAAGTTAAGCAGGCTCAATTCTTGCATGGATGGTTATTCTTTGTTTCAATTTCAGTTTCAGTAAGTTTTATTTTTCCACTTGTACATAACAGAAAATAAGTATAACAATATCAAACATATTTTTTCACAAATCATGAACATTATAAACAAGATTTGACATTACAAGTATCTTTGCGTGAAATAATACATGAATTGTATTGTACAAATCTTTAAGTGTATACAGGTGGGGGAGACCGTTATCAATAAGCAAAATGCTTGACTTGGACAACGGCCTCTAAACAGTATTCATTCTGAACATTTTAATTCTAGCGATGGAAAAGAGAAAAAACTATTACGGAATGAATTGCTGCTGTGTTGTTATATTATGCTTTAATATTGCACAAACCCAAACTCCTTTACAACTAAAGTTCATTCAAGTTGACGGTAAGAAAAAGAGGTCTGTAAAGACATGTTCAGATGCTACGCTCATCTGTTGAGCCAGGCTGACACTTGCACGACTTTTGGCCACGATTTTGTCGTGGCAAGTCGTGACCAAAATTTTGAACATTTCAAAATTCTCGTCCCGACATGGCACGCAGTCACGACGGGTTTTACGCACACTTCACGCCAGTTTACGACTAGTTTGCGCACTGGCACGACTCGAGTCGTGCCAATGCGTGTCACAAAATCGTGCAAGTGTCAGCCTGGCTTTACCAACGCAATTACAACCCGAACTTATCTGCGTTGATTTTGTGCGACCTATACTGACACACTACGACACCACCTCCCACCCCGTGTACTGTATCCTGCCTTATCTTTGACAGGTATAGGCCGTTGGTGGTGTGTTTCGTGAGGTGTGATAGTGCACCTCGACTGTACCTTCAAAACCTATAGTCACACATAATTTGATGATCTTTCGAGCGCCAATGTTCAGCGCAAACACTCTGAACGTATCTTTAGCCGTCTAGTTGTCTTCCATTTTGCTTAGATTGTAAAGGTACTCGTACACGATTGAAAATTAACTGGAGGATGAAATACCAATCTAGATGCAAAAAAAAAAACAAACCACCAAACAAACAAACAAACAAACGAGGAAGACATGTCAAAGGAGGCATTCCTCCATTTGCTATCATTCCAATTTTGCACACTGGAAGTTTTCACACGTCGAGCCATTTTATACCATTACTGCGCTGTCCAAATGTTGACAAATCAAAACGTAAAAAAAAAACAAAAAAACGTCAACACTGTATAATGATTCGCCAGGGTATGCAATTCCATCTTCTATTAAATCGAACGTTTCCTGACTTTATTGGTCGATCGAAATGGCTTACGAATGAGACTCGCGCATTAACTCCGTCATTCGAGTTTATGTTATCAACGAAGCTTCTTTTAAGTGTCTGTCAGGAGATTGCAGTAATTAAAACAAGAGTAATGGTGTAATAAACACAAATCCACGCGTAAATTGTACATGAAATACTGACGTCACGGAATGACACACAGAATTTTGTAACCCTACTCTGGCAGAGCCTTACCCAATTCTGCCTCGTTTAGGAATGAGAAGTTAATGAGCCAGCAAGATGTCTAGCATGTCGCTTAAAACCAACCTATTAGGACAATTTACAAACATGCTGAAGAGTATGTGTGCCATTTTGAACCGAAAAGGAAACAAATGTGATTTAAAACCTATATCAAAGTCAACTGCATGAAATGCATTATACTGCAGTATTGTTTGGATTTACGCACTTTTGAAAAGTTAACAATAGACAAGTGAGTTTACTGTACGCAGTGATAAAGCTGTAAGCCTCTTTTTTTCTCTCTGGTGTATCTTCAATGGAGTATAAAAAAGGAAACTTTTGTAATGAATAAATTATGTCACGTGTAAGCTTTAAAGTCATTATTTACCATTTGCAGATGAAAAAAGTCCTGCGTTCTGCCTTCAAAATAATTCTGAAATGTGAGTTAGGGATAGAAACAACCAATTAATAAATTTTAATCAGTGCAATTAATGTTAAGCATGGTTAATAATACAAAATGTGAACAACAAAACAATTTTAGACTAAACCGTCTACAGTAAGGGTTTTGTGAGAAAAATAGTGACATCTCCTTATATATCAGGTTTTATTGCAAAATTTGTACACGATGACTTTTATGATACAACTGACCTACACGTATCAAATGTGGTATCCTGGGCATTTTTTAAGTATTGCCCCCAATGGTAAACAGTACCTTTAAGAGCAAACTTAGGAAGGGTATTCGAAGGAAGGTTGCAATTCTGACCTACGTGTTTTCACCCTGTATCAACTTGTGAGACGGCAACTCATTAGAAACAAACAAACTAGCACTATATCAATAACAACGAAAAACTATGCTGCAGCTGTTAATGTATTCATATGTTCCTAGTTGTAGTTGTTTTTCTTTCTCTGACAGAAAAAAGGGGGAATTTGCGACATATCGACGTATAAGATATTAAGGGACCTGTATCACACTGAGTGAAGTTTTCTTCACCTTCTTACAGTCAGGAGCCATTTCAAAGACTCGTTTCTACCAAGGCTGTGCAGAGCAAAGATCAGAGATAAGAACCGATGTCGGCAGGGCGATTTGCCCGCGTAAAGTGTTAGCGCAGGACATCACCCGTAACATTAAAATCTCGTTAAGAAGCCTTCAGCGTGGTCATCTTTTGCGCTCGGCTAGAAGAAGATGGACGTGTTCCTTCTTCAGATACGCATGATTGAAGACAACCGAGATCGTTACTTTCGGATGGCTGCGAACTCGGGTAATTAACGACACTCAAAAAGGTTTTTGTTTGTTTGTTTTTTTCGTCATCAGTAAAGTGTTCAATGTTCCTTAAACCGTTTCTCGAGTTCCGCCAGGAAGCAAACATGGCCACGTTAAAAAACAAATCAAAACAGAACAAAAACATCCAGGAACAACAACAACAACAACAACAACAACAACAACAACAACAACAACATCAACAACCAAAACAAAGTGCATGTGCTGTGACTGCCGAACGGCCTGGCGACCATCAGTTTTTATCAGACATTAATGAAGTCAACGTTCAGTGGCTATCAATCTCTTGAAACTCTTCATTTGTCGGCAGATTATGGATGTTAACATCGAAATGACTGGAAAGAAAAATACAAATTACGTAAACCCCGGCGGCACAACAGGGGGGTAATACAATTGCAAGGTGCGTTTTGCCGGAGGTATAAGCGCATATAGTAAGAAACTAGTTATTTCCCCCTGATCCCATTGCTACAGTTCATAGATGCGCTTTTATATTTTCCCGCTTTTGATCTAGCATCAGAAGAGTCAGAGGGTGGAATTACAACGATGTATTTTCACCATGTTTGGCTTGTTTGGCGTTGAGCAGCTGCAAGTAATACATCCAGGCTTTGTCTATTTTTGATGTATCGCGCGTAATGTCGTGCTGTACGAACAGTGATCGATCATGGTTGGATGCCTTCTTCAAGTTTGCCAAACTTTCTGCTATAGAGAAACTTCCGCATTGTATTCCAAGGCCTTTAAAAGCAAGATATTATTCGTTGACTTACATTCCGCAATTTATTAACGGACAAATCCTCATTCACTTATTTCCGAAATTGAGTGCGTATAGCAGACCCGCATACCGTTACCTGCAGACTAGAAGTTGGTGATCAGTCAGGTCAGGTAAAAATAGATTATGGAGTGAGTACCCTGTATCTGGTCGCGAAGTTCGTAAGGCTACAGATGTCATTTCATGCAAATAGGCTTACCAACCTGCAGTTGAATTCCGAAAGACTTGCGTACTCTACTTACAATCGGTGCATGGATTCTGTTCAAACATGCTTGAGCTTCGAATGGTGGTTCAAAGGTAATAAGAAAGAGCCTGTGCTATGTGCTTTATACAGAGGTAGATATTCCATGCATTTTCTGGACCCAAAATAACTTCTCCTTGGGGACAGCAAATAGCTTCTTTAGCAGCTGGATCAAGACAGGCGTTGCCCCGTAGTATCTGATACAAGTTTCGGATTGTGTCACCCACTCTGTTTATGAATTGATACTTTGACTGAGAAAAAAAAGAAGAGGAAAGAATTATTGTCTAACCATTTTTATCTATGGAAAAAGAAAAGTTGTGGCACAAAACCTGTCGGATGAAATTAAATATTTCACTTTATCCACCAAGATTTGCATTTAGAGTGCTCGGCCGGTCTGTCAGGAATCCCGTAGTGCATGTTTCTTCACGGCATGAATTTTCTTCTATTTAACCATGGAGTTCATATTTTAGAGATTTTTGAAAAGTGAAAGCTCTCAAACTTATTTGAAAGTCTGCACCCGTTCATTTCGAGCTTTAAATAGAATCTAGCATATCTGCACATTATATCCTGTAACATTAGCCAGGTCATCACATCACTGTATAGTAGTATTTGAGAATTGCAGGGAACTACATAATAGGGTTAAATGGG
This sequence comes from Diadema antillarum, assembly GCF_040938485.1. Classification (NCBI taxonomy): domain Eukaryota; kingdom Metazoa; phylum Echinodermata; class Echinoidea; order Diadematoida; family Diadematidae; genus Diadema; species Diadema antillarum. Next base: position 474,522 of record NW_027271607.1, read on the forward strand.
AACAGGAAGATTCAACGTGAAGAATATACGTTGTCTTCATCGAAAGAGTTCTTCTATATTTTGTCCTTTTCTTCTGTTCTTCTGCAGACTATTCCACCAGATGAATTGGTGGGAAAGAGCATGAATAACTATTTTCAGAACATATCCACAGGTTAGTTTAATGAGGAAATACCGGCAGAATATTACGACAAAAAAAAAAAGGCTTTAAAAAAATCTGTATTCTTATTAACCAAGTTAGGCATGCTGAAAACTTGTTAAGGTGTAGTTACATCCCATGCTGAAATTTACATTGAAGAAGAGAAAAAATGAAATGTCATATTCAAACAAAACGGTAAAGGGTTCACTAAAGTCGAACCGTAATTTAACTATTATTCTTTATAGTCAATACAAGTCAACACACATTTTGTATTGTATAGCTCTTTTTGTCATACCAAATACCAAATCTTATTCCCACAGTTCTAGTTCCAGAATGTATTAGAATTCTTGCCATTCAAAATGAGTTAATCACAGTAAACGCCTTCTAGGCATAATGCGGTTGATTAGACTGTTATGCCAGGATATGTTAATAAACATGGCTATCTGGATTTACCCGAGTGTGCAATTTGTTTGACAGATTTGTTCCTAAGAAATGCCTTCCGACATAACATTCCTGTGTATGTAACATGCGGGGAAATACGTGTTGATGGTATTCCCTATGTTGCACACAAGAGGAGACAAGGATTAACTCTATAGTCTAACGCTCTCCTCAAAATATAACACCACAACGCTGATATAAATGAAATAAGAGAGAAAGAGATATAGATAGATAAATAGGTAGATAGATAGATAGATAGATAGATATATAGATAGATATATAGACAGATAGATAGATAGATAGATGACAGGAATGATACATTGCAAATAAACTAGCACTCTCGATTTCTCGAATTTCTCGTTATTTTGTTTTGGAGCACTTGTCCAAGATCCCTCGTCAAATGTATATATATATATATATATTGTTTTCATTTGAAACTGATTTCAAAACAAATGTCAATGTTTATTAACGACTATGAAAATGAAGTAGTATTTCTATTTATATTGATATATATATGACGTATGTTAACATGAATCTTTCCATTCACTGCGTATCCTAGAAAATAAATTATATTTTGGCATTAGTACAACAATATTAGATGTATTACGACAAACACTGTTGTATGTGCACATTTTTCGCAAATATTGATCACTGTATTTCCTTTTCATCACCAACGTGGAAGAATTACATATCCGTAGTCACGAATGTTTTTTTTTTTTTTAATTTCACACTGTTGCTTTCTTCTTCCTTAAACAAAAGGATCTGTAATGACATCACTGCTTCATTTTTGTCATGTATATAGGTGTAGCAAGTAGGTTCATGTGTCGCTGTTTTTTCGACTGTAAACACGATAAGCACTTATGCGATTCTTGCATTTTCCTCTCTTCTCTATATATCTAATATTCACAGACGAGGAAAAAAAGTTGAAACACCCCTAGAGTTTTAAAGATGTGGATTATGATCGACAATAAACACATTACTTCATGCCCCAAGCCTTCCCGAGAGAATCGCACCGTTTACATTATTATTAGTTAACTTAACAAGAGAGCCGTGGTAGGAGAGTGGGTTCAGGAGACGAAAATAGTTTTGTGATGTACTCTTCTTCACAAATGTCATTTCAGGTCTTCATTGCTATTTCACCTGCTAATAATTTATTTTCGCCTTATTGGCTGTTAAATCTGCAATATCGAATCTATCGGAGATATAAACGTCAACGTCAACATATCCCGTCTCTCTCTCTCTCTCTCTCTCTCTCTCTCTCTCTCTCTCTCTCTCTTTGGTAGGGGGATTAAGAGTAATTCATAGTCTTGCCTCCATGCTCATGTTTCGGCTTGTACAATTTGACGGTGTGTTTTCAGGAGAGCATGATTGTTAGTATCTTTTTGCACTGTTCCTATTTGTTGTTTGAGATTGAAAGTGGCCTGTTATTACGCGAAACGTGCGTCGAATCAAATCGAATTAAATTTGTTTATACAGGGTACATATACGTATTGCCGCTCGCACACACTAGATTGATTATGATTCTTTGCATATTCTTCTAATATTTTGTTCCAGTATACTTGCGTTTTCTCAATTGTTTTATTGTGAATATTATTTGGAATGAATATGCTTGTCTGCAGCAGGAATCCATACACCAAAATCCCCCCCCCCCCCCAAAAAAAAATGTTTTCAGTCTACTGCATTTGAGACGAATAATGGTGATTATGGTAACAAATGAAAGCAACAAAAGAATCATCTTGATAATACTATCAAACGTAATCACCATCCACATGTAGCCAGTGTGGTAATAGCGTTTTATATTACGATGCAACTCATTTTTTTTTTTTTTGTCAGACATTTGATCCGTTATCGGAAAGCAAGCTCTCTGTCTGTCTGTTTGTCTGTCTGTTTGTCTGTCTGTCTGTCTGTTTGTCTCTCTATCTATTTATCTATTGATCTATCCATCTATCGCTCTATCTCTCATCTTTCTATTATAATTGTCTATCCCAGAAAGATACCCTTTGAGTGGAATAGTGCCTCCACCCATTTGATTTCGTGTATTCTAGTCACATCATGCACGCCATGCAGAAAAATTGGTAGTAGTGTATGCACGCTCCCGCACAACGTTATAGATGCTTTTGGCCTTCCGATAAGACTATAAAACCAGTCACGTAGAGTTGTAATCTCTGAAATTGTGGTTCAGATTGAGACCAACCACCTAGAAATCCTGAACAATTTCAATAAAACCTGGCATGAAATAGAAATCAAACATTGCTTCAAAGCGGAGGCGGCCGAGACTTATTGGTATTGTAAGCGCAGTTTCTTTGCTGCTGCTGCTGCTGTTGTTGTTGTTGTTGTTGTTGTTGTTTTTTAACAGCGTCTCCATGGGTCATGGCAAGTAAGGAAGAGAAATAAAGGCCATTTCTGAAAAGTTCGATTTAAAGAACAAGGAATATCATATTTTGGCCCAGACTCTTGCTTTTTTTTTTTTTTTCAACAAAGAAGAACTGTCTACCCACCGAGATAGAAATAAAAATGGGCCAATGTATTCATATGCTCGAGGCTAGCACCAACTGGTAAATACAAAGATGGTCGTCCAACACTCTTGTCTTCTGCCAGTGAATATCTGACATAATATTTTGAATAAAAGATAATTGTTATATATGCTAATACAACTGTACTAATTTTTCAGAATTGCCTTAACATCTTTAGCTCTACATTTGGCTGGCAAATTCAGAGTAGATTTTGAATCAAAATGTCAGCACAACGCTAGAGTCATAAGGGATTTCCCCGTGGATTTATCATCCCCAACAGTGCCCCCCCCCCCCCTTATCCGCTCCGCGCCGCCCGCCCCTCGTATGTTGCAGAGGCAGCAGGTTTAATGCATCGACTAGTCTCCATTGCATTCTTTCTCTCGACAACATGAACGGACTATAGTTTATTGCTTATTGCTGAAATGTCGTTGTATATCTTGACATCATCGCCACCGTAGTCCCTCTCTCCCCCTTCCCCGCCCCTCCCCCTCCCCCCTCCACACACACACACGTACACACATCCGCACTACAAACGGGGCTAATAGTGAGTAAATATTCAGCAAGTGGTATCAAAACAAATATTGGGTGCATATGAGGAGATAACGCTTTATATTTCCCTTCCTCTCGATACCCTATAACTCTCCTCCCTCCTCCCGCTAGTCTTCCTGAATAATCTATATCGTCACATGTGTGTCTGTGCGTGTAAGTCCCTTCAACTATAATAAATTCCACTAATTAAATTAAAAAAAAAACCCACCCGGATGCAAAAAGTAAGATGTCCGTGAGATCGATACCTGCAGTGTATGTAAGAAGATAAAGAATGAGCATTAGCATTCCTGTGGACATCCGGGGAAAGGACCTGAGTATATTCATGACATCTCACGATGGTCTATAGATTTGTAAAGATCCGTAGCAGACAAAACACACCGTCTCACAAAACATGAAGACTTTTGCAGGGACGTCAAACATAAGAAGAAAAAAAAAAACAACATAAAACCAACTTCATCTTAACCACCAACACGGCCACTTAGATTGTCACATATATGTTTGCTCACAGACACTCCCTGATATTTATAGTTTTACGTATACAATTTTGTTTTGTATTTAAAAAAGGAAAAAAAAAAGCGCCATAGTCCCATTCATAGTTCTAGGTGTGTGCATGAAAAAAAAAGTGATCTCCAATAATTGGTTGAAAGCACAGCTTGAGGCAATCGAAATAAAAATTTAATTACATTTGATTCTTGCAGTTTAAAAAGAATCATCAGTCAAACACAAAGGAAAGGGAAATAAAAGGTGACAGAGAATGAGAGATACGAACTTAATAGCATAAAAGGGGCATTCATGCGGCAAACCAAGTCACAACCGCCAGTACCTTGACGCTTTTTCTCTGTTTGTCTTTTATATTGTCAACCATAAATATATATTCATCTAGGTGTGTCACACAGTGTGTGTATGTGTTTGTCTCTGTGTGTGTCTCTCTGTGTCTCTGCTTGTGCGTGTGTGCCGATAAAGCATGCAGATTCGATTGAAAGCGGCTGTGCGCTTGGACGATCTTCTTTATTTTCATTAGAGAGTGTCATGCTATATACTAAACACATTGTACTTGGGCGGTCATCCAACAGACATGGAATCATCTAATTAGCGTACTTTCCAGGAATTTAATGTACATATAAAACTTTCTATTCAACTTCAGGGTTGAGGACGAGCGAGTTCGTCTAGTGTACCTAAAAGTCTCGTTTTTTTTTTCTTTCTTTCTTTCTCTTTTTTTTTTTTTGGCTGTCTTTGTTCTGTATTCCAATCAGGTTCGATGGTCGGCAAACGATGAGGATATCCAATGCAAATTTTGATTCCTGCGAGATCAAGATGTCTGTTTTTTCTATCCCTTGCTATCGCGGAGGATTTTGTTCAGAAGCCTGCAAGAAGTCGAAAAAGATTTTAAGGAAAAATAAGGGTAACCACCACCATCCAGTTTCCCCACCCCCACTATCAGCGTGTTTTAATACAAAACTCATCTTGCCTATAAGAATAACTCATACTTTGCTCAAAGCACATGATGGTACATTTTCTTTAAATGCATTAAAGAGAGGAATATAAATAGAGATATGGGGAGTGGTTGGGATATGAAAATCAATTTGTAACAGTTAAGCATGAATATCTATACATACAGGAGTAAGAAGTTATATCTTATAGTACATTTTGTGTGAGAAACAAATTACAGAGTTTGCCTTTCATGTTTTTGATTTTTCTTGTCAATATTGACTGTGGAAATGAGTGTAAATTATGTAGTGCCAAAAACCAATGTAAGAATAGAATAGATTAAAAAAAGCACCTGCTGATAAACTATCCAATATTAGTCATTACCAAATCATTAACCATAATTTCACCCTGATGTGCAGATGTTTTCCTTGTTTGTTGGTTTGTTTGTTTTTTGTTTGTTTGTTTTTGTTTTTGGAGGGGGGGGGGGGGCTTCTTATCATTAATATGATTCCGTATGTTGCAAGAATTCTCATGATAGTGTCGCGTACTCTTTTGGAAGATAAAAGCCTTAATGTGGTACAGTTATAGTCTAGAAGAGCTAATGTATATGATATAGTGCTGGGATTCTGTTTCCATGCATGGCGTTGAGAAGGAGCAATCTTATGACGGTGTTTGGATGAAAAAGATTCAATACCTTAAACTGCTGCCGAGAGGACGAATTCTTGGGATTATGCGGGGATTGCATTGAAGTAGCACATCTAGGGATGTGTGGTTAACTATCGCCGTTGGCAAGAGCATAAAAATGCCTTTGCCTAAACCTCACCTAACACATGAATTACGGGGATGATTTTCTTGCAGAAACCGTCACCATTTCCACAGTGCATTTTGATTATTTTGATTTTTTTTTTTGTCCAAATCTCATTGATGTGAAATAAAATGAAAGAGTATTCAAAAAGACACGATTTAAATTCATTAAACATTCACAAAATCAAGAAACGGCGCAATATATGGGCTTTTGGTTCAGTTCGGGAAAGGTATCTTTTAATCACTTTGTAAAAACTGGGTAGCCAATTTTAGGATTTGTAATGAATTTAGTGATGGTCTATGATCAATATAGAGTGCTCATTGGAAAGATTTTTTTTTTTCCTTCTCCTCCTTCTGTATGATTGGGTAGCAGTGCACAATGAAGAATTACGATAAGAGAAACTGTGTCAGATCAAAAGAATATAATTATTTTGTGGTACTTGATTGGCAAAACAATACATTGCTTCATTGCAATTTACAGGTTCCACTTTTCCCCTATTTTGTCCTCCCCCATTTCTCTCCGGTTTCGGTAAGTCAACTCTAAAATATTGTAAGCTACAGCGCCTGTTGCAGTATACACAGCTGTTTTCCTCGCCCTTTCTTATTTTCGGCGGCATTGTCACAATCATTTATTAGAGATTTCCATGCGACTGATTAGCAGCACACTATTAAGCAATTCGAGAAATAATGGGCGTGTATACTGTCTTTCTTGGAACATTAATTTCTCGCTCGTGATCCTAGGTGTAAACTTAACTTAGCACACACATGCACACACACACACACATACACACACACACACACGAAAGAGGTGCCAACACGAAAGTTAGGTAGCAAAAACAATAAGGGGGACAAACTTGAGATAACAATCAGATTATACAATGTCGAAGTAAGAGTTGTAAACCTATAGGAGTTGTATTTTGAGCAAACTTTGAGGAGTGTGTGCGTGTGTGTCCGTGTATGTGTGTCTGAAAGAGAGAGAGAGAGTGTGTGTGTGTGTGTGTTTGTTGTGCACTTTTAGAATTATTATTATCATTATTATTATTATTTGCCTCGGGAAAAACAAGCAATAGCATTTTTTATTAAAGGAAACATTCTCGCAGAGTCCAGTACACATACTTCCCACTCACATATTGTTCCCCTCCCATCACAGCCATCCCACCATGAGACTCAAACACACAAACACACACTCACGTACCACACGTACACTCACACAAGCACGCACTTACACACACACACACACACACACACTTACACACACACACACACACACACACACACACACACACACACACACACACGGATTACTGTGTCAGAACACTGGAACGCAAATTGTCTTTTTTACAATTTTAATGTCAGCTAATCGAAGTCGTTAGCATGTTCGGTGGCCGCCTCGCAACTGACAACGACGTGTCTTTAATAATGCTTTCCAGTGCAATTGGTGTCCTTGCTATTTCTGCCTAAATGCCTTCGGACATGTTTATCTTGCAATTGAGAAATTAATTCCCCCTTAACTGCTGTGTTGTGTGCAGCCTTCGTTGAACTATTACATGCAATAGGGCCTACCTTATCGAGGGACCTTCATCGACATCTCAATTGGCAAATTACTTTCTAATTTCCAAAGTAACCTGAAATCGTTTGTCACCTGACACTGCCTGATCATTCGTTTTTGTTTTTGTTTTGTTTTGTTTTGTTTTGTTTTGTTTTTGATTGTCATTAAGCCAACAACTTGTTTTGGCGTTGTTGTTTTCTTGATACACTTGCAAAATTGCCGGTTTCTAATATGCTTTTTTGTGTTTGTTTTCACTTTTCCAAAAAAGTTCAACACGACCATTTTATGGAAGTACGAAATTATGTTTTCTCACGGGGGTGGATGACGTAGGTGTATATGTGTCGCAGAAACTACACTTTTTCAGTGTCAAGTGTCTTGCTTACGAAAGACATTACGTCATCGTCCCTCCGGACCAATAAATGGTTCAGGAGTCAAACGATTCCTGTGGATCAGTCTCAGTTAAAAACCCCGTGCATGGATTGCATGTGTGACATTTCAAAGACATAGAAAGTACATTGCTCTGCGTGGACGAGACAAACAACAACAACAACAACAACAACAACAACAAACACCAACCACAGCCCTTTCCCTATCCCACGTAAATTGAGATGCGCAAGTAACTTCCCCCACTTTTTTTTTTTTTTGGGGGGGGGAACTTTGAATACTGAGAACTCAAATGACTACGTCGCTGATTTACAAACGCCAATATGAGTATATGAAGGTCGACCAAAAATGTATCATTGTCTTTTTTTTTTAGCGAATAAAGATATTCAAATGAAAACGAAACAAATGAACAAAAATATATATATCTGTAAGATATTGGCTTGTTTTTAAAAGATTATTTGACATAAGCTTCCCGCAGAGCCATGCTTTTAGATGCTTCAAATCGCAATTAGAATAATCAAATTCTTTGTGTGTTCGCTTGTTTAAGTATTCCCCTACCTACCTCGTATCCTAAATCCAGCTGCAATCTGAAATCTGAAATTTTCCTTTCCCCGGTGAATTCTAATTGTGAATTCTGAAATACTCCTCCAGTTCGAAATTCCCATCTTGATTCCACTTCTGAATTCAACAGGACACGTGATAAATATATCCGAGATTTCTTTATTTTTTCCCCCCTTGCATTTACTTATCTTCGTATTTGGCCAAGACCTCACATGTCACTGTACGTCATGGTACGTACAAGCAGGAAATGCCGGCGGACAGATTGAGGGGAAATTAAATTTCGATGCCACGATTTATGTGATACATTGAAACGTCAAAAGCACTCACAATCTGTGTAATCTGTCTTGATTTCAACAAACACTCAAGGAACAATTATACGCTTCTGATATTCAAAAATCTTGAAAACTTCAACTTTTTTATTTTACTAAATTCAAAGTGAATCCTTATCAAAAATTGTATCTATCCATCGACGATAATGATTTAGGTCCCATGCTCCTGAATTATTTTTCAGGTCAGTTCTTTTTATGTAGTCTGGAAAAAATTTTTGAAAATATATGGAAATTTTCATCACAAAACATGCCGAACTAGTTAAATGTTGTTGTTATATTGAACACGAATGTACAATCTTTGATACGTTTGTGATAATGATATCAACATCAACAGTTTGATGCACAGTTAATTAATATTATTGGGGACATGAAATACGTTGAATTCAAGAGCAAAGAGAGACACACCGCTATTAGGGTAAAGACGTGATTGAAACAATTGTCATCTCAACATAATTTCACCATATTATTATTATTATACAAATGATATAGAAAAAGGAATAGCTGAACTCATGACCTCTGAAGCAACACTACAAGGCATGTACACTGTAAAAACATCGGTGTTAGATTTAACACCATGGGTGTTAAATCTTACACCGATCAAACTTCAATAGAGGACCACACCCACAGGTGTTGAAAATGTATTGTGACGGTGTTAAAAAGTGTTCGCCTGGCACTTCGTGGTATTAATTTAACACTGTGGCTGGTTATATTTTTGACACTGCGCTAGAGTTAATTCAATAATGACACCACATGGTGTTGACTTGATATTGGTGGTTTTAATTCCAATGGTATAACACCCGTCCAGCTTCAATAGGGGACCACACCAACTGGTGTTACTGTGGTGTAAATGTGTTTACACATTTTTTTTTTTCAAAAATCAAGTACTTTATCGGAAAATTCTTTATCGTCGTGTTGAAGTTCAAAATTAACAAGAAGTGCAGTAACTAAGAAACTATGAAATGACACCCGGAGGTGTTAATCTAACACCATGAATGAGCACCGGAAATTTAACACCAGCTCGGTATTTCATATCTAACACGGGACCTTTTTCAGAGTACCCACAATACCTTCAAGTAGATTGAAGATGATAAGGTAATTTGCGTCTGGTATTTAATATATTAGTTGTTATCAGAAAAAAAAAGTAATCTGTTTTTGATATCCAGAGATATATATTACCACCTATACATACGTAATTTGTATTTCTTTTCCTTCTATAACAATTGATATAATTGTTTTGCTGCAGCAGTTGCTTGGTCTCTTCTTTGAGGCAAGTGTGAAGAAGATGATAGCATCTATCATTTTGCATAAATCTGAAATTTCATTTCATTTTTCTGAAATTCATCCATTATGACTGATCAAAGCTTTACAGGGGGCGAGATGATCTCGTCTTTATCTGAAAGTGAAGAGTTTGTTCGCAAAAACAGATAAGTTCATATTTGCCAAATGGAGGTATTTGCGTTTAAAGGTCAAGAAAAACAAAGAGAATACTAAGAAAATGTTTCCTTCTTTTGACCATAACTTCAAAAATGTACCATTATATGTAATGACCAATGTATCATTTAAAAGGTATTATTTTGTACTATATGACAGAGACCGTACTTCAAAATCTTCAAAAATGGACTTATCGATTCTTCAAGTCTTTGCGACTCAACAAAATAACAAATTTGAGAATTTTTATTTTAATGTACATCACATCGTCCCAATTTACGAAATTATTAATTATTAATGATTAGCCTTCCTCCTGCTGTACTAAATTGACCTACTATGGCAAAAGGAAGCAAGTGACATTTTTATGGATATTGACTTTTTATTGATTTGGCATATTTGAGGCATGCTCTATTTTAACTGAAAAATCCAAAAGTTACAATTTTGGCCCATTTCTGAGATATTCGGTTGGCAAAAGGAAGCAAGTGCACAAAATTGCACGAAAAAAATTGGCAAAAGGAAGCAAGTTACAACCTCATGATACGATTGTCACTTGCTTCCTTTTGCCAAATTGTTTATATTTGCACACAATCTAAAATACTTCGGCAAAAGGAAGCAAGCGACATCCTTGTGATATGATTGTCACTTGCTCCCTTTTGCCATTTTTTTTAACGTTTGCTACAAATCTATAATACTTTGGCAAAAGGAAGCAAGTAACATACTCATGATATGATTGTCACATGCTTCCTCTTTGCCAGATTTTCAATGTTTGCTACAAATCTATAATACTTTGGTAAAAGGAAGCAAGTTACGTGATAATGAGTTTCTATGAGAGTATCAAAATTCTTCGAATTGTCATAAATGCATCACCATATGACCTGCACGAATACCCACATTAGTTCTCTTCACCAATTTCCATTTTGAAGGGCCTACCAAAAAAAAAAAGAAGATATTTTCTTCGTTTGTTCGGCCGTAATCTGGCAGAACTGCGTATCTCCTTTAACACATTACGCCAGAAATCGGGTTTAAAGATTCAATGTTACACCTTTCTAAACTGAGATACGATGAGTTGCATTTTTCCTCTTTTCTCGGTCATAATTGGTCTAAAGAATTTATTTCCAGCAAAAAAATGACAATTTGACCTTTTTAAGTAGTAAAAATTACCAATTTAAAAAACTTACGCAGTTCTGCCAGATTAATCGTCGCCAAATTTTTGCGATCGTAATCTGGCATAACTGCGTATCTCTGGTCACGTGCCCGGGTTGATCAGCCAGAACTGCGTAAGTTTTTGGCCATGCGGGGGGTTTTTCAGGCAGAACTGCGTATCTCTAGGAGATACGCAGTTCTGCCTGATAAGCACGTGTTTCATCAGGCAGAACTACGTATCTCTTTTTGTCGTCAACCACGTGCTTATCAGCCAGAACTGCGTATCTCCCAGAGATACGCAGTTCTGGCTGATAAACACGTGGTTTATCAACCAGAACTACGTATCTCGGTCTATTTTCTGCGGGTTGTCTATCGTATTTTACCATCCACCCTCTTACTATTCAGCGGATGCAGTGTCAAAACAATGAATATTTTAGATCGAGTACAATTTTTTTGAAATATTTGTATTGTATAAAGTCATCATTATTGATTCACATTTAATTTCATTTTATCCATTCATTTGTATATGGAAAATAACTTGCTTTCCCCAAATGTTGTCAGTCTGTGTTCATGTTTCAGTATTATTTAGCGGCACAAGAAGTACTGCTACATCAAAAGCCTGGCTGCTGCTTGGGTTATTGTCGATCTCATGAAGCATTACATTTGGACTAAGAATAATATTAGACTAGGTTCTAGATGTTAAGCTATATTGTTCATCAAGACTACAGGTACTACACTGTAGACCGTCTAGACCGTAGTCTATTCAGGCCTAACGATACACTAGACATCTAGAGACTAGTAGGGCCTACTAGTAGAGCGGTACGTAGGAATCTGCATACGATAGGCCTACTGATCTCATCATTATCCTAGTATTCCTACTCTATGCCCAAAGTAAAAGTAAGACTAGACCCCTTTGGCTGAAGGCCTAAACTCTATTTAAACTAAAGAATACGAGGAGCTAGGCCTGACTAAAAGTTTATTCACAGCTTTATTAGAAAATAAAAAAATAGACCCTAGTTCTCGTTTGTGTCGACTCCTAGTCCTACTGTAGGCCTTATTGTCACTAACTACTTACAGTACTAACGTTAGGGTAGTAGTGTTCTAACCGTTACTATCTATTTCTACGCAGGCCTATTAAAAACGTACGAGAACTCTCGAACTCTGTCTACTCGATTGTCTAGGTCTATGTAACATCCAGACGTCTATTTTGGGGCGTCATTATAACAGACTAGTAGATCAATGAAAATTAGTTTCTAGATTTTCTAGTCTAGACTCTAGATCTAACGCTAGACTCTATATCCAGGTAGGGGCTAAATCTAGCGTTACAGCTAGACTGTTTATTGGGGATCTAGGCCTAGAAGGTACTAATGTTGTAGATCTAAGAACAACATAAAGCCTAACATGCCTATCTATAATGACTAACGGTAAGTCTATAAAGTCTATAGCCTATAATGTCTAGTAGTAGGCCCCTAGTACTAGTAGTAATGTTTAGAACACAGATCTAAATCTAAGTTTCAGATCTATTTCTAGGGCTAAATGTTTTTAATTTAGCGTTTAACCTGTAGATTCTAGATTCTTCATATTACAGACTTCAAGAATGTCTGGCCGAATCAAATCTAGAAAAATAGAAAACTGAGTAAAGACAGAATAACCGGCGATTCAGCCTAAGTTAAGTAACGGTAGGCCCCAGTAGTCTACTAGTAGTAGGCCCCTACTGCACAATTTACTGGGAGTACCGGTACGGTACCGGTATTAAAAAGTAAACTGTAAAAGTGTTAGTATTGGTCAATTTCTGACGTCTGTAGGATTGGATCGAAAATGCCATCGTTATAGACGGTATCCTAGATATTCATTAAACTTCTCGAGATCAATCCCATAGATCCAAGCCCACTAACCGCTTATTACAATGAAAAATAAAATAAGAAGCTATGGTCAATGGATTACAGATATTGTTGTTCGCGTGACCTACGCTACCGCACAGTACATTGATTTCACGTACACTAACAATGGACAAGTGCTGCAGCAGTACCAAGTAGGCCTAAAGTTGACTGGAGCGTGATGTCAGACAAGATGCAAACTATAACGTTTGTTAGATCTAGAAATGCTCTAGGCTTAAAAAGACACTAGATTGTAGCAAAACTTAATAGTAAGGCATACCGCATATTGACCTGTTTTGAAGCCTGCCAGTCTATGAAGGGAAAGAAAGTGGCAATTTCCCCCAAGAGTAACGAGGGTTATTGCTTTAGCGTGACTGTCGTCGTGTACAATACACGTAGCCGCACGACGTGTCTAGCTAGCTAGCTAGCTAGCTAGGCACTGCTAACCTGATCGCGCAGCGCGTTCGTCACTACCAAGGTCGCGCACGCGCGTGTTAAGATATACCATGTCCGTGCGGGATGCAGGAACACCTTGGTCCAAGCGTTGTCGTAAGTCGACTTACGCAGTTCTGCCTGATTAACATCGGAAAATTCATTTCGAATCTCGACTTACGCAGTTCTGCCAGATTAATCGCCCTCTCTCCTCAGGAATTTTGCCAAAATCACTTTCTAAAAATAACTTTCTGTACCGATTCACAACTTATTTTTTGGCCCACTTGAAAGAGCATGAGAAAAAACACACAAAACACTCAAAACCTGAAAATCGACCAAAATCGACTTAGGGAGTTCTGCCAGATTACGGCCGTGTTGCATTTGTACTCGATGTCACTTGCTTCCTTTTGCCAAAGTAGGGCAGTAAACCTGAAGAAGACAGGGGAGAAGATCAGAAGATTGAAGAGTATGGTATCTCCACTTCAGCTTTCATCAACGTTTAGTTTGTTGGTACTAATTTACATGATAATTTTACTCCACAGAAACAAAAATACATACAGACAAAAACAAAAACAGCTCGTAAATGACCTTTTGGGAAATAAATGCAGTGTGAGCCGTTCGAAAGCATTCACACACGCACATGGCCACACACAAACGCACACACATAATACAAACTTGTTAAGAGGTCGGCTTCAATCTATACTCCAATAATGGTCATACTGACTATAATGGTATGGGCAGATGAGCACACATTTTTTTGCTTCCTATCTGTCCAAATCCACAAATACACACAACGTGTCTGGTGTCTCTACTTTGGTTGGAAAATGGATGCTTTCGGAGATCAAATTACGTATCTCACACGTATGCGATAACGCATTGGTAAGATGCACGCTGGCGAGCGGAAGATTGGCGTACATGACTTCGCATGATGAACTACTGGTAAAGCCACGATTTTAAGGGTGCCATTCAAGCGGTCTATTGGGCTGGTGATGGGACGAATATATGAGAGAGAGAGAGAGAGAGAAAGAGTAGTGGAAAAATATTGTCCTTGTTGGGCGCGTGTTGGGGCGTGAAATGAGCACAAGAGCCCATCTCTGTATAGGTGGTGCGTGATGACGCTTTTGGACAGAACAACCCTCTGGAAATTCTACAAAATGTCTGGGAAATGAGGAATGCAAACAGTAAGAGGCTGAAAACGGAGGACAGGTTCATGACATCTTTATCTGTTATTAGTGGGAACATGACGAGAATCTTAAAGTTTGTCAAAACTAAAAGAATAAAATTAAGATGGAAATATAAAACTCAGTGGGAGTAAAGCTATCTAAACATTGCTTTAAAAGCTTTCAGACACGAAGACCGCCACCAAGGTCACAAGCAGAGATATTATCGTTAGATAATTATACGCGTAACGCGCAGTCGATGTCATTTACGTGTGCCGCGTGTATACTTTAATCAAAAGTATGTGTCTCTCTTATATTCGTTAAAAAACAGTGTCAGAACCCTAGTCACAGCTCTTTTTTATTGTATTTATCCTCCTAAATTCTACGAAATCTCTCCCCCTGAATTATCTTCTACGACAGGGGAGGATACAAGGAAGACAGATATACGCTTGTTATGAATAATAACAATTTAATTTGCCCTTTGAACCTTGCGGGTTGGCACCAACGTTCGCGTTAATACCCCCATGTGAATCCCATTGTCATCTTAATCAAAACAAGACAAATGGAATACACACTATATAAGTAAGAAATAAATCAGACACCGAGTCCGGATGATGATGTCATTTTGAGAAAGAAAGCGTGGGGTTTGATAGTGTGAATCCCATTGTCACCTCGATTAAAAAAAAAAAAAAAAAAAATGGAAAAATGATAACTAAGAAAAAGAAATCAGACGGCCAGTCCAGTTCAT